>NW_006799037.1:2835826-2871229 GCF_000442215.2 Lipotes vexillifer | reverse complement strand
GCCCCCCCCCCCCCCGCCTTTCCAAACAGGATGGAAAAACTGCTTATGTGGTATGATATTTTAACTGGAGGGCACTTGGAAACTCAGAGTGAGGGTAGCCTGCACAGGGGTCTTGAGGCCAACCGTGGATTTATGGAAATGTCCAGCAAAGGGCTAACGGTGGCTCAGACCCGAGCCACGAGGTAAGGCAAGTTATGGCTCTGCCTGCCTCCCATTTCTCTCTTTATTTTTATCTTCGGGATCAGGCGTGTTGGAGAGAAAAGAGGAGGCCTGGTAACAACAGCTTCCCCGTCATTCTTGGTTACTTACATCTGTGGTCAATTTTGCACACTTTATTCCATAAAAGGTAAACGAGGCACGGTACTTGCAAGAGGATAATCTAAACAATATGAACCATGTTACTGTTAAAGACCATCTGGTTGATCACGCTCAGCCCCAGACTTTTAACTCCTTGAGGTAAGAAAGATGCCAAACCCAGAGAGGCCTGGCCCTCCTTTGGTCTTTTACTCCAGAATCTTCCCCTCCCTCCTCAAGTTCATTAAAACAAGGACCTCTAAGGTCTCTGCCAGCCCTAATATTCTAGGCTGGCTGCTGGTGAAACTCGGCGAGTTTTGTGAATGAGCAACTTGCAAAATGCTTCTACCAAATGACTCTTCTCTTCTTTCTCTTTAAAAGGAAACATTAAAAGCTTAAAAAAAAAGCAAAGCAAAGCAAAAAAAAAAAAAAGCCCTATGCACAACCCAAACTAAAATACTCAAGTGCTGGAGTTGTTTCCTTCATAGCTGATCTCCTGCTTCAAGCCAAGGGATCATTTACATAATTTTAATTTGAAAAAGCAACTGACACTCGTGAAGACACAATGAAGACCGTGCTTTGCTTTTATTTGGGCTTACACATTTTCTGGCCATCTGTTAGTCAAGAAAGTTGCAAACTCCAATAAGAGATGGGAAAATGGTGTTTTTCAGATGGTGTTTTTCATCCTTTGGGTGGGGACCTGATGATAAGGGATTCCGGGAAAGTTTCAAATGGGTAAGGCCACTGTAAAAATGAGAGTTGGCCTTCCCTGTAAGGTGCAGCGTTTCCACCTGCAGGAGGAATTCAGCATTTGACCTAGAGGTTCAAGTGCATTTTATTCTTCCAGTCAGTCATTAAGAACTCTAGCTTTCCCCCAGCAACCTCTAAGGGTATTTGAACCATCAAAACAATTCAAGTTAATACACCTTTTAATATTTTAAGCCATGTGGTACTGCAGTATTCCATCAGGGAAGCATCTTCCAGTATCAAGGCCACAACAGAAACCTCATTTCTAGCCAAGATCTCCTTTGTGTGTAACCACAGATTAGACCTAAGCAGTCAGTTTTCTGGAAAAAGGTTTTCCAAGGTCAAGGCAGAAAACGAGCTCAAATACTACGGCTCTGCCAGGCTTCAACAATAATGTCTAAAACCAACAGTGCTAGAGCTGCTACTAATTCCCCCTTTTAAAAGCATTCTGGAAAATCTCGATGACATAAACAGAAGACATCAAAACCCAAGGGAAGGCCACTTGGCATCATACACACATGACAGAATGTGGCTCTCAGTTTGTCAAGGCACTTTAAATTCCACAGGCCCAGATGAAGCAATGGCTTTGTTGTTGTTGTTATTTAGCTCTGTTGACCTGACAGACGAACTGCTGCACCCTTCCTTCTCCCCACATCCATCCTGCGAGTTGCCTCTGCTGGTTGCACAAAGACAGAATACTGAGTTGAAGGAGTACTGAGTTGAAGGAGTTCTGAGTTGAAGGAGTACTGAGTTGAAGGAGTTATTGGTCGCCAGGAGAGCCCCTGGGAGATGAAGCTTCATATCCCATGATCATAAATCTCTTTCAAGGCAAGTTTGAACCAGGACTCAATTCTGCTACAGCTCCCAAAGCTCAGCATTCATCTTCAATTAGATAAAGTGACTTTCACATCTATTTATACTCTCTTCATTTCCCAACACATTTATCTCATGAAATGACAACTGGAAAACACTCCTGTCCTAAACACGCATGTTATTTTTAAAGAGTTACTGAACCAGGCTGAATAATGTAATTAATAGGCTTTTACTGGAATTCACTTTTAATATATGTTCTTAAACATCTGTGAACAATGTTTTTCAAGCAACAGGAAAGAAAGAAAATGAGAAAAAAGAACCCATGACTTAATCATTCCTCAATCGTAGTAGTAATTTCACAATTCAAAGCATAGTAGGAAAAAGTTCATGTTAATTGAAAAAATGGGTTTACTATGATTCTATGACTGGACATCAATCGTATTACAGCTCCTTTTGTAAAGCCTTTTCCCTCTGGAGAAGTAGGTTCCATCTCTTTTTTGGTTTCGGTCAAATGGACAGGAGACCCCAATGTAACCTAGAACGCTTATCTCTATGAAGACCAGAGCTGTAGTCAGAACAGGGAAAGCTGGGAATTTCCCACAGCTGCTGGGTTCGGATTAGCGCTCAGGTTTGGACCCACGGCAGAAGATGAGGAAAAAGTCCCCAAGGGCAAGTGAGGCACTGTGACTAAGTGTTGACGGCACAAGGAAAGTAACAAGAGGCAGGGAAGTCGGTGGAGAGTGAGATGAGGCTCCAGGTGGCATCAGCCTCAGGGTCCTCTGGACACAAGCTGATAAAGCCCAGCCCACTGGGCAGAGGGTCTGCATTTGGAAGGTCTAATAGTAGATGGTAAGGCTCTAGCGTGGAATGGGGGTGGGGCTGTCAGGCAGGTGAGAGCTCAGAGGGTTTTAAAGGAGCTAAGATGTTGGGGATAAATGAGTGAAGCCACTTGGGGACCAGCCAAGGATGGGACAGGCAGGGCAGACACATCAGAGAAGGGGCCTGGACTCTGAAGACCCTTTCCTGATTCTCAGCTACCGAGCTCTCTATTAAAACCAAGATGGGATGGCACAGCCACGAGACGGGCCTGAGCCTTTTGGCTTGGATCTGGAGGTGAGGGCTGAGCACACAGGGTATTTTGTGCCTCAAAACCTGGGATCGAGAGGATGCAGGACGGGTGATGGTCAAAATACTGAACAATGGGCAACATGCGGGCACTGTCCGGTCAGTGTGGGAAGATGTAGGGGTGCCTGCTGGTGTCGGACTGTGGGAGGGAGGGGCTGGCCGGGCCGAGGGAGGGGCAAGCTTGCCCTCGGAGGGGGTGGGGTACTGGTGGAAATGGAGGAGCAGCTATTTACCAACCAATGCAAAAATAAACTGCCATGAGTCAGCCTGGGGAGAGGGGCAGGCAGGTTATTCCCACACCCCACTTGGCAGTTTTTTCACATCTGTGTGAAAGGGATATTGCTTAAGAAAGGAAAATATGACCAAGGGTGGAGCCAGGGGAGCTTGTTTTGGTCAAATTTCTCAATAAAAATTTGCTTTGCTGATAAAAATGTGTGCCTTTAATGTTAGGAATTGTGTCTTTTTGTTCTTGTGGCAGAAAAAAAGGTAGAAAACTTCCCTAACCCATCAGGCAGGTTTGGGTCTCTTTCGGGAAGCAGGGCAGGAGGGGGTTGTGAACACCGCAGGGCAACTAACTGGACGGCTTGCCCCACTGCTCTGTTTATCACCATCCTCTGAGATGCTTCTCCCTCGCGTTTATCTTTAAAGAAAGAGATCATGGAAACAAGTGTGAACTGTGAAGTTGTTAGGGGCTGCATCAAACGTCAGGATCAGGGTGAGTAACGGGCTTGGGCAAGATCCACGTCAAACCCTCCACAGCACGCCTGGTATCAAGTTCTGGAAAGAAATGAGCCTCTGTGTGAGTTTTCCTGCTAGAGGCGGCATGAACAACTACAACCTGTATGTCTGGGAGGGGGAAGGCGAAGAGAAGTGCAGAGTTCCTCCCCAGAGAGGAGACCTCCCCGCTCATCAGGAGTGGGGTCAGTTGGGGTGTTGGAGCAGCTCCGACCCGCTCTCAGGTATTATGTTTTCAGGAACTCATGGAGCCGGTTGTTAAAAACAGCCATTATTAAAATTTAAATCATACACTTCTAATTAAATAAATTATGCTGAAAAACAAGGGCAATAAATACTCAAAACTCATTACTTATTTTGTTATCTATGCTCTTGGGATTATGTACATTTATAGGATCTATGTGGTAGAAATACTACATAATGATGTGTTATATCGTGTATCTCTTCCCAAGTCCACGTTCAAGGATATCACAAATTGGCCACGACAGGGGTGGTATTTATACACACAAGTATATAACTAGCAAACACTGCAAGTCAGAGCTCGGTTTCTTGCTCTGTTGATTATCTAGAGTTAAGGAAGTGATGGAAGAAATGTCAATAATGCAGATTAAACTTAAAAGTGAGTCACGTCCACCTAGAGGGGTGGGATAGGGAGCGTGGGAGGGAGACGCAAGAGGGAGGAGGTGTGGGGATGTATGTATGGTTGACTCACTTTGTTATAAAGCAGAAACTAACACACCATTGTGAAGCAATTATGCTCCAATAGAGATGTTTAAAAAAACAACAACAAGAAAACGCTCCACCCAAAACTGAGCCTGTGAAGAGGAAAGCAGAATCATGGAGCTCAAACAGCCCAGAATTGGGTAACTAGACTGTGAATAACTGCAGGTTAGTGTTCGCTGAGGCTTGAAGAATACAAAATAAATCTTTTCAATCCAAGAAAAAAAAATGTGAGTCATGTCTGTGGTCATTACATTGTGAATAGTATTAAAAAGAAAAAAAAAAAAAGAGGAAAATACTCTCCCAGTATTTGAAAACGATTATCTGATTCGGCAAAGAAGGTGTTGAGGTTGGTGGTGAATGAGTAAACTCTGACAAATGTAATACTTAAGCTGAAAGAGGTTTCAGTTGAATGAATATAACACAGATCATCCTTGACTTTTGATGAAGTTACATCCCGATAAACCCACTGTTAAGTCTAAAATAGCAGATGTCGAAAATGCATTTAATACACTTAAGCTGCCAAACATCATAGCTTAACCTAGCCTACCTTACACATGCTCAGAACACTTACATTAACCTACAGTTGGGCAAACTCATCTCACACAAAGCCTACTTTATAATGAAATGTGGGATGTCTCATGTAATTGACTGAATGCTGTATTGAAAGTGAAAAACAGACTGGTTGTATGAGTACAGAATGGTTGTAAGTGTATCGGGTGTTTATCTTCACAGTGGCGTGGCTGACTGGGAGCTGTGTCTGCTGCCGCTGCCCAGCATCACGAGATAGTATCATACCGCCCATCGCCAGCCTGGGAAAAGATCAATATTCAAAAATCAAAGTACAGCTTCTATTGAATGTATATAGCTTTCTCACCGCTGTAAAGTTGAAAAATCGTAAGCCGAACC
Organism: Lipotes vexillifer; assembly: GCF_000442215.2. Classification (NCBI taxonomy): domain Eukaryota; kingdom Metazoa; phylum Chordata; class Mammalia; order Artiodactyla; family Lipotidae; genus Lipotes; species Lipotes vexillifer. Next base: position 2,865,886 of record NW_006799037.1, on the reverse strand, counting down.
ACTGCGCAAGAGTGAGAAACAGTTTAGCAGATCACATATCAGATTTAATGACAGTAAATGAATTGGGAGTTAGTGGACTGGGATGAAATTCCACTAGTCAAATCATGGTTGAACTGCGACCATAGGTCAGCTATGGATAACACGACACAAAAATCAACAAAAACATTCAGTGAGGATCAACTGGCTCGTGGAATTTACAAGAAAGAGGATTAGACATTTTATTATTACTTATGAATTGTGCGCTACAGATCCTTCATATCAATAAGACTTATATGTACTTATGCATTCATACACATACTTTCTTTTCTGGAGAACTGGTTGTTGAATATTTACCAGCACACAACAGAATGAGAGGGTCTGTAATCTCATGCCTTGGGGGAGAGTTTTTTCTTCCCCATTCCCACTGCCAAAGAGTTAAAGGGTCAGTGCTTCTTTTAAGACTCTGAACCTGGGACTTCCCTGGTGGCACAGTGGTTAAGACTCCGAGCTCCCAATGCAGGGGGCCCGGGTTTCTAGATCCCTGGTCAGGGAACTAGATCCCACATCCATGCCACAATTAAGAATTTGCATGCCACAACTAAGGAGCTGGCAAGCCATAACTAAGGAGCCCACCTGCCACAACTAAGACCCGGTGCAACCAAATTAAAAAAAATAAAAAAACAAGACTCTGAACTTGATTAAATTCTGGACTAAGACATATCACACTCTCCCTACCAATCCACAGAATTTAGTCCTCCCCCAAATTCCTGAAGCTCCTTCTGTTTCTGTTCACTTGGCACTTAGCAAATGCTACCCGTATATTGACTTTTCAATTTACAGCATTTAAAATTTATGCCCCATCTCGTTTTATTTTTTTTTTATTTTTTATTTTTTATACACAATGTATTTATTTATTTATTTATTTATGGCTGTGCTGGGTCTTCATTTCTGTGCATGGGCTTTCTCTAGTTGTGGCAAGTGGGGGTCACTCTTCATTGCGGTGCGCAGGCCTCTCACTATCGCGGCCTCTGTTGTTGCGGAGCACAGGCTCCAGACACGCAGGCTCAGTAATTGTGGCTCACGGGCCCAGTTGCTCCATGGCATGTGGGATCTTCCCAGACCAGGGCTCGAACCTGTGTCGTCTGCATTGGCAGGCAGATTCTCAACCACTGCGCCACCAGGGAAGCCCGCCCCATCTCGTTTTAGGACAAAGGTCAGTCTCAGCAGCTTTCTCCATGCCTTTTAAAGGTGCCAGCGTGGAGTAGGTGCTCAAAACTTTCTTCATTCAGTTGGTCAGTAGGTCAATGTAATAATGTTCACGGAGTCTGATCTCTGCACTAGACACTTTGCCAACCCAGAAGTTCCAAGATTTAAGAACAACCTGTCTTGCCCTCGAGGATCTCACAGCTTTGTAACGATGATAGCGATGGTGATGTGACGACAGTCAGGGTTTGCCAAGTACCAAATATGTGCCAGATGCTAAGCCAGGGACTTTGCATATAACATCTAGACATACCAGTATCTGTGAACATGTAGCTGACCATCCAAAGGAGATACCGCAAGATGGTACCTTGGTCATCCCAGGAGCCCACTCTGCCCTGGCTTAGTAATGTCAAATGCATGCAAGAGTGCATGAATGAATAACTGAACGGCCTAGCGTTAGCATCTAGTTATCCATCCTCTCTGCTGCTTCTCTTCTTCCCTCTGCTTACCTTACTTTCCTTCCTTCCTTTCACGAGGGACTCTATATGGAAAAGGAAACTCGAGTGGCCTGAACTTGATATATGAAAGCGAAACTGCTTTCGATTATGATGCAGACATCGTAATCTGGCAATGCCTAATGCACACGGCTCGAGACTCCATTTTTGCCCAACTTCTCTATTCATCTTCCGCCACTGTTCTGCAAGTTTCCCAACCCCCCCCCCCCCCATAGAGAGCAATTGGTCCATGGAGAATAGCTGCTGGTTCTCTAAAGGGAGGTCCCATAGGCTGGTAGTGAGCCCCGTCCCAGGTGTGAAGTTTCCCACAGCTGGGGAGACTTCCCCCAGGAGGAGGAAGCTTTGGAGTAGATGGACATGAGGTGGGACCTGGCAGCCACTCCCAGGGGCTCTTCCTCCCTCTTCTGCCCTGTCAGTAGAGGAGCTTCTGGGCACACACCTAGATAGACACAGTCCCGCTCGCTGGAAACTGGAAACAGGTTTCCTCACATCTCAGTTGGAGAACCTGATGGTAATTTACTTCTCACCATTGTCATTCACCTTTTCTCAAGAGAATAAAAGTGAGCAGCACAGCAGCTATAACTTGACGTTTTTACCTAAACGTTTATAACCTAAATTCGCCCTTAGATGCTTCCTTCTAATTTTATTCAGCCCACTTGGTAATCCATATGATAAACGTTTCTAGATAATTTTTATGGTACAGAACTTGCTTTTTTCAAAAATATGTCTGTTGTGGTAGAAAGCATTTCTAAAGCAGATGAAACCCATCTTTGCTCTCTTCAACAGAAAAGGCTGAATATAACGTAACCTTTGCTTGTACTACAGCAAGGCTGTCTCTACTGATGGTAATTGCTGATTTGGGCTAAAATAATCATGTATACACGTTGATGGTTTCATTTTTCTATTTTAGGAAGGGATTTGAACAGGATCATGAAGACTGGTCAGACTTCAACAGACAGGGAAAGAAGAGGGGGAAAAAGACAAAGAATGGGCCCCACGGAGGGCACAGATCTCATATCAGATCTCATGACAATAAAGTGTTGACCAATTTCATTATCTCACTCGACTTAGTTATCTTTTCAGCTTGTTCAGCTAATTTAGCAAGGAGTTATAAATGATATTCCATACAAATGGCCCACTTCTTTTATAATAATTATATTTCCTTTTTCACTTATTTTCTTCTTTTCCACTGTACCAATTAAAAAAACGAAACAAAAAATCTTACTTCATTAGTCCGATTTGTATTGCATTTCTGATCCTAATTTTCATGCTATGCTTTTGCTGGTTAGTTTGTTTCTTTTCTAAATTCTAAATTCTTTAAAATGAGGTCTCAAAGCCTTTTAAAAAAGTCTAAGTAAAGCATATATATTTATTCCCTTATATCATATTTCCCTTTCTCTCCTCTTGCCCTGACTCCAAAATACTGATTTCTCCCCGAATTACACAGCATCCCCTGGTCCAAGCTCCGGCCTCTCACCTGGACTGCCGAAGGAGCCCCCTAATTTATCTGCCTGCTCCTATACCGCGCAACTCCGTCAGCCACCCAGCAGTCAGAACTTGGGCTCTGGAGGCTCAAGACAACCTGGTTATATATTGACCCCTTCACCAGCATTCTGTGTGACCCCTAGGCTAGCTGCTTAACACAGCTGAGCTTTGTTTTCCTCAACTGGAAAATGGGCATAATAAAAGTACCTACATAATATGGATGTTCTCAGTACTAAATAAGATAATATATTTATATTGCTTGGAGCAGTAGTGGGCACATACATTGGCTTAGAAAAATCTCTAACGTGTACATCCAGATGGCCTAAAACCCAAGTACTTTTGGATCTGGAGCTGCCTCAACCATGGCAATTTCCCCTTTATTCACCATGCTCCAGTCACACACTGACCTTTGACTGTGTCTCAAACCCACTAAGCTCTTTCATGCTTCAGAGCCTTTGAACATGCTGTTCCCTCTGTCTAGCTTCTTTACTTGGCTTCACTTGGCTGATGCCCAGGCCTTCAGCTCTCAGCTTAAATGTCACTTCCTAATCTGACCGAGGCCCTGATCGACCACCCAGGTTAACATTAACTGTCCATAACCTTCTCTTTCCTTTATAGCACTTAGTACAATTTGGAATTATGTGTTCGTTGGTTTCCTGGTTTAATACCAATCTCTCCTGCTAGACTGTGAATACCATGACGCCAGGGACCATGTTGATTTTGTTCAACCCTGTATCTCCCACATCTAGCACATAGGAGGTACTCAAGAGTTATCTGTTGCGTGAAGGGGAAACGGTGGCTGAATTAACAAACTTGGAAGATGAGTACGGTCCTTTATGGAATCTCCTTTGCCTTTTTCTCCTAATAGGTTATACTAGTTTACTAAAGCTAATAAAACCTGCCCTTGGCCACAGATTTTACTGGTTTTGCCTGGTAACGAAGTGAGATTCCTTAATTTATCAAAATACTTATTGAACAAGTATCTCTTAATACCTGCCACATACTCAGCTCTGTATCCTGGACTCTGTTTGCTAAACAAAAGAAATAGGAGACCTGAAATCTCCCTCCATGCCCACCCCTACAGGGATATTAGACATATGACATGTACATAACGACACAGAAGTTAATTAGATAATATGACAAGGATGTGAATAGTTATTTGCCAAAAAGAATGACACACTCAAGGAATACATTAAGATGAGAGCAGAGAGAAATCACTCAGGGAAAATCGCAAAGACAGGAACTTTGGGTGGGTCCTCAGGGTGAATGAGAGGGGAAGAGGAAAAGGGCATTCTCTGCACAAGAAACTCGGAGTTGGAAAGAGGTAATGAGGTCAAGGGACGGGGGTGGGGAGATGAGGAGACTGACCTGCTGACTCATGTTGGGAAGTCCAGTGGGGCAGGGGGGTTGAAGGGTAGGGGGAAGCCTTGAAGAATCCAAGAAGAGGGAACGTGAAAATCCTCCTTCTTTTTGATCGCCAATGTCACATTCATGTTGTCATCCAGCACTTTGCCTAGTGTTTTACCAGAAGTTTAGATTCAACGGTGCTCGCTGAACTAATTACGTTGAATAAAAAATGACAAACAGGAAGAGACTCATATCAGAGGAACTGTTCGGGAAAATTTTGTTCCCACCATACATTTCTAAAAGAAGCCCCTAATGGATTCTCAGGAGAACATCACTAAATGTTCACATACCAGTTACATAAACTATTTTAAAATATAGACAATATATGTTAATACAACTCATATTAGGAAGTAAATAAGATCTTGATTGAACACTAATGAGGATGACACTGTGGGCGGCGGGGGTGTTTTGGAATTATAGGACTATCTTACTCAAGAATGTAGTGTAATAAATCACAAATAATATCCTACAAACAGAAAGGGGAAACGTTTCAAAAACAAACAATATGAGCTATCCTACGAAGATAGAATTAGCACTACATGGATAGGATAGGATAGTTCAACACTTTGATAGAAAAAAATTATTTTTAAATCTAAGAATTAGTTTGGTGGATGCTGAGCAGACCATCATTAACATGCAACATTAGCTCTTTATAAGAACCCTTTGAAATAGGAAGAGAGGGTGTATTCCTCGAGATAAAAAAGATTGGAGATTTAAATCAGAGTTTCAATATTATTTTTAGTGTGGAGATCCTAGATGACAGCTGTCCATTCACATTTTCTGCAATGATGGAAACCTTTATTCCTGCACTGTCCGGTATAGCAGTAACTTGTCACAAGTGCCATATCGCATACTTAAATGTGGCTAATGTGACCGAAAAACTGATTTTTAAACTTTACTTAATTTTTAGTTTATTTGAATTTAAATATCCACCAGTGGCTAGTAGCTGCTAACTGTAGTGGATAGCGCAGTCCTGGGGGCTTTACTTTGCAAACACAGGCAGAGGTCTAAGATGCTCCTCTCAGCACCTCTATTGGAGGTCATAGTAAAAAAGATTGCAGGACAAGATGAACAAGAAATAGAGAATCAATATAGGAAAGGCAGAAATAGAAATACCACTTTTTTGCAGATGATACAATAGTGTAAATAGAAAACGCAAGAACAATCCAATGCACATCAATGATGTAGAGCTAGAAAAGGCAGTGAAAAATGGTACTATCCCCAATACTGAAAAAAAATAAAATACTTGAGAATCTACAAATCTAGATGAATAAGATATGTAGTGAAGTAAAAATGATAAAACCATAATGGGGGCTTCCCTGGTGGCGCAGTGGTTGAGAGTCCGCCTGCCGATGCAGGGGACACGGGTTCATGCCCCGGTCGGGGAAGATCCCACATGCCGTGGAGCGGCTGGTCCCGTGAGCCATGGCCGCTGAGCCTGCGTGTCCGGAGCCTGTGCTCCGCAACGGGAGAGGCCACGGCAGTGAGAGGCCCGCGTACCACAAAAAAAAAAAAAAACAAAAAAACCCATAATGGGAAGAAAAATAAAGAAATACCTAAATAAACAAAGTTACAGCCATTGCTCCTGATTTAGAAAATTTAGAGTAATATCACTAACATTAGTCTATAAAACAAAAAGCAGATTAACATAAGAACAATTAAATTCCTGCAAACCTGCTCTAGTATGTGATTAATCACTAGCAAAATTAATAAGGAAAACTAAATACACAATAATACCAAAGAAGATTGGAGGATGTAATAATCAAATTTAAGTATATATAATAAAGTGATCTTCATCAAAACTGAATTTTGTTGGATCAAAGCCAGGACAAAGACTCCAATAAAATAGTGATTCCAGAGATGAATTTAAGCACATATAAGTTCTTAGGATACAGCAAACAAACAAACAAAAAACTAAGAATCACAATAAATGGATGACAGAATCACCATTTAATAAATGCTGGTGGAACAATCTGGTATCAATAGTATCAATAAGAAGGAAAGTAGATTATATCTATAACTTACCAAACATGACAATACTTTCCAAATTGGTCATTTAAAAAAACGGGTATTTATCCCAGCTATAGCTGAGAGATGACTTCATGACTATTGACAGACTAAATAGTATTATAAGGCAGGAGGGAGGTAGATTCAAATATTTTGAAGTCTATTTAAAGTCTCCTAAAAATTCTCAACAAGATATTAGCAGACTGAATCCAACAACACATAAAAAAGATCATACACCACAACCAAGTGGGATTCATCCCAAGTTCACATAGATGGTTCAACATATACAAATCAGTCAATGTGCTACACCACATAAACAAAAGAAAAGACAAAAACCACATGGATCATCTCAATAGATGCAGAAAAAGCATGTGACAAAATTCAACGTCCATTTTATTCAGGATAAAAACTCTTACCAAAGTGGGTATAAAGGGAACATATCTCAAGATAATAAAAGCTATTTATGACAAACCCACAGCTAATATAGTACTCAATGGGGAAAAGCTGAAAGCCTTCCCACTAAAATCTGGAACAAGACAAGGATGCCCACTCTCACCTCTTCTATTCAACACAGTATTGGAAGCCCTAGCCACAGCAATTAGACAAGAAAAAGAAATAAAATATATCCAAATTGAAAGGGAAGAGGTAAAATTGTCATTATATTCAGATGATATGATACTATATAGAGAAAACCCTAAAAACTCCACACAAAACAACTAGAACTGATAAACGGATTCAGCAAAGTAGCAGGATACAAGATTAACATACAGAAATTGGTTGCATTTCTTTACACCAACAATGAAGTACCAGAAAGGGAACGTAAGAAAAACAATACCTTTTAAAATCACACCCCCCAGAATAAAATACATAGGAATAAACCTGACAAAGGAGGTGAAAGACTTGTATTCTGAGAACTACAAAACATTAATAAAGGAAATTAAGGAAATGGAAAGATATCCCTTGCTCTTGGATTGGAAGAATCAACATTGTTAAAATGGCCATACTACCCAAAGCAATCTACAGATTTAATGCAATCCCTATCAAATTACCCATGAAATTTTTCACAGAACTAGAACAAATAAAAGACCCAGAATTGCTAAAGCAATCCTGAGGAAAAAGAACAAAGCAGGAGGCATAACTCTCCCAGACTTCAGACAATACTACAAAGCTACAGTAATCAAAACAGTGTGGTACTGGAACAAAAACAGACATATGGATCAATGAAACAGAATAGAAAGCCCAGAAGTAAACTCACACACCTATGGTCAATTAATCTTCAACAAAGGAGGCAAGAATATACAATGGGAAGAAGACAGTCTCTTCAGCAAGTGGTGTTGGGAAAGTTGGACAGCTGCATGTAAATCAATGAAGTTAGAACATACCCTCTCACCATATACAAAAATAAACTCAAAATGGCTTAAAGACTTGAACATAAGACATAACACCATAAAACTCCTAGAAGAGAACACAGGCAAAACATTCTCTAACATAAATCATACCAATGTTTTCTTATGTCAGTCTCCCAAGGCAACAGAAATAAAAACAAAAATAAACACATGGGACTTAATCAGACTTACAAGCTTTTGCACAGCAAAGGAAACCATAAACAAAGTGAAAAGAAAATTTACAGAGTGGCAAAAAATATTTGCAAATGATGCGACCGACAAGGGCTTAATTTCCAAAATATACAAACAGCTCATACAACTCAACAACAAAAAAACCAAACAACCCTATCCAAAAAATGGGCAGAAGACCTAGACATTTCTCCAAAGAAGACATACAGATGGCCAACAGGCACACAAAAGTATTCTCAACATCGCTAATAATTAGAGAAATGCAAATCAAAACTACAATGAGGTACCACCTCACACCAGTCAGAATAGCCATCATCAAAAAATCTACAAACAGGGGCTTCCCTGGTGGCGCAGTGGTTGAGAGTCCGCCTGCCGATGCAGGGGACACGGGTTCGTGCCCCGGTCCGGGAGGATCCCACATGCCGCGGAGCGGCTGGGCCCGTGAGCCATGGCCGCTGAGCCTGCGCATACGGAGCCTGTGCTCCGCAACGGGAGAGACCACAACAGTGAGAGGCCCGCATACCGCAAAAAAAAAAAAAAAAAAATCTACAAACAATAAATGCTGGAGAGGGTGTGGAGAAAAGGGAACCCTCCTACACTGTTGGTGGGAATGTAAGTTGGTGCAGCCACTGTGGAAAACAGAATGGAGGTTCCTCAGGGAACTGAAAACAGAATTACCATATGATCCAGTAATCCCAATCCTGGGCATATATCTGGATAAAACTATAATTAAAGAAGATACATGCACCCCTATGTTCAGAGCAGCACTATTCACAATAGCCAAGACATGGAAACAATCTAAATGTCCATTGACAGATGAATGGATAAAGAAGATGTGGTACATATATACAGTGGAATACTACTCGGCCATAAAAAAGAACAAAATAATGCCATTTGCAGCAACGTGGATTCAACTAGAGATTATCACACTAAGTGAAGTAAGAAAGAGAAATACAAATGCCATATGATACCATTTATATGTAGAACCTAAAATATGACACAAATGAACCTATCTGTGAAACAGAAATAGAATCACAGACATAGAGAGGGGGGGGGTGGGGGGGAGGGGTGGAGTGGGAGGCTGGGGTTAGCAGATGTAAGCTGTTATATATAGAACGGATAAACAACAAGGTCCTACTGTACAGCACAGAGAACTATATTCAATATCCTATGAAAACCATAATAGAAAAGAATATAAAAAAAGAGTGTGTGTGTATATATATATATATATATATATATATATATGTGTATAAGAGAGTCACTTTGCTGTACAGCGGTAATTAACACAACATTGTAAATCAACTAGACTTCAGTAAAAAAAATAAAGTCTCCTTAATAAAAACTAACAAAACAAATATAAAGGGAGCAAAAGAAAGTTTTAAATTATGATAGATATAATGGATAAATATTTACGATCCAAAATAGGAATGAAATCTTATATTGTGATATAAACATACTGTCATCAGTAATGACACCCTGTTTGACCAATAACTAATGAGGGAAAGGGAAAAGAGGGAGAGAGAAAGAACATTATTAAGCGGTAACCTGCGCCAGCCACTTTATATACGCATTCTGTTCCCTGGAAATGTACCTGATAAACCAACCCATGGGAAAATGTTCCACCTCACTAATAATTTAAGAAATATGAATCAAAATAACTGTATACCTACTTAAAAACAGCATAAGAGACAATGATAGAACAATACTGGCAGAGCTGTTGGGAACAAGTGTGCTCAACCATCGCTGGGGGCACTGTGAATGACTCCAGTGTTTCTGCAGGCTGTCTGACGCTACGGAACAAGAGCTATAAAACCTCTGATCCTTAATTCTTCTTTGGGACTATATTCCCAAGGAAATACTCAAAAGGAAAAGAGAGAGAGAAAGAAAGAAAGTAAACAACGTGAGCAAAGTTTCTAACAGCATATTAATAAAAACCAAAATCAAATCGGTTTAAATGTCCAATCCAGGGGAACATTAAGTAAATTCAGTACAGCAATCCAACAGGATTCCATGAAGTTATTAAAAACTATAAGTGATCACGTAAACAGATCTACGGATATAAGTGTAAATATGGACCAATTTTTAAGTTAAAAAAAGTGTAAGAATCCTAAATGGGAGCACGGTGTAAAATATTTCAAATTATACACAGAAGATGATGATTGTGAGTGGAAGCCCTTACCTGGCTGGGGCACTCAGCCCCAGGGAAAAGTCAAGTTAAAGCAGCAGCATCTGGCTTGCACAGCCCCCTGGTAAGACTTTGAATTCTATCAATGGATCCTGAACTACTCAATGCAGAATGCTCCAGGCCTGACCTGTTCCCATATTTCTAGAGCTTAGATAGTTAAAATCCAAAAGAACATAATCAGAAAAAGATTTGATCAGCCCCAATACTTTGGGAATGCATCCTTCTGGTTTGTCCTTTTATTTTGTGGATTAAGGAATGGAGTGTACAAACTATATTTGTACAATTCCAGTTGAAGAACTTAAGCCATTTTTTCCCACCAAAATACGTAACTGACTAAAAGCACTACACCTAGATCATTGCCAACAAGTGCCTGATTTCTAAGTGCCCTTGCAATTGTCACCAGCCTGTCTATAAAGCATGGCCTGGGCAGTTAGGTATTAAGAGGTGGGCAGTGAGATATGCCCTGGTGGATATTCTAAGACCATGTGAAGTCCATTTCAGCAAAACTATTCTGCAATCATTACAAAAATAGGAAAAAAAGGCAAATTAAAAAAAAAATCTATTGTTGGGATTCATCTGGTATTTAGACTTGCAGAGCAAGAATCTGATAAATGTAGTCGGAGTCACCATGTTGTACACTCTCCTTAGGAAAGTTCATTCATTCTTTTTTTGTTTGTTTGTTTGTTTTTTAACATCTTTATTGGGGTATAATTGCTTTACAATGGTGTGTTAGTTTCTGCTTTATAACAGAGTGAGTCAGTTATACATATATATATGTTCCCATATCTCTTCCCTCTTTGTCTCTTTTTGTCTCCAGTTCATTCATTCTTGTGGCTTAATGGCCACCACCACCACCCTCATCCTCAATTCTAGTCCCACATCTTTGCCTAGATTTCCTAACAGGGCTGAGACGTTTGTAATCCTTCTGTTACCATGTTTGGATGCCTTTGTCTGTGCCATTCTTTGTAGTGAATCAGATCCTCAGTCACCTCTCTTGCCAGCCCACCTCCCTGACCATCCCATGTCAAGCAATTCATAACGGGAAACACCTGAGTCCATCAAGATGTAACACACAGTAAATTCAGGATAGGACCACCCCTCAGAGCTGGTACAGATTGCAAAATACACCCCCCCCCCCCCCAAATGCATCCACCAAACATTTTTCTATTTATGGATGCTATTGACTAGATAAAACATGTGATTGCACCAAAATTAAAAAACTGTAAAAGATATACAATGAGAAGTATATTCCCTTCAGTCTGTCAGATTCCAACCCCCCCCCCCCCCCCCCGCCAAAAGTCCTAAGAGGTGGATAAGAATAGACAGTTGACAGCTGTTTGGGTGACCATTGAGGGAAACAGGGAATTGAAGACCTTTAGCAGCTCACTCCTTCCATCCTTGCTGGGAGCGGTGGGGCGGTATGCAGAGCACAGGCTCTGGAGTTTACTGCCTGGACCTGAACGCTGGTTATGACACTTACTAGCTGTGTGACCATGGGAAACTGCTTCACTGGGCCTCAGCTTTTTCCAACTGGGGATAATGATGGTTCTTGCCCCATAAGGTTGGTAAGAAGATGAAGTGATTTAAGACCTATAATGTGCTTAGAACAGTGCCTGGCACAGAGTAGGCACTCAATAAATGTCAGCTGCTATGATCATCTTCATCATCCACTAAGAACAAGTCTTGGGCTCAGGATCAGAGCCCACAGAACAATCCTTACTTCAAGCAGAAGCAAAGATGGAGAGAAAAGATCCAGAGAGGAGGGTCAGTGGGCCATCTGGTAGCAAGAGAACAGAACAGAGTCATGTTAGTGGCAGGACACCAGGCTGACAATCCAGAAACTTCTACCAATGAGGCCTCTCCTGCTGCCTTAGGTTCTGAGCACCCTTCATGTTCCTCCTCTTTAAGGTCCAAGCTCTCCTGTGGTGTCTGCTCAGCCTCCGGTCTGCCTTGTCTATTTTTTCAGACTTCTTGTCCACGTACATCCTTAAACTAAACCCCCATCACTTGAGATCATCTGAATAAGACTCTTTGCCTCTCTGAAACTACGATCAGCTAGCCGTGGCCTTTGTTTCCTAGATGAAGATGTGAGGCATCAACAAAGCAGAGTGAATTCTCGGCCAAGCTGGGCTGCACCAGGCCTCTCAACTCCCAGCACAGTGCTCTTTCCAGCTGAACCCTCTCCTGGCTTGTGAAGTTGTCTTCTGGCCAGGCTGCTGCCGTTTGAAGTTTGCTTGCCTCAGACACTGAAGGCTTCCCCCACCTTTCAGGGGTCCGCGGCAGCAATCGTGGCCAGGGTTTTTCCTGCTGCGGTACAGTTCTTGCCATTTTTAAAATAAATAGCAGAAACCAAAGGGTGTGCATGGGCTTCAGATATTTCTCTGCATGCTCTTTAGCGCTCCCATGCCTCCTGTTCTCTCACCTACTCTGGCTGTGCCCAACTCATTGTTACTGGAACCCTTACAGGGAAGGCTGAAAGGGACTAAGAATTTAGCTCTGCAGTCATTTCCTTGGGTCTCTGAAAAGCCCTCCCTCTCTCTTAATTAGCAGCCTCACTTCCTCTCTGTCCTGCTTTTTCTCTTCTACTGTTGTAAAATCCATTTCCCCCAAGTCAGTAGAATCTCCCTTTTCCCCAGCCAGAAGAATTTTTCAACTTCCCTGCTCAAATTTCAACCCAATAATTCCTTCCCTAATGCACACCACCTTTTTTCCCCCTTTAGATTGTCAAAGGCCCATCAGTTCCCCATCTTCTCCTAATTTTTTATTATTTGGACTTTCTGGCTCTCAGCCCTTGAGGACCCTTTCTTTTTTCTGCCTCAAATAGTATCTGCTTATACAGTATTCTTAGGCTCTTTTTTCTCTCCATTTTGGGCTGGGAACCAATCCCAAACTGCCTTCCCTTAGTTACAGTTTCCTACCTTTTTTTTGTTATTAAGTCTCTCCGCAGCACTCAACACCACGCAGGGTGCTGGCTTCTGTCTTCACGCCTTACTTTTCCAAACAAAATGGGTAGAATTTGCTTCTTCCCTCATCTTACCTCAACTATAGATCACCCAAAAGAATTCCTTGCTTTGCTAAGGCACCAAAAGGGAAGGCAACAAAAGCTAAAAAAAAAAAAAAAAAAGATAAATTGAACCACATCAAATTTAATACTTCTGTGCATCAAAGGACAGAATTAACAGAGTGAAGTGGCATCCCACAGAATGGAAGAAAATATTTGTAAATCATGTATCTGATAAGGGGTTAATATCCAGAATATATTAAAAACTCCCATAACTTAACAATGACAAAAAATGTGATTAAAAAATGGGCCAAGAACTTGATAGACATTTCTCCAAAGATACACAAATGGCCAATAAGCATGTGAAAAGAAGCTCACGTCTCTTAACATGAGGGAAGTGCACATCAAAACCACAATGAGATACCACCTCACACCCACTAGGATGCCCACTATGAAAAAAACAAGAACTAGCATGTGTTGGGGAGGACGTGGAAATACTGGAATCCTTGTGCACTACTGGTGGGAACATGAAATTGTACAACTACTATGGAGAACAGTATGGTGGTTCCTCAATAAATCAGAAATAGACTTACCATATTACCCAGCAATTCCACTTCTGGGTGTATGTCCAAAAGAATTGAAAGCGGAAACTCAAACATATGTATCTATGTTCACAACAGCATTATTCACAATAGCCAAATGTCCAGGGACAGATGAATGGATAAGAAAAATGTGGTATATATACGCAATGGAATACTTTTTTATAGGCATATTTTTATTTATCTATTTATTTACATCTTTATTGGAGTATAATTGCTTTACAATGGTGTGCTGGTTTCTGCTGTATAACAAAGTGAACCACCTATACATATACATATATCCCCATATCCCCTCCCTCTTGCGTCCCCCTCCCCCCCTCCCTATCCCACCCCTCTAGGTGGTCACAAAGCACAGAGCTCATCTCCCCGTGCTATGTGGCTGCTTCCCACTAGCTATCTATTTCACATTTGTTTGTGCATATATGTCCATGCCACTCTCTCACTTCGTTCCAGCTTACACTTCCCCCTCCCCGTGTCCTCAAGTCCATTCTCTATGTCTGCATCTTTATTCCTGCCCTGCCCCTGGGTTCTTCAGAACCATTTTCTTTTTTTTTAGATTCCATATATATGTGTTAGCATATGGTATTTGTTTTTCTCTTTCTAAACTTACTTTACTCTGTATGACAATCTCTAGGTGCATCCACGTCTCTACAAGTGACCCAATTTCGTTTCTTTTTATGGCTGAGTAATATTCCATTGTATATATGTGCCACATCTTCTTTATCCATTCAACTGTTGATGGACACTTAGGCTGCTTCCATGTCCTGGCTACTGTAAACAGAGCTGCAATGAACATTGTGGTACATGAATCTTTTTGAATTATGGTTTTCTCAGGGTATATGCCCAGTAGGGGGATTGCTGGGTCGTATGATAGTTCTATTTTTAGTTTTTTAAGGATCCTCCATACCGTTCTCCATAGTGGCTGTATCAATTTACATTCCCACCAACAGTGTGAGACGGTTCCCTTTTCTCCACACCCTCTGCCGCATTTATTCTTTGTAGATTTTTTGATGATGGCCATTCTGACCGGTGTGAGGTGATACCTCATGGTAGTTTTGGTTTGCATTTCTCTAATGATTAGTGATGTTGAGCATCCTTTCATGTGTTTGTTGGCAGTCTGTATATCTTCTTTGGAGAAAGGTCTACTTAGGTCTTCTGCCCATTTTTGGATTGGGTTGTTTGTCTTTTTGATATTGAGCTGCATGAGCTGCTTGTAAATTTTGGAGATTGATCCTTTGTCAGTTATGCAATGGAATATTATTCAGCCTCAAAAAGGAAGGAAATTCTGACACGTGCAACTACATAGATAAACCTTAAGGACACTATGCAAAGCCAGTCACAAAAAGACAAATACTGAATGATTCTACTTATATGAGGGATATAGTCAAATTCACAGGGACAGAAAGTAGAATGGTGGTTCCCAGGGTCTGGGGGAAATAGGGAGTTGCTGTTTAATGGGTATAGAGTTTCAGTTTTGCAAGATGAAAAGAGTTCTGTAGATCAGCTGCACAGCAGTGTGAATGTAGTAAACACCACTGAACTGTGAACTTGAACATCATTAAGATGGTACATTTTATGTTATGTGTATTTTACAATTAAAAAAAAAGAAGAACTTCTTGGTCACAGCCTGGTTATTTCACTAATTCACTTACTAACGGCAAGTTATTCAGTTTCTCCATGGTTCAATTTTCTCATCTGTAAATGGGATTAGTTAGTACCTACTTCAGAGGCCGTTGTGAGGATTAAGTAAATTTCTATATGCAAAGTGTTTATAAAAGTACCTGACACAAAGTATTGTTCAATAAATGTCAGTTATCACAGTAGTAATAATAATTATTATTATAGTGTGCAATGTATTATCCGAAGCGCTTCCCTATGTTAGGGCACTCAGTCTTCTCCACCCCTACCCACAACCTCTACCCCCAATAGAGCTGAAATTTTACAGATGAGGAAACAGAGGCTCAGAGATGTTAAGTGATCTGCCTGGATCACAAAGCCAGTGGGTGGTGGATAAAGATTAAGTTTGGCTCCAGTGAGGTCCAGTTGCCTTACAGAGAAGCAAGCAGTCATTGTGCTGGCTCCCGATCAAGTCAGAACTGAATCTTACATCTCAAACATGAACTAGGGGCAGGGGAGGCTGTGGTAGGGACGGCTGAGAAATCTGGGCTCTGCTCCAGGCCAGCAACCCACCAGCTAAAGAATCCCAACTGTCTTCATCCTCCTCCCACACCTATCCTGCCCCAGGGATGAGACCAGCTGGATGCAACAAAGAGAAACCAAGACAAGAGTGGGAAGTGGTCCCAGAGTTCACCACGGCCCTCAAGGAGATGGAAGAGCAAGATCCAGGGGGACACCTCAGAGGCCTGTGGTCAGGGCCTGCCAGGGCACCCTCACCAATCCCACAAGGAGGGAATAAAACCCATGTCACCCAGAGACTGGGAGCGTCTATCATGGAGAACAAAAGCCAGGGAGGGGGCCCGCACACCCATCTCAGACTCTCAATGGGCCCACGCTGATCTCCTTGGAGAATTTCTGAGAATGAGGCAGGAATTCTGTTCCTGGTTTTCCTCAGGACCCAGACGGGTATGCCAGCGAGAACCTTCTAATGACTGGGAGTTCGGGGGGTTCTTTTTTCTTTCTAATAAGTGATTTTTCCTCCTCACTCGAGTCTTTTATTTTTATTTTTTTATTTTTTCCGAGTCTTTTAAAATACCCAAGCTGGGTCTTCCCTGGTGGCGCAGTGGTTGGGAGTCCACCTGCCGATGCAGGGGACACGGGTTCGTGCCCCGGTCCGGGAGGATCCCACATGCCGCGGAGTGGCTGGGCCCATGAGCCATGGCTGAGTCTGCACGTCCGGAGCCTGTGCTCCGCAACGGGAGAGGCCACGACAGTGAGAGGCCCGCCTACCACAAAAAAAATTTTTAAAAAATAAAAAATAAAATAAAATAAAATACCCAAGCTGGCCTTGGGTGGCCTCTGGTCACTTCGCATTAGAATCTGGTCGTGGTGGGTCTCCAACCCAGAGGAAAGGGAATCACCCAGCCAGAGGTGCCTTGCTGACTCTCCCTTCAGTGCTGCCCGGCTGGAAGGGCATCCAGCCACCTGAGAGGACTCAGCTCAGGCTATGAGCAAGAAGGAAGGCTTGGCACCAGAGGGCCATTGAAGCAAAAAGGATCCAGAAATAGGATTTTGACATTTGGGGAAGTTTTTTTTCCCCTTCCAACATTGGGAGGGACTCTGTAAACACAAACTTAACTTGGGCCCTTCTCTGTGGGAAAAAAGCTTGAATAAATCCTCTCTCGGATTGAAAAATCCCCCTCTCCTACCAATTGTTCTTTATATTAGGCAAGTAATACATATTCATTGTAGAAAATAAATGAGAAAATGCAGACAAGAAAATGAAAATCACTCCAAACCCTACCTTCCCAGTTTCAACCATTGTTAACACTTTAGGTACGGACCTCCAGACTTTGTTCAATGCAAATATAAATGTATATACACATATAAATATATAAATACTTTCCGAAAAGATTTTAATTAATATACTGTGAAAATCATTCCATGTTAATAACATAGAGCTGCACCATAGTGTTAATGATGTTATGGTATATTATACACGTACTATACATATGCCATGATTTATTTAATGTCTCTTATTAGACATATAGTTTATTTCAAGGTTTTCACAAGTATGGACAATGCTGCTATCCACACAGGGTTCACACCCTTGTCTAATTATTTCTTAAGACTAAACTCCTCAAGGTGGACTCGCTGGATCAAAACGTTTTTGTAATACGCATAAATCTCCCGAATCCATCTATTTCATTGATATACAAGTTTTCTTAAGTGAGGGACCTCCGCACTGTGTTTATAATCTGAACCAGCCCTCAATTTTCTCAAACACAGTTCTCCATTATAAGTAGTTCCAAAAGAAAACTCCTTAAACCCCTTGTCTATGGGCTCATAAATGACTCAGTGGCATTTAAAAGATACACCATTTCATTTTGACTTTAGTAATCCGCTAAACAGAGACCCACGGGACAGAGGTACCAGGATACTTGCCACGCAAAACACGTTTGTGCAAAGTTAGACTAACTACCCACCTTCAGACCACCCCCGTCCTCTGCCCTTCCAACTCTCTGTTTTCTTTGTAACTTTCTTCTCTTCCATCCCTCCCTCCATTTATCCCTCCACCCACCCATCCATCCTTCTCTCTCTCCCTTTCTTTACAAATCGCTCCCCTTCTTTCTTTCCCATCCCCGCCCTTCTCTTTCTCCCTTTCTTTCCTTCCTTTCTCCTTATCTCCTCTTCCTCCCAGAAGAAGTAGGGACCCTTCATCAGAGCAGACAGTGTTGGAGTTGCACAAAGTTTCCAGCTGCACAGAGAGCTGCACAAGCTGTCTATGAAATCCTCAGTTCTTGGCATATTCATTACTTAAGTTCTGTGGCAATGGGTTTGCTTTGAAGTCTACTGACTCATCCTCCTCCTTAACTTCTTATTTCCTGTAAATGATCCATTTGTTTCTGGCAAGGTCCACGTCACACAGCATTCCCATCAGAAGGGGCCGTTCCACAACCCTGGGCAGTGTGAACACTGCCTTTTGCAGTGGAACTGGAAGCAAGATGGGCACGTGTAGACTCTGCTTTCTTGAAAGTTGCTTCAACCAGCCCCAATGCCGCCTCGAGTTAATAATGTGAAATGCATGCTCCATCTGCCTGCTAAAGGGTGACAAAGCCATTTATGTTCATAATGGCCAAAATTATTCTACAGATGAAAAGTTTTCTAAAGCTGCTCACATAGGCTAGTCAATCAGTTCCACCAAGGGGGAAAATTCCCCCTCAATCATTCCACTTGAGACACCTTTGCCAAAACGGGCAGTTCACCAAAGCATTAAGATGTTAAAAGGCGGAAACAAATGGAGATTATAAACAGCTCTCGTAAGTTTTTTAACTCTCTACCCCTAATAAGGCATGCATAGATTAGTGCCAGCAGCTTAGTGGGAAAGGTCATGTGCCTTTTCACAAAGATCCAGGGAGCTATGCGGGACTCTTGTGGACTTCAGAAATTAAACAAATCAGTTACAAAGAAAAAAATCAGTTCTTCTTTAAGAAAAAAGTCAAATTGGGCTGAAAAGTACTATTATCAGCAAAACGCTAAATTTTCTCCCCTCCCCCCACCTCCAGACTCCCCACCTCCCCGGCTGGTGGGAGCAGAAAGATATTCCTTTGATATGAGAGCAAATAAAAGTTTGAATTATCGACTGCTCATGTTAATGCTGAATTTTACTACCACCATATTTCAAAGTGAAATTATTCTAACATCTACGCCTCAAATTAAGATCTGTGATGATATATATTGCAGTCCAGAAAATGTCTTAGGTTCAGATGATGTAAAAGCTGATTCCCCCGGAGAGTAAACACTGGCCATTGTTTCTCAAGGGCTAAAACTCTCCTCATCCCTCCAAATAAATTTAAGTATTGATGACATCAGGGAGTGCTGCCTGGTTATCAAAGCACATCTGGGGGTGGGAGTGGGGAGGGCAAGATAATGCCACTTAATAGTCAAAGTGGTGGATATGTCTTAAACGCAGGGTTGTCAAAATAGGGCTTTCTCCTATAATTTACAGAAATGAAAGCCCTATGAGAAAGTTTAGCATATAGCACACAAAACTTAACTCTTTCCTCTCTGTCATACTGGAATCCTAGTTTCAAGTTTCTCACTCCATCTTTGCTCCCATGGGCCCTACAATGTCTTTTGGGGGCGTTCACAGCTGTCCAGTGCCCAAATGCCCATCTGTGTAAGTAAAGCCAAGGCTCACTTGCCAGAGAGAAACTCTCTCCCCAAGTCCTGAAGTCCTCGGTGCTGCCCTACTGGCCTCCGCACATCACTCACCAAGGCAGTGGGAGTGGAGGACGTGGGTGAAAAGCAAAGAGCTAAGCCAGCCCGCCTGTGCCCAGGTGGGTTCCTGCAGCCAGCCTTACATTCTGAAAAGAGCACAGCCCCTCAATCTGGGGCATTCGTTCCTCTGACACAATGGGAAGATGTTTTCTCCTCCCAAAACCTCCGTGGAGGAAGACTTCACCAACTTCCACTAGGCCCACTAATGAGAGGTTCGTGAACAGGCATCAAGGGCCAGCCACACCCCACAGAGCTCCTCGCCCACCCCACAGACAGGGTCACTGGCCAAACGACGTCAAGAATCTAATTCCACTTTTTAAATCACTTTTCACAGTTCCTCTCACTTCTTAAGAAAACAAGATCAAATGTTTGTAAGGACTCACTTGAATATATTCTCACTTTCCAAGCACAAACCAGGGGACAAAAAAAAAAAAAGAAAGAGAAAAAGAAATTCTCGGCAGCCACAGGACAAGAACGCCTTTTTCCTTTCCTGCCAAATCCAAGCATTATGCACATAGAAAGAACATGATGCAATAAAAACATCTCCAAATGCTTTCCGATACATTCTCTCATTTAATCTTCCAACTCAACGCTCACATTTTAAGCACAGTTTTAGAGCCTTAAATTCCTCCAGAGGTGCTAAAATAAAAAAGAATTTGAAGCATTATTTCATACTAACGAAGCAAGAGAGAAGGAGTTTCAGGCTTCTTAAAATAAACATTTATCTTCAAACGCCTCAGAGTCTGCATGAAACACAGCAAACAGTCTGTTGACTCGAGGGAAGTAGGCTGCCGTAAAATGTACCTAACTCCTCACTGGCATTGCTAGTTTTTTGTGTGTTTTAATTTTAAAACCGGAGTGTAATTATCTCTTATTTACTAGAGTCACAAATACCGCCAAAGGGAATACAAATCACTCCTTTGGGGATGAAGATGCTGACAAAGGTTTAGACAACAAAAAATAATGAATAGCTTCACGATGACCCGGGGTGAGTCCCCGAGCGCGGCGAAGTGAACTTGCCGAGGCTGTGCCAGGCACGGCCGCATGATGCCCGGCCAAGGGCACAGTACACACCTGGTCCTGAGAAACTTGGCGGTTTCTAAAGGGACTTAGGCTATCGTGTGGGACAAAAGTCCAAGAGGTTTTTGCACATCCTACTTTAGTTATGGTTCTGTGTAGAAACTGCTTTGCTCTCCAGTTACAAATGCTCTCCTATTTAAGAAAGGTGTGGATGGACAATTAATGTCTTTCAGCTGGGGCTGGAGTGTTCTCCAAGTTTGGTTCTGGGCTCTACCATTTAGCATTTCATTCTCAGAAATCCTGGTGAGAAAGCCTTCGGGACAGAGAGCCACCAGTGCCAGTTTCCTGGAGCCTGTCCGATAGGCACCTCACTTGACCACAACCACGTTTGGGAAGCCAAACAGAAGATGGGTGTGGGAGGATCATGAACAGTGGGGTCAAAACCCTTAGGAGGAGGAGTCCACCTCTTAAAACGTGCGAGTTCAGAGGTTCCATCTTAACTTTGCTCTTAAAGTAAACTATAAAAGCCTTCTGGGGCTTCCCTGGTGGCGCAGGGGTTGAGAGTCCGCCTGCCGGTGCAGGGCACACGGGTTCGTGCCCCGGTCCGGGAGGATCCCACATGCCGCGGAGCGGCTGGGCCCGTGAGCCATGGCCGCTGAGCCTGCGCGTCCGGAGCCTGTGCTCCGCAACGGGAGAGGCCACAACAGTGAGAGGCCCGCGTACCGCCAAAAAACAAAAACAAAAACAAAAAGTAAACAAACAAACAAAAAGCCTTCTGAGTACAAATAGCATTAAATTCTAGCAGATATCCCTCTGTATTTGTCTGTCGTGACTGCCAAGAAGCTCATGGCCCCAGAACTGTAAGATATTATCATCCTTTTTATCATTATTATTAATGATGGGTTTACTTGTAATACCTATACATTTCGGTCTCCTGTGATAATCCCTTCCCATCCCCTGGAGCACAGACATGTTTCATGATTGGCATCTTAAAAGGAGCCTTTTGGGGTGTGTTTGGGTGATTGACAAGCCTTCAGGTTTTGAAGTCAGAGAGAATCTGATTTCTAGCCTTGACAAACCACTTAATGTGGCTGACCCTCAGTTTCCTCATCTATGAGGTGGAGCTCATATCTTTGTAGCAGAATGGGCAGGGATTATGCTGCTCTAATTCCCTCTGGATGTCCAAGGGCAAGTGCCTGGCATGGGCAGAATCTCCATCCCAAAGTCTAGCATGGAGTAGGCACCCAATACACAAGGGCTATTTTATTCTTATTACTGTTAGTAATATCAGCCACAAGAACAAAATAATAGATGTTACTGACCCCAGAGACCAATTCTTAATTCAAGCTTCATTCTCTCAAATTAATTCAGCTGTTTTTTCCCCTCCTCATAGAATTCAGAAAAAGCCCTGAGATTCTGGCTCCAACTTCTCAGTGATAATCTTGGCTTTAGGAATACCCATGAAGAGTTTCTGATCCAAGGAGAACTATTAACGCTGGAGTGGAAGCAGAAATTGGGAAATCTGAATGAAGTGAAGGTCTGCTGGCAGCTATAATGAGATCATTTGCTCCTGCAAATACTATTTCTTGGCTATTGGTATCTTTTGTGCCGATTTCTGCAGGCAGAGACCTCTGCGGGGAAAAAAAGACGGTCCAGGGCCCACACATGTTTTCAGAACAGACTGATACATCTTGTCCTTGCTACAGAGCCTGGCACATCAGTAGCAAAACAGACCTCTCTTTTGACACACTTTCTTTGTGGATTCTGCAGGACTCGAGTCTTGTTGCTGAAGCCACCACTGAACCTTCTTCTCT
Organism: Lipotes vexillifer; assembly: GCF_000442215.2. NCBI lineage: Eukaryota > Metazoa > Chordata > Mammalia > Artiodactyla > Lipotidae > Lipotes > Lipotes vexillifer. Next base: position 2,843,199 of record NW_006799037.1, on the reverse strand, counting down.
GGCTGGGCCAGTGAACTGCTCCCTGGAGCCCCCTGGTGGCCCTTTCCATGTTCACACCATGTACTCACACCCCTCTGGGGCAGGGAGAAAGCAGCTTTAAAAGAACCACCCAGGGCTTCCCTGGTGGCGCAGTGGTTGGGAGTCCGCCTGCCGATGCAGGGGACGCGGGTTCGTGCCCTGGTCCGGGAGGGTCCCACATGCCGCGGAGCGGCTGGGCCTGTGGGCCATGGTCGCTGAGTCTGTGCGTCCGGATCCTGTGCTCCGCAGCGGGAGAGGCTGCAGCAGTGAAAGGCCCGCGTACCAGGAAGAAAAAAAAAAAAAAGAACCACCCAAGGGTTGGTTATTGGCATCCCGCATCCATTGGGGCACGCCACATTCCTAGGATCAAGTCAACGTGCTGTGTTAAGGCTGGTATGGATACAGCACCTTTCTCTAATGTCAGAGTCATTCACTAAGCATCTCTTGAGCACCTACGGTGTGCCTAGGCCTCACACTGGGCATGAGGAATACAGAGAGGATTATGACTCAGTCCCTGCTCTCAAGAAGCTTCCAGCCTAGAGGGAGAGGTGGACCTGTGAACCAAGAAGAACAATACAGAGAGATGTGACAAGTTTTGAGGGAACCCCGGGGACAGTGACAGCCTCCTTAGGGAACGAGGGAAGGACATCAGGGAGGGGGAAAAGTTAAACTGGATCTTAGAGGCCAGGAACAGCCAGGCAGAGAAAGGAGGGTAGGCATTCCAGGTAGAAGAATCAATATGCCTCAAAGCCCAGACCTACTGGGGGACTCCGGTGAAGCTGGGATGCTCCCGGCAAGGAGAGGAGGCTGGTGAAGTGGGCAGGGCAGACTGAGAAGGGTCTCGTAGGCCACACCAAGGAGCCTGGACTCCACTTCTCCATCTGTGATTCTCCAAACTGTGCTTGAGGCTTCCTGCAGACATTTGATTCTAATTTCATGGATGTTGAAGCTAAGAGAACGCTGTAGTGCTGAAGCTAAGGGAACACAGACATTTGCAGTCAGTGGATTGTGGATCGTGGATCCACTGACTGCAAATTTCTGTGTTCAGCTGCAGGCTAACCAGGAAAGAAACATCAGACAAATTCCAATAGCGGGGCATCCTACAAAATATCTACAAAATACCAGTACTCCTGAAAATTGCCATCAAAAACAAGGGACGTCTGAGAACTTGTCACAGACAAGAGGAACCTACGGAAGTGTGACAGTTACATGTAATATGCTTTCCTGGATGGAATCCCGGAACAGGAAAATGACGTTCTTAGGTAAAAACCAAGGCAATAAAGTACAGACCCTAGTTAATGGCTCTATATCGATATTGGTTCATTAATTGTAACAAACGTGCCACACTAATGTAAGACGTTAACAATAGGGGAAACTAGATGCCAGGTAAATGGGAATTCTCTGTACTCTCCTCACAATTTTCGGTAAATCTGAAACTGTTCAAAAAAATATAATTTATTTTTAAAAAGTTGGTCTGTTCATCCAATCAGCTAAACTATTGCCCCCAGTGGGCTGTATAATTAAATGTTAATTATACAATTATATAATTAAATGATAATTAAACATTATACATGAGACTTAGAAAATTAATTCATATTCTAGTAACAATAGCCAACATTTATTGAGTACCTATGCCGGGCCAGGCACTCTACTAAGTACTTTACATACCTCATCACGTTTGATCTCCAAAACAGCCCCCTGAACTAAGAACTGCCAACATCCCTGTTTTACGGATGAGGAAATGGAGGATGGAGCAGTTAGACAACTTGTCTGAGGTTATATAAGTGGCAGAGTCTGGATTTGAACCCAGGTCTGTCTGATGCTAGAGTCCAGATGCTTAATGATGTTTCTATACTGCCTCCTGACTTTCAGTTTTAAATACTGATATTTCATTGAAAAAGAAATGTACTGAGTTTATTTTTCTTCTTAACGTTTGAAACCACAACTATAAATGGGTTGAGTAGGGGGAGGGAGTTCTCCAGGGGAGGAGGATGGCTGGTGTTGGAGTGAACGTTCTGGCAGCTGCAGTGTGAAGGACAGACTGGTACAGGCTGGGCCCCCATTGCTGAGATTTTCTAGCAATGTCTCCAAAAGGAGCAGGAGAGGCAAAACCACGGAGAATGAACTTCCCTAAAAGGATACAGCAAAAGCCCTCGCACAGGAACCCTTCGTATCCAGCCCCAACCAATCAAACCACGGGCGTTGCTGAGCCTCTAACTTGCGCCTGGCTGGGCCTGCCTCTGGGAGCCCCTGGCTGCCGCCTCCACAGACAGGACCCGATGGTTAGTAAAGGGAAAATAAGTGCAGCCCAAGCAACGCAGCAGGTTGGCCTGGAGCCCCGCCAGCGGAGGGGCCAGGTCTGGGAGGGAGTACTTCCTGTGGGCTGGGTTAGGCTGGGGTGCTTCAGGGAGGAGGCCTGCAGGCTGAGAAGGGCAGATGGAGAGACTTCAGGCAGGGCCCAGGGCCAGCACAGGGCAATCCCACGCCTCCCTGCAGTCCGTGTGCCTGGGTCACCCAGCCCAAGGGTACTGGAGCTGAGAGCCCAACCTCTTACCATGAGCTCTGTAGCTTCTCCTGCCCTCCCAGATCGATGAAAAGCAGGCCTCACTTCACCCATGTACCTGAGAAGCTATTATGTGCCACCCAGAGGTACATATGGAGTTTGGCATCCCTAGAGGTTACGGAAAACACCAGCAAGTCTCCTAGATGGTCAACCCCCCAAAAGCACAGATGCTATCTTATGTAGCCTGGCACGTAGTCATGACGTAGTCATAGGCACCAATCAATAGATGGTGAGCTAAACAGATTTAAAAATTCACGGGTCATAGGTCATACTGGAGTGCACTAAACTGGAGCTTGGAATATTTAGTACAAAATCCTTACCACATACTTAGTGGCTTAAAACAACACAAATTCATTATCTCACAATTCTGGCAGTCAGAAGTCCAAATGGGTTTTCACTGGGCTCAAATCGAGATGTTGGCAGGGCTGCCTTCCCTTCTGGAGGCTCTAAGGGAGAACCCATTTCCTTGCCTTTTCCAGCTCTGTGGCCACCTGCATTCCTTGGTTTGTGGCCGCTACCCCAACTTCAAAGCCAGTAACACTGCATCTCTCTGACCTTCCTCCATGGTCACGTCTCCTCTGACTTCCTTCTGCCTCCTCCTCCTTCCTCTTTTAAGGATGCTTGTGATTACACTGGACCCACCGGGATAATCCGGGACACTCTCCCTATTTTAAGGTCAGCTAGTTAACAACGTTAATTCCATTTGCACCTTAATTCTCCTTTGCCATGTAAGGTGACACAGTTACAAGTTCCAAGGATTAGGACATGGGACATTTGGGGGGGTGCCATTATTCGGCCTACCACAAACTTCATCTTTTAAGGTCAAACTATAGGAGACAACCAGTTTTTGTCCAAAACATGAAAATATTAATGACCACTTATCAAGCACCTACTGTGTACCAGGCATATCACTAGGTACCTTGCATATATTATCTTAGTTAATTGCAGTTAATGTTCAAAGAAGCAGGCACTATAATAAACCAGATCGTGTTATCCACCTCTAATGGTGTCCCATATGTTTTGGGGAAAAACTCACAGTCTTGTGATGGCCCAGTGGGGCCCGTGGAATCTATCCTTGGCTTGACTCCCAGCCCTGTCTCCCACCAGCCTTCCCTTGACCACCATGCTTCAACCACGGGAGCCTCCTTTCAGATCCTTGAACTTCCTTGGCTGCGCCTGCTGACCCCTCTTTCTGGAACATTCATCCTCATGATCTTCACATAGTCAGCCCTCAGTCATTATTCAGATCTCTAGCCTATTCACTGCCACATCCCCAACTCCTAAAATACGGCTTAGCACATAGTAGGCACACAATACATATTTAAAAATGAACTAAGCTGAATTATATCAGTGAGGAAATGAGATGATATGGCCAAGTCAGCCGGAATTCCGACTCAGAGTGAAGTCTGCACCCCCGCCTCTCAAGGAACCACCCCCGAGCTCCCCATCAGAGACCCCTGGTCCAGCTGGGAGTTGTGGGGATGAAAACACTAGGTCGAGCTCTTGAGCAGTCCCCTGCTCACTGGAGGGCTGTGAAAGAGTGACACAGCCTGCTGACCAGGCACCACATCCCAACCAATCAGCGAGCATGACGGAGTATGGTCTGCACGCTTGGCTGGGAGGGCTACGAGACCAGGAGAGGACATGGTCATGGCAAACCAAGAATTCCTAATCAAGTGGGGGAAACCAGTACCAAACATGAAACCATCAGATGTACCGGGAGGCATGTGATCCAGGGTCCACTGCTCTGACAGGAAGGGCTGCAGGACCAGATGTGAGAGCACAATGGGCGCAACAGCAGTTGGGCTGACCTAGCAGGGCTGGGGCAGGTGGTGTGGGGTGAGGTGGAGTGGTGGATAGGGGAATGCACAAGCGAAGGCGTAGCTCCTCGTATTGGCATGTGTGGAAGACAATCAGCAGAAGGCAATCAGCATATTAGGAAGCAGGGGAAAATAAAGTCAAGTTAGAACCTGACTCTGGGGGCCTTAAAAGCTGAACTGAGGGCTTCCCTGGTGGCGCAGTGGTTGAGAGTCCACCTGCCGATGCAGGGGACACGGGTTCGTGCCCCGGTCCAGGAAGATCCCACATGCCGCGGAGCGGCTGGGCCCGTGAGCCATGGCCGCTGAGCCTGCGCGTCCAGAGCCTGTGCTCCGCAACGGGAGAGGCCACAACAGTGAGAGGCCCGCGTACCGCAAAAAGAAAAAAAAAAAAAAGCTGAACTGAGGAATCTATGCTTTATCCTTTCAAAGCATGGAGAGTCCTGGCAGGTTCCTGAGCAGGAGAAAAGCCCATGTTTTAGGAAGACTTATTTTAGCAATGGAAGCAGCATGGATTGGACGGCGGGAAGACCTGTCCTCCACTAGGCAGAGTAGATACCAAAAAGACCTCCAATCACAAAACACCTCCAAAGTAATATTACTCAGCCATAAAAAAGAACGAAATAATGCTATTTGCAGCAACATGGATAGACCTAGACATTATCATACTAAGTGAAGTAAGTCAAAGACAAATATCATATGATCTCACTCATGTATGGAATCTAATTTAAAACATGATCAAAGGAACTTATTCACAGAACAGAAACAGACTTGCAGATATCGAAAACAAACTTATGGTTACCAAAGGGGAAACATGGGGAGGGGGGAGATAAATCAGGAGCTTGGGATGAACACACATACACACTACTATATATAAGATGGATAGCCAACAAGGACCTACTGTATAGCACAGGGAACTCTACTCAATATTCTGTGATGACCTATATGAGAAAAGAATCTAAAAAAGAATGAATATATGTATATGTATAACTGAATCACTTTGCTGTACCTCTGAAACTAACACAGCACTGTAAATCAACTATACTCCCATAAAACTAAAAAACAAAAACAAAAAGCCCTCCATAGCGCAAAGCCAACTGTTGGGACTCAATTCCCTTGGGTTAAGCACTGCCCTCATGCTGATGCCCTTGAAGAAAGTGACGATGCAGGGAGACCCCCAACATCTCCAGGTCATGAGTGTGTCGAACTGCTTTCCTCTGTGGTGGGGATCATTTGGGCAGCTGGGAACGGATGCAAGGGTGTAAGAAGCAACCAAGAAAGAGGAGGAAAAAAAAAAAATTATGACCTCTAACTGAAGCCTAAGCAATCCCCACTTCTTCCAACCCCTAGAGTGAATATTTCCAGTTTTTTTTGTTGTTTTTTTTTCTGATTTCAGAAAACAAATTGAAAAGTTGGCTGGAAAGAATTCTTGATTCACTGAGCATGTTTTCAATGAAATATTTTTAAATATCCTTTCATGCTTTATCTTCTCGATGCTTCAACTCCAAAGAATAAATCTACATTTCTGAGGCCCTTCCCTAGCACCAGTTCATCTACAATGCCTGCAGTAAAAGACTATACTCATACACTACTTTTTTCTAAAGACATCCAAGATAGAATGGAGGCTTCAGAAATAAACCTTAAAACAAGAAAAAGATGGTTCCAACCTCCAAAGGAATTGATTTTTCCATATTCTAGTAATCAGATATATGCTTTTTATTTTATTTATTTTTTTTATTTTTTTATTTTTTTAAATTTTTATTTATTTATATTTATTTTTGGCTGTGTTGGGTCTTCGTTTCTATGCGAGGACTTTCTCTAGTTGTGGCAAGCGAGGGCCACTCTTCATCGCGGTGCGCGGGCCTCTCACTATCGAGGCCTCTCTTGTTGCGGAGCACAGGCTCCAGACACGCAGGCTCAGTGGTTGTGGCTCACGGGCCTAGTTGCTCCGTGGCATGTGGGATCCTCCCAGACCAGGGCTCGAACCCGTGTCCCCTGCATTGGCAGGCAGATTCTCAAGCACTGCGCCACCAGGGAAGCCCAGATATATGCTTTTTAAACATTAGCATTTTCATTCCCCGTTGCTGTCGTTTTGGGGGAACTTAAACAGATGTCATCATGTTTTTCTATGGGTGACAGCAACAGCAGCCCTGGTATGCCACTATTTTAATGTGTGATGGGGAGGCCACTGCAACACAGATTCCAGAGACTGAAATCCCAACCAAGCTAAGTACACTGAAGAGCTCTTTTAAAATTCCTTGCAGGGCCTCTGAAGAACCAAACACGTCAGCAATGAGCCAGCAAGACAGCAACCAGCAGGACAGCATGATAACGATGGCACCGATATTGGCAGACTTTTGTCCCTGCTTTTATCATATTCCCTCCTGCCGCAGCTGCAGACAAGGCAAAGAGGAAGAGGGAGTGGAAAGAGAGTGAGAGACCATGACCCGCCCACCACCCACTGCCCGTGCCCGACTCCTGGGGTAGGTTGGGCCGGGAGGAGGGGAAGAGCACGGAACTGGATGGGAAGCTGAAGTTCTGCTTTCAGACTGGACTAGACTTTCATACCTACCGATGAGTCGTAATTCCCTAAAGGTCCTCAGAGCTGGACGTGCAATCCACCTCAGATGTCACAGAGCGTGTTTTAAGGCAGTGCTTGGCAGGGTTGTGGGGGAAGCTCTTTCCTGATTGAACTCCCGCAGAAGTCAGCCGACGCAATAACTTTGTTATAGAATAAAAAGCAAAAGAACAACAGAATATCGTTTTTCGCCCAGCATGTTAAAAAGGTAAAAGACTAAATGATGCCCAGTTTTGACGAGAGTGAAGCAAAACAAGCATCTCTATATACTTCTGGTATGTCTTAGTCTATTCGGGCTGCTATAACAAAACACCACGGTCTGGGTGGCTTATAAACAACAGAAATGTATTTCTCATAGTCTGGAGGCCGAAGTTCAAAGTCAAGGCACCAGCATGGT
>NW_006799037.1:2832059-2835816 GCF_000442215.2 Lipotes vexillifer | reverse complement strand
CGGTGAGGACGCTCTTCCTGGTTCAGAACCGTCCCCTTCTCGCTGTGTCCTTTTATAGTGGGAGAGGCTAGAGCTCTTTCTGGAGCCTCTTTTATAAAAGTGGGCATTAATCCCACTCATGAGGGCTCCGCCCTCATGACTTAAGCACCTCCCAAAGGCCCCACCTACTAACACCATAACACCAGGCATTAGGAGTTCAACAGATGCATTTTGGGGGAACACAAACATTCAGACCATAGCATGGTCTATAAATCGGGGCAAATTTTCTTGGGCAGCGCCTCTCACACTACAATGTACATACAAGTCACATGGGCATCTAGCTAAGATGCAGATTCTGATTCAGTAGGTCTGGGCGAGACCCAAGAATCTGCCTTTCTCACAAGCGACCCAGTTATACCGATGGTATCGGTGCAAGGATCACACCTTGATAGGCCTAGAGAAAATTTGGCAGTGTGTATCAAAAGCCTTACAATCTTTATAACTTTTGACTCAGTAATTCTCTGCCAATGATATATCCTAGGGACTAATAAGGAATACATAAAAAGAAGATGTACCCATTGATGTCTATCACAATGTTACATCTACAGTGGAAACTGGATACAACCTAAATATCTGACAACAGGGAAATTTATAAACAAATGACGGTAAAGCCATTTGGTGAAAAAAACAATAGAGTCATATCAAGTTCTTAGAAAACGTTTGATGCTGCTGTGAAAAAATGTTCATGACGCGGGAAGCAAAAAGATCAAAATACAAAGTTGGGGTATGTCATACGTGATAGTCAGTTTTACGTGTCAACTTGGCTAGGCCGTAGTACCCGGTTACTTAATCAAACACTAGATTTTGCTGTGAAGGTATTTTGCAGATGGGGGTTAACATCTACCATCAGCTGACTTTAAGTGAAGATTACCCTCTGTAATGTGGGCAGATCTCATCAGTTCAAGGCCTTACAAACAAAAACTGAGATTTCCCAAAGAGGAAGAGTTTCTGCCTCGAGACTGTAGCATTAGCTCCTGCCTCAGTATTCAGCTTGCTGGCCTGCCCTACAGATTTCAGACCTGCCAATCCCACAGTCATGTAAACCAAGCCCTTGAAATAAATCTCTTCATATATATATATATATGTGTGTGTGTGTGTGTCTGTCTGTTAATACGTATGTGTATGTGTGTATGTTATGTGTATGTGTGTGTGTGTATATATATTTATGAACACACACACATACACACATATATATCTCCCATTGGTTCTGTTTCTCTGGAGAACCCTGACTGATACACAGCATGATTCTAATTTTATAAAAACAAAGCTAAAAACATTTATGTGTACAAATTACATTGAAAAAGCTTGAGTTCCATAACTGAATATATAGTATGATTCTTATTTTATTGTTAAACTATTAGATATATGAACGAGAGAGAGGAAAACATCCAAATATTAACAGTAAAAAGACTGTGGTTTATTTTAATGTTTGTCTTGATACTTAATATTTTCTCTAAATGTTTTCTTATACGCATATATTACTTTTGTAATCAGGGAAATCATAGTTACAATATGATCCGAATTGAACAATGCAATTTCAGTTTCCGCTGAGAGGTATACCACGCAATTTTAGACAACGTGAAGAATAGAATACCCTGCTTTATCATTTCACCTGCTTCTCGAGTCAAAAACAGCATTCTTGGCATTTCCTCCAGACCTGTCCCAGCCCCTTTTTTTGGTGTCCCATGCAGCCTCCTCTGCCCTGTCCTTCACTCTCTCAAATAAAAAACCCATTAGATGGGCAAGGCAGTGACTTTTATTATCCCCGTTTTATAAATGAGGAAACTGAGGCTAAAAGGGTTTAAGTGGTTTGTACATAGATACGCAGCTGGTAATTAACACAGCCCAAATTCCTTCCTTTGTAAACTGGAAAACCAGGCACATGTGAGTGATTTTCATTACTGTTCCCATATGGACCGTGTGAGAACCATGTCAATTACATTATGAGGTCTTCTCCCTGGCCTTCCACAGCCTTCCTCAGTGACTTCAGACAATGGCTCATTAAGCTCCGGAAAAGATGTGGATGGCCAGGGTCAGGTGCCGGGACCAAAAAGGCTCTGGGTTTGGCTACATGTCCAAACCCCCTGGCCAGGGCCTCTGATGACTCAAGCTCCACAGCTGGAAGCAAGCAGGGCCACCCGCACTGCCCCAAATGGGGCCAAATTCAGTGCTTTCTTTCCAGTCCCCACCTAATGATTGGCACAAGGCCCTGGCCAGCTGCCATCCTGTGCCCATGAGGGATGGCTCCACTGCAGGAGACTTAAGATACAAAAGCAATTCCAACTGCCGGCAGCATCAAGTTCTTGGATTGGGCTCTAATATGAAGGGCTTTCCCTCTTCCCTCATCTTGGGCCTGCTGAGACTGAGTGTACTCTTGAATCCCTTTAGGACTGGACCCTTTCCTGGGACCCTGACGCCCTCCTTGGCATTCCCAGGGAACAGGGTGTGGATGTACCAGCATCCCTGCAACAAACGGGCTGATCTTCTCAAATCATGAGCCCTTTACCTCCAAGCACTAGAGCCCCAGCATATCCTGCTGTCACCCACAACCCTAAGACCCAAAGGTAATCCAGGCTGGGACAGTACTCGGTGTTTGCTAAACAAATGAATAAACATACTACGCACAGGCCGTAACTGAGGTTCTGGCCAGCCTCCTATCTAAGCATTTCCCAATGATTTAAAAAAAAAAAAAAAAAAAAAAAAAGAGCCATATTAAATGGTGAGCCAGCTAGATGGCTGCTTGGGGTGCAAGTTTGTAAGAAATGTTAAAACATCCCTGGAATACATTGGAAATATGGTACCAGTTAACTCGGGCTTCCACCCCTTCCATACTGATAAAGTATAATTCGTCCCCCTTCTGTCAAAGAAGTTATAATGCACTTGGTGGGAGGGAGGGGGAAGGCATAGTCCTCTTGGAAAGCTACCTTGGATGAAGATGTTTGCACTGCCAATGTGCAAGTTGCAAGGTATAACTAGAGGCCACATCACCAACCCACCTGACAGGAGCCTGAAGTCAGCAGGTCCAGGTCTGCGGAAATTTAGAAATGAAACTAACCCTAGCCATTCGACCGATTTAGTGGGAATAAGTGACGTATTTGAGTAACTCAGTTTAAACTCCATTTTAATATTTTCCAAGATGTTGCTTAGTTCAGAAAATCACGCAAAACAAACACGTGTAATCCCTTATTCTGAAGACAAAGAAACAGGCTTGCTAGCTTTATTTATATAAACACCAGCTTCTCCCCATCCCCACCATATAAACGTTGAACACATAATTCAAGTATTTGGCCTGATATTGTCCGGATCTCACATCAGAACCCCTCAGGTCATACGTGAAATGCTCAGAGCACTGGCCGGGCACTGGGAAGGCGAGGGGTCTCCGATCAGCCTCTGACAATCAGCTCCCCCTGAGGGCTGTGTAGTGTCCCATCGCCCACTAGGGGACAAATCAGGGCACCTGCTCCTCATTCAGGTGACCTCAAAACCAAAGACTCGGGCTGCTCATGGCCAAACTGGAAAAGCAAGAGGATTCCCCTCCCCCTACGCTGTTCCGATCAATAGAAAAGGTAGGGGAGGGAGAGGGAGAATAAAGGCGGCAGCGTGGAGTAGGGGTTTCATAAAGGAGTCTTGGAGGGCTTCCCTGGTGGCGCAGGGTTGAGAGTCTGCCTGCCCGATGCAGGAGACGCGGGGTCGTGCCCCGGTTCGGGGGGGGCCCACA
>NW_006799037.1:2817118-2831684 GCF_000442215.2 Lipotes vexillifer | reverse complement strand
TACCCAAAAAAAAAAAAAAAAAAAAAAAAGAAGTCTTGGAAAGACAGAGAGAAGAGGAAACTGAGAAAAGTGGATAGGATCTTAGAGCTGTCCCCCACCCCACTGGCCTCTGTGAGGAGGGAGGGAGGCAGTCAAGACATGTGCTGGCAGGGTTGATGGCATGTGCTTTACACAAAGATTTAATGGGAAGAGCTAACCATGGCTTATAGAGCGGGGTTGAGAAATACCTTCTCCACTGGGCCAAGTACATTACAGAAAAGTTACCATCAGCATCAGAAAATGTATTCCGGTTTCTGGGACTGAGTTGAGGTCCAGCATGGAGACTCAACAACTGAATCACAACCTCAGGAAGGTATTAAACTTTCATATGGAGGGCCAGACCCAGGAGGAAAACAAGCTCTTTCTTATGTACATTTGTGCATGTTATCTGCCATGAAGCAGAATATACACACTGACATCCCTTTGAAATTGTGAGGAAGGGCAACAGCTCATGGCTTCATGTTTATTGAGAGCTTATTATGTGCCAGGCACTGCTCTATGTGTCTGACATGTATTAGCTCATTATATTTCTCATATCATGAGGACAAACAGGTCTCATCAAATCCCTTTAAAGGAAATACAGGTCAACATTTATTGCCAGACTCCAGACTGCTCCCCAGGCCTCACTCTGCCTACACTGCTAGTACGGCACACAGCAATACAGTTAGATATTTGTGTTCAGGCATCTAGACTTCCCTAAAATCATCCAGATTTCAAAAATTCTTCCTACTTTCCCCATCATTAACAAAAATGTGTCAGAAATTCCAGTGGATCAGTAGTTTCAAAGTTGATCCATTCAAGCTAGCTTGCAATACTTACAAAAGAGGCACAAATCACACACACACATACACACACACACACACACACACACACACACACACACACACACACAAAGGAAAAGAAAAAGAAAAAAAGAGAGAAAAAATATTTCTAAGGAAATAATTGGAAATACTTGAGAAACGTCCCTGTCTGAGTCTGTTGGGCTGCTGTAACAAAATACCATCAATGTGGTGGCTTATAAACAACAGAAATTTATTTCTCACAGTTCTTAAAGGTTAGAAGTCTAAGATCAAGGCACCAGCATGGTTGTGTCCAGTGAGGGCCTACCTCCTGGTTCATAGCTGGCACCTTCTCACTGTGTCCTTGCATGGTGGAAGGGACCAAGGGCTCTCTCTGGAGCCTCTGTTATAAAGGCACTAACCTCCCTCAAATCACATCCCGAAGCCCCCACCTCCTAACACCATCACTTGGGGGTTAGGATTTCAACATATGAATTTGGGGGGACAAAATCATTCAGATCATAACAGTCCCATATGGGGAACTCCCTGGCAGCCCAATGGTTAGGACTCCTCGCTTTCACTGCACGGGGCCCGGGTTCAATCCCTGGTTGGGGAACCAAGATCCCACGAGCTGCGTGGCACGACCAAAAAAACCAAACCAAACCAAACCAAACAAACAGTCCTGTATACTTGCTGCATATATTATGCATCAGTACATTGACACATAGTATGTGGTATGAATTCAGATGGGCTATTCTAAAGATGGGGACCATCAAGACCATATAAAGGCATCTCCCAATTCTGGCAGCAGAGAAAAGGGGAAGGACCTGGAAAATGGAGATACCATACATCAATAAGTACAGACGTTAGGTACGGATTTACTTGGCTTCCAATCTAAAATAGTCTGAAATCTGTTCAAAGCAATAACATTAGCCCGGAGATGGAAACAACCTAAGTGTCCATCATCGGATGAATGGATAAAGAAGACGTGGCACATATATACAATGGAATATTACTCAGCCATAAAAAGAAACGAAATTGAGCTATTTGTAATGAGGTGGATGGACCTAGAGTCTGTCATACAGAGTGAAGTAAGTCAGAAAGAGAAAGACAAATACCATATGCTAACACATATATATGGAATCTAAGAAAAAAAAAGAAGAACCTAGGGGTAAGACGGGAATAAAGACACAGAGACCTACTGGAGAATGGACTTGAGGATACGGGGAGGGGGAAGGGTAAGCTGTGACAAAGCGAGAGAGAGGCATGGACATATATACACTACCAAACGTAACATAGATAGCTAGTGGGAAGCAGCCGCATAGCACAGGGAGATCGGCTCGGTGCTTTGTGACCGCCTGGAGGGGTGGGATAGGGAGGGTGGGAGGGAGGGAGATGCAAGAGGGAAGAGATATGGGAACATATGTATATGTAAAACTGATTCACTTTGTTATACAGCAGAAACTAACACACCATCGTAAAGCAATTATACTCCAAAAAAAAAAAAAAAAGCAATAACATTTCATTCTAGTGCCCAACTGAGTATAAAGCAAAACAGGAAATATAAATGGCTACATGCATGGAAAATGTTCAATCTCACTAGTAATCAAAAAAATTAAAAACAATTAAGGTTGTTCCCATTAATTAAATTATAATAAGCAATGCAGAAAAGGATGTCGTTAAGCAGACACTCTCATAGACTACTGCTGGGAGCATATATTGGCTTATATCCCTTTTAGAAAGTAACTTGGTAATAACGATCAAGAAATTTAAAAGGCTTCATACTGTTTGATCCAGTTATTCCATTCTAGGAAAACTACCCTATGGAAATATCAAATATGGAAAAGTAAATATACTAAAACAGTTCAACATCATAGTTTTATCATGGCAAATAACTGGGAACATACTAAACTCCATGCTAGAGGAACCAGATTGGAAACCTATGGTACATCTTTCACATGGACTATTATTATTATTATATCATAGCATTAAAGATTATACTCAAGAATTGTTTACAGTAACATTGTAACAGGAAATGTAGTGAGAAAAAGAAATGTGTAGAGACTAAAAATAAACCCCCCAAAACAGAAAAATACTGAAAATAAACATGCTAAAATGGAAACATTGCCTGTCGATGTCAATGCAACTGAGAGTGTGATTCACAGACCAGCACCAGTCTGCGAACTGTGTCAACTGTTTATAAAGAAAATAATATTATAGTATGCATTTGGAAACTTTTAGCAATTTGATATTGCTGCGACATCCAAAAGCATGTCCCATGGAACTGACAGTTAAACAGGGTGCAGACCAGCTTGAGTGCTGTCAAACTGGGATGGAGAATTCCAGGTTACACAGGCTGCACAGCAGTCGCACACAGCGCGACATCACAGTCCACAGAGGATTGGAAATAGAAGAGAACTGGCCCTTGATGTGGACCACTGGTCTAGGTGGTAACACTGTAGATACTTTCATTTTTCTCTTCTATATTTTTCAAATTTTCTTATAACGCTCTATTGCTTTTGTAAGAAAAAACATGTTTTATTTTTTTTTAATGCAAGCAAAAAGAGGAAAATAAATGTCGCTTAACTGTTATATCTTTGGAAAACTTTCCTATAGAAATATACAAACATATACTGAGAGGCAGGAAGACACAGTGGTTAGGAAGATAGATTCTAGAGCTGATAATCTGGGTTTCAACCCTGGCTCCACTGTTCCACCATTTACCAGCTATGGGCCAGTTGCTCAACCTCTTTGTGCCTCAGTTTATTCACGCATAAAACAGGGATAATAATAGAACCCGTCTCATAGTGACTCATTGGGTTTGGCAGAATTAAATGAGTCAACATACGTAAGGCCCTGGAACACAATAAGCTCTATATAAATGTTCACTCTTACTATTACAAATCATAGGCAGGGATGAGAGCTATAGCCAACCACATTTTCCAATTTTTTATTTGCAAAATGGGTCAAGAGGAACGGTAGAAACAGTAGCAACAACTGCAATTAATATTAAGCGCTTGTGTGCCAGGTTCCAAGCCAAGCACTTGACATGAATTAGCTTATTCATTATTCACAACACTAGAGATGGATAATACGTTCTTTTCATCCTTTCTGCAGAGGGGAAAACTGAGGTTCAGAGAAATGAAGTGACTTGCCCAGGGTCACCAAGCTCTTAGGTGTGTCTTCCTCCAGGGCACTTAGCTAGACACAGGAGGACAGGGGTCCCTAGAGGCTAGACTGTGAGACCCTTTGAGAGCAGAAATGCACTGGGTCTTGTTCCCAGGGGGAGCCAGGGTCAGCAGCCTGTTCAAAGACAAGGCCACAAGAAAAATCCAGGACTTGTTTCCAGCCAGGGCCCTCACTGGGTCCCCCTCAGCCAGGTCAGCAAACAGCAGCTGGCCCTCCTCCGTAGCCTGGTCGGGGCGTTGCTCTTAGGGAGTGATCTAAGCCCTGAGGAAGGCAGCTCTTGGAATGCAACGGGAGGATGTAGGGGCTCATGAGTCATTCTGCTCCCCTCCTCGCTGTGGTCCTGGATGCAATTTATTACCCTCGTCACTGGGATGGCTGGGGATTGGTGGGGCAGTCGTCCCTAAAAGGAAATCAGTCTGTTAACAAGTCCCATCTCTCCCTGCCAAAGGGGCTGGAGACAGAAGGAAGGACGCTGGCAGCACCCAGCTGTTTCCGGGCCTGGAGGGATTCAAGGAGGCAGAGAGGCTTGTGGGACACTTAGCAAGACCCTGGCTTCAGCCATCCGCTTGCGGATGGTCTTCTGTGAATTTCTCCACCAGTGAGAAATCTGGGCCCTCTGCAGCAAAGGGCATCCGTTCCAGAAGAGTGTGAAACCTCTAAATATTCACCCCGAAAGTTGAAGGGAGAAAACAAAAATCCTTCCCTCAGAGAACGGGGACAGTGGGCCTGGGAGTGGTGAGACAGTTAAGAACACACAGAATTTTGCCTTGAAATCCAGAACACTCTATCTCTACCAGAAGTCTGAGAATTTGATGCCTAAAAATGTGTGGCCAAGGAAAAGCATTTCCAGTAAAATTACAGTTCAGGATAACTTTTCGTTTCTACCCTCTCTTTTCAAGTGTGAATTCTTAAAGAGAAACAAGAGTTTTAAAGTTTGGGTAGGTGTTTTTCTTCCCTAGTATTTGCATTTTAGTGAGCAATTTGGTAACATCCAACAAAATTCAAACGTAACAAATTTTTGACTCAGCAATTTCACCTCTAAGAATTTATTGTACAGATAAACACGTATAGAATGTTCTTGTTTGCAAGCCTATACAATGCAACACAGTTTGGAGTAGCAAAATACTACAAAAAAACTTAAAAGTCCATTGATAGGGAACTGGTTAAATTTAACAATGGCACATCCAGGCAGTGCATAAAAATGTTTATTAAAAAATGAGGCAAATCCATATGTGAAAGATACTCAAGATAAATGGGTATGTGAAAAGTATAAACTGCTGAACACTCTTTACAATGTCATTCCAGATTGTAAGAACAGAAGGAGTATATATGCTTACAAAAGAGAGACTATCTGGGCATCCCCGGTGGCTCAGTGGTTGGGAGTCAGCCTGCCGATGCAGGGGACGCGGGTTTGTGCTCCAGTCCGGGAAGATCCCACATGCCGCGGAGCGGCTGGGCCCGTGAGCCATGGCCGCTGAGCCTGCGCATCCGGAGCCTGTGCTCCGCAAACGGGAGAGGCCACAACAGTGAGAGGCCTGCGTACCGCAAAAGAGAGAATATCTGAGAGTACACTATTATGATCATCATCATCGGATACACTATCATCTTGAAAGCCCGAGAGTCAGAAAGTAAAGGGGGGCTTCCCTGGTGGCGCAGTGCTTGAGAGTCCGCCTGCCGATGCAGGAGACGCGGGTTCGTGCCCCGTTTCGGGAAGATCCCACATGCCGCGGAGCGGCTGGGCCCGTGAGCCATGGCCACTGAGCCTGCGCGTCCGGAGCCTGTGCTCCGCAAATGGGAGAGGCCACAACAGTGAGAGGCCCGCATAACGCAAGAAAAAAAAAAAAAAAAAAAAAAAAAAAAAAAAGTAAAGGGGCCCTTACTTTCCAGTTTATATTTCTGGCCTGTTTGAATTTTTTTTTTTTTTTTTTTTTTTTACCATAAACACATTTAGCTCGTTTAATAAAAATAAAAGCAATAATATCATCTGGCTACACATAAGAGGTAAAGTCCATGAGAGTCAAGACACGGCTTTCTCTAGGGCCTTGACAGTGTCTGCCAGGGACTCATATATACGGAACTCCCCCTGAGTGTCAGGCTCTAGTTTAAACACTTTGCAAGCCAATTCCTTTAGTCCTCATGACAACCCTGTGAAGTGGGTACTAGTAATATCCCATTTTGCAGATGAGGAAGCTGGGGCTCAGAGAGAAATCCCAGGTCACGCAGCCAGTGTGTGGTGGGACCAGGCAGGCTGGGGGGCTCCGGAGCTAGAAACCTCCCTGCCAGGCTGCCTCTCAATAAACGTTTGTTGATGAAATGGACAAACTAGAAAAGCAGCCAACAACTTTAAAGCCAGAGAAACTGTAAATAAATAAACAGTTACTATTGTTACTCTTTTATTCATCATTGTTAGTTATTATTATTGGCGAATGAAAAATAAATACTATTCAGAAAAGCCAGGTGGGCAAAGCATTAGATTTGAATATGAAGAAATGGTTTCCCATCCCTGCTCTACCACTTAGTGGCTGAGAGACCTTGGGCAAGTCACTTCATCTCTCTGAGCCTCAGTTTCCTCGCCTGTAAAATGGACATGACAGGACCTCCCATGGTTACTGTTAAGGATTAAATGTGACATCATGTATGAAAGCACCTCTGTGCTTGACATTCACTGGACACGTGTAAAAATAGGAAAAGCTACTGAGAATGGAATGAACTATGCTCAGAGCACCGCCAAGCAGACCCCCATCATTTTTAACCTGCTGAGTTTTAAAAATGAACTGAACAACTTATATGCACATATACTCCAACGATCTGAGGAGGAAATCAGAGTTTTTTAATTGTTCTGATCCTGCCTCTAGAATATTGATATAGGACATTTAATACCATCTCCAAATGCCAGGCTTAATTTGTATTGGGTTGGAAGCCGGGCTGCTGAGCGGTGGCTGTTGATTTTAGGCAGGGGCTTGGGAGGGCCTGCAGCCCACCTTCCTCCTGGCCCGCAGCCAGCCAAGAGCTGGCTTCACCTGGGACTCCGGCGAACTGGCTGTCTGAGGAGGCCACGTCTTTGATGGATTTTCACTGTTTGATTAAAGTGCAGCTGGGGCCTGGGGCTGAGCCGTACCTTTCAGCAAGATGTTCTTCACGGGTTGCACGAGCAGCCTGTGCTGAGGCTGTTTGGCCAGGGCAGAGCCCGACTTTGGCCCAATCTCTCCTCACCCAGGAAGCCTGTGCTTCTGCCTTTTGGAGGCCCCGGGGCTCATTTTCAGGAGTTCAAGTCTCTGGGCACTGAATCTCAATTCAAAACCATGGCTTCCGGAGTCCCAGAAGACCTGCTTTACAAAACACCCCAGGCTGCTCAGCTGTTCTCCAGCAAATGCATTCAGTGCTCTGAGCCCACCCCCAGCACTTCATTTACCATCCAGGGGGCTAGAGGAAGTCCATTCATTATAGTCTGATTCATCAAAGTCTCCTTTATTGTAATTATTATGGAAAATTTCAAATAGACCCCAAAGTGAGAGATTAGTACCACAATCCTCCACGTACCCATCATCATTCTACAATAATTGACAACTCGCAGCCACTTTTCTCCACCGACACTGCATGATTTCAAGCAAATCCTAGACATTTGATCCTGTCGTCCATAAACATTTCAGTATGTATCTCGAAAAGATAAGGACTTTCTTCCCCTTTAAGGTAACCATCCTCCCACCTGACAAATTAACAATAATTCTTCATGTCATCAAATCTCCCGCGAATGTTTACGTTTTCCTAATTGTCTTGTAAATGACTTAGAGAAGTTGCTTTGTTTGAAGCAGGATCCAAACAAGGTTCTGGCTGCGTTTTGAATGGTACCTACCGTGTATATGGCTTTCTCATCTTCTCTTCCCTTCAACCCCTACCTTGCACAGTGGTCCTGTGTGAGGGCTTTTGAAGCCCAGAGACACCACACACTTATATGGCCTTGGACACATAACCAAGCTCTCTCTTCAGCTTCCTCGCCTGGAAAATGGGAATAATTATAACTCCCTATCTCCTGGGGTTAATTGTGAAGATTAAAAGAAACAGAACATGTAAAGTGCGCAAACACTCAATTAATATTAGTTCTCACTGTTACTATTTTCTGAAGGACAGCAACTTTGACAGAATTCCCAAGCACAGCATCCAGGCGACCAAATACAGTTACAGGTGGGAAGAAAACCGAGCAAAAACTGATGTGACCTTCTACATTTTTCTCAGACTTTGAGCCACTGTTCACAGTGAGGAGGTAGAATGTGCTAGTTTAGAATTAGTCTCTGGAGCCAAACTGCCCGTGTTCAAATCCCATGTCTTCCACTTGCTAGCAATAGCAAAATGACGCATGCACTTGCCAAAGCTCCTTTCCTTGCCCTCTGGGCAGACAACTCAACTATGATTCTTGGTCTCTCGTACATGTAGGTATGGCCCCATAACTGAGCTCTGACCAGTGGTAAGTGGGCAGAAGTGATATGGATGTCTATACCTGACCCATAAAAACTTCCCACTGCAGTCTTGTTCTCTTTCTCACTAGCTGGCTGATTGGTGAGGACTCAAAGAACCTGAGGGAAGGCAGAGCCATAAGGGGTAAGGGGCCTGGATCCCCGAATGACCACGTGGAAGGCAATCCAATCAATAACGATGCCAGCGGGTTCTGCTATAAGCAAGAAATATACTTTTATGATGTTAAGTTTCTGAGAATTGGGGGCTTATCCGTAGAGCAGCTAGTGTCACCTTAAGCAGGACACCAGCCCTGACCTTGGGCAAGTTACCTGGCCTCTCTGTCCCTCACTTTCCACATCTGTGAAGGGGCAGAGATGTTAGTAATATCTGTGTCATGGGGTTATTAGGAAGATCAAATAAGTTAATATATGTAAAGCCTCTACTGCACTGCCTGGCCCATAACTGCACAATGCACTTACGTAATTATTGTCACTGCTGTGTTAATATTATTATTTGAAAAGCAATGGTATATCACCAAGAATTTCCAGATTTCACTTAAATGTACACGTTTTAAATCTTCGCTAGTTTCCTGGTATAATTTTTCTTTAACAACTTGGGGTTAAAACTGTATTCCAGACAATTTCTAATAATGCAAGTCAGTGGTATAACAGGATGATGACAATTTGCTTCACAGGAAATATTTCAGGAATACAGTCATTCTGCAAGATGAAGATGCACCTAGTACGAGATGCAGCATGTCTGCAGTGCTCCTAGCCAACATTTAAAAAATGGGAGGATGAGACTTCCCCGGGGTGCACCTTTCTGGGTGGCAGGCAGGGCTCTCATCATGCTCAGGACGGAGGAGAGGTGCACTGAACTCTATGGAATTTAAAAAGCCTAAGTGCCCAAGAAGACTTACAAATGGTCAAAAAGCACACGGAAAGAGGCTCAACCTCATTAGCTATTGGGGAGATGCAAATGACAACCACAATGAGGTACTCTTCACGCCCACTGGAAGGGTTATAATCAAAAAGTCAGATAATAACCAATGTTGGTGAGGATGCAGAGACACTGGATCCCTCATACACTGCTGGTGGGAAGGTAAAATAGTGCAGCCTGGCAGTTCTTCAACGTGTTAAGCATAGAGTTCGCCTATGAGCCAGCAATGCCACACCCCTAGGTATATACCCGAGAGAAATGAAAACACAAGTCCACACAGAAACTTGTACGTGAAAATTGATAGCCACATTATTCATAATAGCCAAAAAGTACAAACCATTCAAATGTCCATCAACTGAGGAAAGGATAAACAAAATGTGGTATATCTATGTAATAGATATTGAACATTGGTCAGCCCTAAAAAGGAATTAAGTACTGATACAAGCTACAACATGGATGGACTTTGAAAATACTATGCTAAGTGAAAAAATTCAGTCACAAAAGACCACATATCACAGGATTCCTTTTATATGAAATGTCCAGAATAGGCAAATCTAGAGAGACAGATTGGTTACTTGGAGGTAAGGGAATGGGGAGGGGAGGGTACAGGCTTTCTCTTTGGGGTGGTGAGAACATTCTAAAGTTGGGCGTGTCGAGGGTTGTACAACTTTGAATATATTAAAAAACACTGAATTTTGCTGCTCAAATGGCTGAATCGTATCTCAGTAAAGCTGCAATATTTTTTTAAAAAGTACCCACTCCTCTATACGGATCAGACCACCTCTCCTCTGGACTCCAGCTGCCATCAGAAATCAGAGCACGTTCCCACCTCATCAGAAGCCTTTGAGAATTATGTGCCCTGTGTTACAATCAAGGTCTGTCCCTGTGCACAAGTGACAATGCCATGACCCACATAGGCTAACGAGTCTGAAACTCAGGTGAGAGGTCACGGCTGGAAGTGTAGCTTGGGGAGTTACCAGCACGTCCAGGTAGCAGGTGAAACTGTCATCCACACTCCCATGAAAACTGATAACCCGACATAACTGTCCAACCCTAGCGATACAAGCAAGGTGTTTTTTGGTTTTCGTTTTCTATTTTTTGTCCACATAAGAGCATAAGCTAGACCATGAACCACATGTCCCAGAACCAGAAATAATGAAAGGGCTAGGTAGCTGGGAGCCCAAATTACTGAAATTGATGTCATATCATTTGAAAAGTGACATTCGAGCCTTACAAACTGAATGACAATTGCTATCTATCTAATCCATGGCCCTGGACTCCTGTTTCCCACCTGCTCCAACACCAATTTAAGCAATTCTGAACTTTGATCTCAGAGGCAGAGTGTCTCAGATTTATTGAAGTGTCGGGTCCCAACTGTGCTAACATCCACCCCTGGCAGGGCCATTACCGGGTGTGAAATCTGGGTGCCCCTCACCCCCGCCAAGTTCGGCACAGCAACAATCAGAAGGAACAAATCAACCTGCCTCTGCCTAGTCATCATGGGAGCCTTGTAATTTACCGTAATGACAGGCATGGAGGAAAAGCAGGTGAAGAGGCCGTTCTGTTCTCCAGGCACTTGGACATGTGCTGGAGGGGCTACTGAGCCCTGCAACCCTCAGCCAAGAGGCAGTTGCTGCTCCTCGCGAGGGGCTATTTCGGGACTTGCCTGTATCCTGAGTTGCTTTAAAATGGAATTGTGCTACCCTTTTTCTGTGTTTTGCAGACAGCACCAAAACTGTCGGTTCCTACTGCCCCTTTTCTCCCAACTGTCATCATTAACCACCTGTCATCTGCAGGTCTGTCCCCCAAGGCTGGGAGCTCTGGATAGCTCCGCCTTTCGATAAACCAGAAACACCCCTCTCCACTGAGAGGAAAGTTTATGTCCAAGCCTGGAGTGTAGGGGAGGCTGAGCGAGGCAAGACCCAGCCTTCCCATGAGCCTTGGCAGCCTCCCCTCCTACCTCCACTCTGGGGGGCCAGGGGATCCCGAGTCCACACTGAGCCTTAGCCTGCCCCTGTTCCTTTCCTCCTCAGCTAGGGTGCTGACTTGCCTGCTAGGTTCTGCCAGCTTCTGTCCCCAGGACCCTGAATCTCAGACCCCACCTACACTTGGATGAGCCTCCCTGATTCAGGACTCAGACACCCAAAAGGTGCCAGGAATCCCGGCACCCTGCCATCTCGGTGCCCACGGCCACGGACCAGGAGCGCCCTTGCCCCCGAAACTGGGCGACTGGTGTTGCAGACCCTCTTCCTGAACTCCTCTCTCACTTCCCTGCCCCCACAGGATGCATCTTCCCTCCCAGCAGGCCCCATAGCCAAAGCCATGCCGGCCAAGACAAAAACTGCTTTAGGAAGAATTGTTTTGAATTCAAAAGTCAAGGTAATACTGCAATTGGCAGATTATTCTACGGATGAACATTTCCTAGAAAGAAACAAGTGCAGAGCCTGGCTCCACCGAGCCCTGTGGTGTAGTCGGGAGCTCTGCGACCCTGGGTTTACATCATTGAGGGAGCAGACACAGGCCGGCAGCCTTGCCCATCTGCCATCCAACATCATCAGCCCCAGGAGATCTGCTGCATCATCCCCAGCTCCTCAGGGTCAGGCTGTGTTTTTCACAGCCTAGAAGAGGGGAGTTGCCTCTGGATTTTAAAAGAGATAAGGGAATGAGTGAGGAGAAATGGGATATGACTCAGCGATGAAATAAATGCCCGCAATACATCACTCCTAGGGAGGGGATCTGCCTCCACAAGTGATTCCCCAGAAATACTCCCTGGGGTGCTGGGTGTGATAATTACAGGCTCCAGCTGGCTCTGATCCATTCTCAGGAGATGAAATGGGACACCTGACTACCGCCTCCTAAGCAGGTTGAGGAAACTGAGCCCCAGAGGCATCAGCCCTGCCCACTCTGTCAAAATCCAACCTGAAACTCAGAAGGCTCCCGAATCCCGTCCCTTCTCTTGTCAGCCTGTGGGGTTCCTCCTCTGGCTTCAAGACCCAGCTTGAAAGCACCACATCGCCTAAGGGGTCCTTCACCCCTGAGATCCAAATTTGTCTGCTGTGGCACTCAGCCCCCTGTCTTGTGATTACCTCCCATTTCTCTGTGGTTACCAACTTGTGGGGCAAGTCCTAGAATTCAGAGATTAGGAGATGGAAGGAAGTGATCAAGGGAAGGAGGGGCTTCTTGAACAAACCTCCACTGGGTCTTACATGTGCCTGGTGAGGACTCAGAGTGACAGAGGGTGGCAGCTGTGACTTCAAGGATGATTATTGCCAAGGCGAACACACCTTGGGTCCTGTTATAGACCAGGCCATGGAAGGGTGAAGAATGGCCATGAGAGGATGTTCTGAAATAAAGCCTTGCCTGTACTAGAGCTTACTTTGCACATATCAGTGGCCAGGATGGAAATCTGTGCTCTCCTGACCCATTCATTTCCCACCCTACCCCACCCCACAGGTGACCTGGTCCTGCCAGGAACAGAAGCTTTCAGCCTAACAATGTTGATTTTACTACCAGGAAGACCACCCAGACCCAAAAGCAGTCATGTCTCCTGGTTATCAATTATAAAATATTGATAGTAAGCAAGCCAACTGTTACCCTTTGACCCTATAATTGTACTACTGGAGCTCCAGTCAAAAAAAAATTACTCTGAATATTAAAAAAACGACAACACTTTAGGCATTATTTGTAGAAAAATTTTAAAAAGCACCAAAAGAAATGGTTAAGTAAACAATAGGACATTCACTCAGTGGAATGTTATGCACCAATAAAAAGTATGTTTAATTAAAAACTATAATAACATGAAAACTATTTACATTATAATAAATGAAAATAAAGGTACAGAATTTTTATCTATATAATATAAATGGTATAATTACAATTATAAAAAAAGAAAAGTTATAAAGAAGGAAAAAAGAGAAAAAAGAAAACACCCCAAATCCTAATAGTGATTGCCTTTGGGAACTGGAACATTGCATGATTGTTTTCTCTTTCTATTTTCCCATAAATCCCATAAGTATGGGTTAATTTTATAATGGGGAAGAAAAAACAACTTTTATTTAAAAAGTCAGGAGCTAAGTGATTTGGTTCATTCTTCCTTCCCCCACGAGAGTGTGCGGTAGTTAAGACTATTTCTGTTTAAACTGATGAGGTTGACTGCTTCTTCCATCCATGGCCTAACATTTCCCTAAGGCTGGTTTGAAGGGAAGCCAATGACACTAGTCACAAAGTTGGTTTTTCTAAGGCTGCGGCAGGCGGGTATGTTCGGAGCAAACAGTAAATGCTAGGAGAACCAGATTTTAAGCGAGTGCTAGAGGGCTCCCACCCCACGCAGATATTCTTCCCGGGCCTGACAAGGAGGCAGCAACCATGAACAGGAGCGAGGCAGAGCTCAGGGGGGCCTGGCATCAGCCACCCTCTGCTTTGGGAGGTTCTTTTTCTTGGTGGGCTGGAGTGGGGAGAGTTGTAGTGATGGAGCTCCCTTGCTGGGAAGTAACAATTGTGGCCGGGCTCTGGCCGATTTTCAGATTTCCTTAGTTCTGCACTCAGTGAGTAAATGAAGCTGAGAGAGGCAAGAAGGGATAAACTGGGCGGGGGAACAGGGCCAACCCGGAGGGACGAAAGGGATTCTGAATCTCTCTTGTAGGGTTCCATCTGCACGTTTCTCTTGTCTCCCCCAAGCCTTGCAGTTAGGCTACTCCACCTCGGTCACTGAAGCACTTTAACATGAACGTGAGCAATATGCCATTTCCACAAATGAAAACAAAGAATGCTGGCCTTGTCCCACCCTTGGCCAGTGGGCTTCCTCTCAGGCGCACTGCTGCCGCTGCCCAATCCGCGCCCACGGATTCTAGGACCCACACCTCTGGTCTCGGGGGCCTTTGTGTGTCTGTCAAATAACGAGGCCTGGATGGAATCAAGGCCCCAGAAGAGTCATCAAAGCTTAGAGCAGAGTTTGAAGTAACCTGGGCATCTTAACCCCACTGACCTTTCCGGCAGTTAAATACTGCTTTGCAGAGCACCTGTTAAGTACCGATGCTGTGCTAGGCACCTGGGATACAAACACAACTTCTGTCCTCTGGAGTCTACAGGGAAGATGGAAAAGAAAGGATGAGGCCATCTTGTCCCGGGGGCCCTGGTCCTCAGGCAAAGCCCTCTTTTGGATTTCCTGC
>NW_006799037.1:2789522-2817093 GCF_000442215.2 Lipotes vexillifer | reverse complement strand
ACTGCAGGCTACAGAACATATTGAATAAGTAAGAGAATGTTTACATCTTTTTTTAAGGTATTTTATTTTTATTTTTTAAAGTATTTTTAAAGCCTTTTATTATTAAAATTGTTGTAGCGCTTTCCCCAACTATGTTCTTTTTCCCATGGCAGTAAGTGGAGATTTTAGATGCTTACACATGTTTACATAAGGATTTCATCTCTCCTCCTGTACTAATGGCTAAAACATAATTATGAGCTGCGCTTGTTAACCAAATGGAGATATTCCATGAGACAAGGAGACCGATTCCTAATATGGAGGTGTCCTTGGGCCGCAGCCCACTTATCCTGGTTTCCATCTCCTCCTCCCGACACAGAGGTGCCTTCATTAGTGGAGGGAAGAAAGAGGTCTTTGTGATGATGTCACTCCCAGACCACCCTACACAGACAATAAAACTGAATTTGAGAGAAGCCTGGTGAAATGAGAGCTCAGAAGTCATAGAATACCAGAGCTGCAAGGGCCCTGAAAGGTTACTTAGCCTAATCCCCTGATGTTAGAAACGGGCAAAGGGGAAGAGACTTGTCTAAGATTACACAACCAGTTAGTGGTGGGCTGTTTTCACCAAGGTAAACACGGGGAAATGCATTCCATAGAAATTGCAATATCATTATGTGTTAAACACTATGCCAGGCAGGAGGGGCACAGGAGGAGAGCCCTCTTCATGATGTGGCATATGCACAGCCACAAACGGCAGCACAAAGGGAAGCGCCTCACTCTTCCTAGGGGAGCTACAGAAGGCATCAAGCAGGACGGGATACGTGAGCTGGGTCTCAACGATTGAACAGGAGTTTGTTGCATAGAGAAGGGAAGCAGGTCATTCCAGAAACATGGAACCACATGTGTAAAGGTGAAAACACGTGGAAGAACATGATGTGTTTGGGGAATGAAGAGCAGTTTCGTATAGCTAAAGTGGAGGCTTCTTGAAAGGGATATAACGGAGACTAGACCAAAAGGGCAGACCACGGGGCTTCCCTGGTGGCTCAGTGGTTGGGAGTCCGCCTGCCGATGCAGGGGGCGTGGGTTCGTGTCCCGGTCCGGGAGGATCCCACATGCCGTGGAGCGGCTGGGCCCGTGAGCCATGGCCGGGCCCGTGAGCCATGGCCGCTGAGCCTGCGCGTCCGGAGCCTGTGCTCCGCAACGGGAGAGGCCACGACAGTGAGAGGCCCGCGTACCGCAAAAAAAAAAAAAAAAAAAAAAAAGGGCAGACCACGGAAAAACTGTGAAGGACTTAACACCACGCTAGGAAGTTTGCTGGGGAGATGTTATCTCGGTGCTTAAAAAACCACATATCGGCAAAAGGATGAAGGGTGGGTTGAACAAAAAAGGACCAGAGCTAGGGAGACTAGTGGGGTGGATACGGCAATACTTCAGGTGGAAAATAAAGACGCTAAAGTTTAATAAAATAAGCAATCCCAAAGAAGACAAAGAGCAGTCATGAGGCCTGAATTAAGGCAGCAATATTTAGATGGCAGAATTAGCAGGACTTCGTGAGAGATGATTGGCTGTGGGGATGAAACAGAGCAGGGGTGGGCGAACTACTGCCCACGGCCATATCCAGCCTCCATCTATTTTTGCACAGCCCCAGTACAAGGAACGGTTTTCATATTTTACAAGTGACTGAAAAAGAACAAAAGAAAAAGAATATTTTGTGACATATTAAAATTATGTGAAATTCAAACTTCAGTGTCCATAAGTACAGTTTTATTGGAACACAGCCACGCTGGTTCATCTGCCTATCATCTGTGGCCTCAAGGGCAGAGCTGTGTAGAGGCCAGAGGGCCAGCAAAGTCTAAAATATTTACTATCTGCCTCTTTGAAAAAAGTTGCTGACCTCTGAAACAGAGGACAACTCCAACCTTTCCCCCTTAGGCAGCTGGTGGGATGGTGGAAGAGGAGAAGCAGATTTGGGCAAGTGGGACAAATAATAATTCCATTACAGGCATGCTGAATCTGAGGATCCCATGACACATCCAGGAGACAGTGGAAAGATGTATCTGGATGCAAGATCTGGACTTGAGATGTGGATTGGGGAACCACAAATGGGCAGGTGGTCCTTGAAGCCATGGGAGTAAGTGAGATAATCCATGGAGAGGAAAAGAGAATGAGAGGGCAAAGCAGGTGAAGTCAGGACCCCGGGAAATGCTGCTGAGAGGTAAACAAATAACAGAAGCCCGAGAAGGAGTCCGAAAAAAATAGACACAGGGAACAATTCAGTGTGGATAAGATCAAGGGAGAAGAGAATTTTAAGGAAAAGAAAAAGTTGAGGGACTTCCCTGGTGGTTAAGAATCCGCCTGCCAATGCAGGGAACATGGGTTCGATCCCTGGTCTGGGAAGATCCCACATGCCGCGGAGCAACTAAGCCCAGCACCACAACTACTGAGCCTGCGCTCTAGAGCCCTCACGCCTAGAGCCTGTGCTCTGCAACAAAGAGAAGCCACTGCAATGAGAAGCCCATGCACTACAACGAAGAGTAGCCCCAGCTCGCCACAACTAGAGAAAGCCCGCGCGCAGCAAGGAAGACCCAACGCAGCCATAAATAAATAAATTTATAAAAAGAAAAAGTTGAATAATACGAACGCCACCAAGAGCCCAAGTGGAGTGACGACTGAAAAGGAGACTGGATTCTGGAGAATTTGGCCAGTGAAGTGTAAATCTTGGGAACAGAATAAATTCTTCAACTGGCTTCCAGGAGTCCACACTCTCCCACTTCCCCTCCTATCACACTGGTCACTCCTTTCCAGCCTCTCTCGCTGGTTCCCCCTCATCTCCCAACTTCTAAATGTGGGAAAGTCCTATACTCCTTCCTTGATGATCTCCTTCAGTCTCATGGCTTTAAGTGCACCTACATACAGAGATGTCTCCAGCCCAGAACCCTCCCCTGAGCCAGATTCCTAAAACCAACTGCAAACTCAATATGGCCCTGGGAAGTCCAGGGGGCACCTCTAACTAAACAGGTCCAAGAGAGTCCTGCTCTTTCTCCCCACATCAGCTCTTCCTGTAGAATTCTCCAACTCAGTTAACATCAATTCCATCTTTGGGTTTGTTCAAACCCAAACCCTGGAGTCATCTTGATTCTACTCTCTCACCTTCCATCCGATCTATCCATATAGTGGATAGGATCCACTATATCTATCCATATAGTGGATAGGATCCATGTAGTGGATAGATCCATATAGTGGATGGATATCCGATCTATCCATATAGTGGATAGAATCCAACAGATCCTATCCACTATATCTTCAAACTATATCCAGAACGCTCACCCCTCCACTGCTACCGCTTAGTGCCAGACCACCTCTGTCTCTCACCTGGATCATTACAGTGGCCTCCTAACTCACCTCCCTGTTTCCACTCCTGCCCCCCTCGGCCACTTACCACCATCAGAGCAAGCGTGGTCATATTACTCCTCGGCACAAAACTTCGCGCGTCACTCTGAGTAAAGGCCCCAGGCTTACGATGGCCTCCAGAACACTACACAGCTGTCCCCTCACTCTAGTTACCCCTGAGATCTCACCACCTTTCACAGTTGTCCTCAAGACACCAGGCCCACTCCCGCCTCAGGGTCTTTGAATCTGCCATTCCCTCTGCCTGCAGTGTTCTCCTACAAGATATACATACTGTGCTCCCTCACTTCCTCAGGACCTTACCCAAGTAAACCCTTCTCGGTGAGGCCTTCTCTAGCCACCCTATGTAAAACTGTCAGCCATCCCTCCTCCCTCACTCCACAACACTCCATTTCCCCTTTCCCTGCTTTATTTCGCTCTAGAGCACTTATCACTACTCTAATACAATACGTACATTTTACCAATTTATCTTGTTTGTGATCTGTCTTTTCTACTAGAAGGCAAGCTCATGAAGGCAGGGATGTCTGTCTGTTTTTTCCCTGCCATATCCCAGCACCTAACACAGTGCCTGGCACATGGCAGGCAACTCAATAAATAATTGGTGAAAGAATGGGAATAGCGGATCAGCAAGTGACTAGGAGCTCAGAAAGGGGAAGCCAGTGCAGACAACTTTTCCAAGGCCTCTGGTGAGCAACTAAGAGGAAACCAGCATCGGGAGTGTCTACAAACGGCAAAGACTCAAGTATATTTGCAGATGTTAAGGTGCTAGAGCGGCATGAAAAAGATTGGGGATATGAGAAAAAGGATATGGCTATGCCAAGTCTGGGAAGAAGTGGAAGTGAAGGGCCTCATGAGCAAGGGAAGAAAGGACCTCCTCGGAGGGGACTAAGAGAGGGAGGGAACAGGAAAGGACAGGTGTAGATACAGAAGGGACTGGCGGGTGCAGGGGGTGAAGAAAATTTGAACAAGTTCATACCTGGCACTTAATTTTCTATCTCAAGGTCTGGGGAAGAGCTTGAGTGACAAGGGTTTCAACCTGGCACTTTGGAAAATGAAGATGCAAGCTGATTAGGAGAGAAGGATTGCTCAGCAATGCTGAGGCTTCTGCTCACTCTAGAAACCATAAATCTATTGCAGAATTTGGGGATTTCCCCCAGTTACACGGGACAGCCAATGAGAACCAAAATGGTACACTTTGGGCACCAGACAAAATGTAAAAACTCTGAGGGATAACAAATAAGTGGTTAAAATATAGGAAGAACCATTGCTGCAGGCCTGATCTAGGGCACCTTCAGCTGGGAGATACAATTCAAGATGACATTCCTGGAAAGAGCAAGTCGTGAGGACAGATTTGGAGGAAGGCAGGTGAAAAGCAGCCCTTTGGCAAGTAGACTCTGAAAGGCTAGTCTAAGAACTACACAGCATAAATGGGGACTGGAAACCCAAGACGAGAAGATCCACAGAGGAAAAACAAAAGCTACCTAGCTACAACTCATGAGAATGGGACCAGATATTTTTAAATGCTGAAATGTGACATCTTTGGGAAGCAGGATGATCCGACTTGCAAAGAAAGATCCCTAATTTCTAAAGGACCAAAATCGTGCTACACAGGCTTCATACTGTCGTGTGAAGCGTTTTGCAGAACCTGTGGAATCTTCTTGCAGTCCATGATGAAAAGACTATTTCAAATTTTAAAGACTACTTAAAACTGAGCTGTCAATTTTAATAGCTTCCATTATTTGTGCCATGCTTTGTCTCATTTAAGCCTCACGACCTCCATGTAAGGAAGGAATTTTTATTCCCATTTTATGGATGAAAAAACAGAGGTTTCGAAGCATTGAGGAACTTGTGCTAAGTCATAGCAATAAATAAAGAGCCAGACCAGAAATCAAGCCCAAATATGTCTGGTCCCAAAGACCATGCTTTTAGCCTCTATTCTGTCTTGCCTCCCTCATGCTATTTTTTCTTATGAAACACAGGAGTGATCATTAGTTTTACTATTTTCTTATGAGACTTCCAGTCATTCTATGATATATGTTAGTAGGTATTCTTAGGAAAACATACTTTTAATATGAAATTATTGACCTAAATATTCTAACATGTATCTGACTGTGAGACACAACAGGTTTCAAGTGAATGAATGGGAGTCCTTGGGCCCAGGAGAATTCTACGCCAAAGCACTGGGGAAATTTGTGGATAGACCAACGTCCATGATCTTGAGGAATCATGGAGAATGGGAGGTTCCAGAACACTAGGGGGAACATGGAAGAAGGCAGTCTGCAAAGCACAGAGCTG
This sequence comes from Lipotes vexillifer, assembly GCF_000442215.2. Lineage (NCBI taxonomy): Eukaryota > Metazoa > Chordata > Mammalia > Artiodactyla > Lipotidae > Lipotes > Lipotes vexillifer. The sequence continues at coordinate 2,811,414 of NW_006799037.1, read as the reverse complement.
TGAGTTTATACCGGATCCAGAGCAAGACCTAGCCTTATTGTTACTGGAGAGATGGTTAGTGGGCCCTTGACAGGGAAAGCACCGATCACTGAGATCCAGCACGTGCTCGCCAAGGGCAGGTCAGTTCAGACCAACCCCACTGCCGTCTTTGGCTTTGCAGGACCACCCCGTGTAGCAGCAAGCAGCTATAGCTGGGTGACGGCATCCCTTTAGAAGAAGCACATGCTCTTCCATTCACCCCCTTACAACCCCTGGATTAGCTAATAGACTGAATAAGAGAATCAGGACTTAACAGTTAAGTACTATAACAAGGATAAAAATAAGATCTTGCACTTGGTTTCAAAAACCCAACTGAGCCAATCCAAGATAGGGAAGGGAATGATTTAGGAGCAACAAACATTAAAATGTCTTTGAGTAACCTGGTAACAAGCTCAGAGATAGCTGTGATGTTGCTGGCAGAATAAAGAAAAGCAGCCTCAGCTGCATTAACAGAATGTGGTATCTCTGCTAGAACAAAGGAGGTGGCAGCCCTGTCCTAATGGGCCGGACTCTACCACCATACTATGTTGACTTCTGGGCAGCTCACTTTGAGAGTCTGCTAGTTATTCTCCGCTTCTCAACACTCCCACTATGATCTACTCTCTGCACTGCTCTGCGCCCTAAGGGAGCTGACCTCGACGTATTGCATCACCCAGATTCCCTTGCCCTGGTGACTTCCCACGGGGTCTGGCCAATGGGAAGAACCAGCAAGAGGTTCAAGGGCAAGGAGAGAGAGAACATGCAAGTATCTCTTGCACCACTGTCTCCCTGCTCCATCTCCACATTTCCGACAGTGGCTGTGTCCCTCTACAGGCAGCGCCCCTTCCATAGCTCCAGCTCTCAGTGGGTTGCGGTTTGCTCCCCTGGCCCTTCAGGCCTAGGGGTGGTAATGGCTTCCCCTTGGTGGTAGCTCCTAGGTGTCTCAGCATCCTTCTGGGTTCTCTTCACCCTGCCCACATCTCTGTAAACAGTCCCTTCACCACATTATTTTTAAAATCCCAACTAATGTGCCCTTCTGTTTCTTGCAGGGACCCTGACTGAAACTGAAAAGATAGGATACCAGGGGGCCACGAAGCTCATCTGTGAGGACCAGCTACTGGAACAGAGGATGTTTGGACTGATCAAGGGGCTCCACAAAACAGGCTGGTCCACTTGGAGAAAGTGAAGAGCCACCATCCCACTCGTTCTCCCGGCTGCATGAACAGAATAGTAGTACATACAGAGAGACCACCTTTGAGCTCAATATAGAGTAAACTTTTCTAAAGAGCTGGCAAAGTGGGGTGAGCACATCTGGTAGGTCATGAGCTTCAGTAATTCTCAGTTGCCCAGTCTCAAGCTGGAGAGCCCATATCGGGAACACTGTAGGAAAAAGTTACAGGGATACCTAGCAAAAGACTCTCCAAACCAGGATTTCACAATATGTTACCAATATGTTACACACTACTCACACAACGGTTTTCCAAATTAAGCACACTGGGGGGAGGGCAGGGACATTTTTGGGGATATGTTTTGCTGCTTCTCAATTCAATATAGAGAATAGAAGTCTAGTTCTTTGTATCAGACTTGATAATTCTCAACACTGAGTTCTTTTTCATGCTTTAAGATAACTCAGGAACATGAAACTTATTTTACATACCATCATCACAAACATAAAAATGTTTATTCCCAAACCACTGAAGTCTATGAAAATAAAAAAATTTTTTAACTAAGCATCTTCTACCTACACACCAGCCACTAGCCCTTTTTCCGACTGTCACCTCATTAGTCAAAATAAAAATCAGGATGCTACAAATAAATGGTGGAGAGGATGTGAAGAAAAGGGAACCCTTGTCTACTGTTGGTAGGAATGTAAATTGGTGCAGCCACTTTGGAAAACAGTATGGAGGTTCCTTAAAACGCTAAAAATAGAACTACCATATGACCCAGCAATTCCACTCCTGGGTATATATCTGGAAAAGATGAAAACTCTAATTCAAAAAGATACATGTACCCCAATGTTCATAGCAGCACTATTTACATAGCCAAGATGTGGAAGCAACCCAAGTGCCTATCAAAAGATGACGGAATTAATAGGATGTGGTGTAAGAGAAAAACAAATACCATATGCTAACACATATATATGGAATCTAAAAAAAAGAAAAAATGGTTCTGATGAACCTAGGGGCAGGACAGGAATAAAAATGCAGATGTAGAGAATGCACTTGAGGACACGGGGAGGGGGAAGGGTAAGATGGGACAAAGTGAGAGAGTACCACTGACATATATACACTACCAAATGTAAAATCGATAGCTAGTGGGAAGCAGCCACATAGCACAGGGAGATCAGCTCAGTGCTTTGTGACCACCTAGAGGGGTGGGATAGGGAGGGTGGGAGGGAGACACAAGAGGGAGGAGATATGGGGATATATGTATACATACAGCTGATTCACTTTGTTATACAGCAGAAACTAACACAACATTGTAAAGCAACTATACTCCAATAAAGATGTTTAAAAAAAATAGATGTGGTGTATATATATATATATATATATATATACACACACACACACACACACACACACACACACACACACACACACACACATACAGTGGAATGTTACTCAGCCATAAAAAAGAATGAAACACTGCCATTTGCAGCAACATGGATGGACGTAGAGAATATTAGGCTTAGCGAATTAAGCCAGACAAAGGCAAATACTATATGATATCACTTATATGTGGAATCTAAAAAATAATACAAATGAATGTATATGCAAAACAGAAACAGACTCACAGACATAGAAAACAAACTTGTGGTTATCAAAGGAAAGACAGAAGAGGGGAGGGACAAGTTAGGGGTGTGAGATTACAGATACAAACTATTATATATAAAGTAGATAAGCAACAAGGATATACTGTATAGCACAGGGAATTATACCCATTATCTTGTAATAATCTGCAAAAAATATGGAATCGCTATGCTGCACACCTGAAACAAGCACAATATTGTAAATCAACTATACTTCAATTTTTAAAAAAAGGATGCAAAATCTGCCCATGGGACAAAATATTTTACATGTAAACTGTCCTGGAAAAAAATAAGATCACCTCAATTCACCCTGGTGAGAAAAAGGAAATGGTTTTTGCGAGAGCCCTTAACTCTTGAGTTCACAGAAGGGTCAGATCAGATCCCAGGATGCTACAAGTCTGTGTGTCTAATCGAGGTTTTCTCCTTGGGTGTGAGTTTATCATTTATCACAAGGCGGGACCGCTAGGACAGCCACCTCTCCACTCATTCGTTCGACAAACATTTGGTGTTGATCTACACATTAATAGAGCCCTGCTGGGCCCTGGGGACGGACGAGAGATCCAGAGGCCAAGGCTGCTACCGTACACTTCAGCAGGTCTAGGAAATGATCTGATTTCAAAGACCAATAAAGGCAAAAAGTGAGAATGACGGCGCCCATTAAAGTTTCAGAAGAAACTTGGAAACTGCCAGCCTTCGGCGCGGAGAAGGCGGGGACTTGGGGCCCAGGGGAGGACGCCGCCTCCGGGCTGGCGGGCCCGGCCGCCTCCTCGGCCCCCGGCCCAGCGCGGGCGTCTCCTGGTTCCAGGCCCGAGTCGCCACACCCGATCGCCGCGGGGCCCAGGAGGGCAGCGCCCGAGCGACCCAGAGCAGGGCTGCGGCGAGGCCCGGCCCCGTGAGACATTCCCGGGCAGCGCGCGCCCGCACCGCCGCGCGCCCCCCTCCCCGGCGCCGGGCACCTGCGGCGCGCTCCCGCCCTGCCCGAGGAGCCCGGGCCCCTCGGCCCCCCGCCCGGCAGCTCGCCGGCCCGGGCCGCACTCACCCTCCTTGGCTTTCTTCCTCCGGGCCAGAGTTCCTCCGAGTTTCCCCAAGAAGGAGTCATCTTTCTTCCGGGACGGGGGCGACTTGGGAGTGGGGGACTTGGGGACAGACGGCGACTTCTGCGGGGAGGTGGCCATGGCGACGAAGCGGGCAGCCGCGGGCCGGTCGGGACTCTGAGCGGGCGCCGGGCGGACGCGGCGTGCGCGGCGGGTCTGAGGCTGCGGCTTTGCAAACGGAAGCGGAATTATTCCAAGCATTTGAGGCAGCTCACGCTCGCCTTTCCCTTCCCTCTCTCCCTCCCTCGCGCCGCCCTCCGCCCTGAAAGGAGCTGCGCGCTCGGGGCCCGCGCCCCGCTGCTGCCCGGAGCAGGGAGGATGCCCCAGATCTGCCCCTTGCAGGACGTGCGGCCTTACCTGCTTCGGTGTGTGTGACCCTCTCAGCCTGGGAGCCCTGGAGCCTGGAGGCCGTACTTGCCCCGGCTCCGCACTCAGCCGAGTTCCTCGCTCCAACCCAGGGTTCAGTGACTGCTGAACTGAACCCACCTGCTACTCTGTCTCCTGCTGATTTGGCCCGGCTGCTGGGTGAGGAGCTCGCTCCTCCCCTGCATTTCTAACTGTAGTTATTAGGCCCGTGTCTTGTGCCCATGAAAGAGGGTGAGCCTGCTCAGGAAGAAATAGAGGGAACCAAAATGTGTTCGGGCCCCACCAGCTGGACACATCCAGCTGTTCCTGCACTTATCCATGACTGTCAACCTCCTCTTCACCCCCAACCAAGAGTGAGAAGTTTGAAGTTCATGAGTACAGGCCAACACCTAGAGACATCTGTGTTTCTAGCAGCTCAATGGCTTGTACAAAGGAGGATCCTAAATGTAGGTGGAAACATGAATGGGAAGGTATGGCCATCGGCTCCTGTGAGAACCGCCTCTCCACCCCTCCCCCGCCCCCAACTTATCTTGCCTTAAATAAAAGCAACAGAGTGACAGGGGAGTGGCACAAAAGCCAGCATTTCAAGGACTCATGCTGGAAAGGATTAAAAGGCACATTTTACTGTGCTTGGCCACTTGAGGTTCTCACTTGGGCTACCCTGGCTGTCTCCGGGGTCTATCTCCTTTTCACACACACACACACACACACACACACACACACACACTCACTCACACAACCCCTTGGCAATTGTGTTTCCTCCAAGTAGCTACAGCTGATTGACCCTGAGTGATCACCTGACCCAAAGGGCCCTAATGCTTGACTGGAGAGCAGCCAATCAGATAGTCTCCATCAAGGATCTAAGCTAGAGACAGTTGTCAGAAGTCCAGCACTTAGTGATGATAATGCAGACTCAAGACTGGGGGCGTCCATTTTTAGCCACAGGCCTGCAGATGAGTAGAGAAACAAAACAATGGAGCAACGAAGTGTGCTCAAGAAGCCTTGTAGTCTGAGTAATGAAAAACCATGGGAGTAGCTGCCTGGACCTAGAACCTCTTCTGAGGGCCTACCTGTAGTTCTCAGGAGGGCCATCTGTGCTTCCTTCCGAGGACATGTTCCTAAAGCCTTGTAATAACCCATCCACCTTTACTTGAGCCAGTCAGCCAACTAACAAGCAACGATTCCTGAGAACATAAATTTAACAAGGTGGTCAATAGATTCTCAGCAGATATGTGTTCATCTTGTCTTTGCTTAAGAGTCGTAATTTTACCTTTTTTGAAAGTTATGCTTTAGCTGTTTCCTCTTACCTAGTAGAAAGCAGAGAACTCACAATGACTGCTAGAATTTTCATGCGGGAGATTACAATAACCACCCGCTCCCGCACCACCACCCTGATAAACCTTAAAGACATGTTGAAATGTCAAAGTAGGATCCTGTTTTGATTACGTCATTCATAATTCTTGTTCAGGATATTTTATACATAAGGATATGTCCAAAATCTGATCTCCACCCTCGGAGCTCTTATCTGGGAATCATGAGACACACAGCTCAATAGCTGTGTGATTGAGCTGTGTGATCTTGGACAAGTTTACTCCCATTTCTGAGTCTCTGTTTCTTCATCTACAGAATGAAGTGGTGGGAGAACATAATGGTTCTCAAACCTGACTGTGCTTCACAATCCCTTAGACAGTTTGTTACATTCATGGGCCCAGTCTCTAGAAATTCTGATTCAGTACATCTGAAGTGAAACCAAGGGATAGGTATTTTTTAACAGGGATTAATTACATCAGGTGATTTTGATGTAGCTGATTCATGCACTGATGTTCGGGCACCTAGAACCACTTCCAGCTCTAACGTTCTGTGGTTCTCTATTCTTCACCAGTTGCTGATCTCCGCATGCAGGGCTTAGGTTCTAAATACGACATGGTCAAATTTATACATGGAGATCTCTTAAACTGCCCACGCATGCTTTTGCATCTACAATCCTCTTTGGTAATTTTTATGCACACTAAAGTTTGAAAATGACTGAGCAAGACTAAATGCAGGAACAAACAAAGGCTTGATTGTTGGATGCTAGCTCCCAGGAGCTACCAGCAAAATAAGGTGTCGAGAAGGCAAAGCTGAGTTTATTGTACACCATGGTAAGGAGAGTCCTGCCTCGGCAGGGTCTTAGCAGCATCTTGGACTAGGGGAGAGCACAGCAGGGTTATTTATAAGGTTTTGGAATCTGGTTTAAGGCAGGTCTTTCAGTGGGGATAGTGCTTGATTAACTTTGGCTAAGGATTGTAATATACTAGGTTAGGATTGGTGGACACAAGGCAAGATTTTCAAAGAGTCTTGGAGGGTAAATAGTCTTTAATGTTATCTATTGAAAAGTTTAAGTGTTTTATGTTCATTTCAATGAGATTTGGGGGGGGAAGTTCTTGAACAATAAAGTTATTTGTAACTTTCATCTTTCTACGCAAGAGTTTTTTTTTTTTTTTTTTTTTTTTGTGGTACGTGGGCCTCTCACTGTTGTGGTCTCTCCTGTTGCGGAGCACAGGCTCCGGACGCGCAGGCTCAGCCGCCATGGCTCACGGGCCCAGCCGCTCCGCGGCATGTGGGATCTTCCCGGACCGGGAAATGAACCTGTGTTCTCTGCATCAGCAGGCAAACGCTCAACCACTGCGCCACCAAGGAAGCTCGCAAGAGTTTTTTTTGAATAGTTGAAGTTATGTTGTTAAAGACAGGGGACTGGTAAAGTCCCGTTAAGGTGACAGTAACCTATATGGGTATGAATGGATTCTAAGGTCTCAGAATTATGCAGATGTCTTGTTATTCAAACTTTTCTGCCTCTTAGATAATTATCAATCTCTCTTGAAAGGCCAAGTGGAATGGATGTTGAATTATAAATCAGTGCTATTCAAAGTGTAGCCTGAAAACCAGTATTGTCTGCAAACTGCTGTTAGTCCTTGATGATCTAAATATAGAAACTAGAGTGTTTAGAAACTTTTATACAATTTAACAGTGCAATTTTATATTTATTCTTTTTTATTGTATTTTACAAAAATATTGATCTGCGATGGATTGGACCTTCACCATAGATCGTTTGAAAAGCACTGTTCTAACTTGCTCTGGTTTGCTTACAGATTTTTATACACTCTCTTTTGATATTATGCTTTTATAGTCCTTATGGATATGAATTGATCGGGTGTTTGTTCAAAGGTTAAATGACATAATATATTGGAAAGCACCTTTCATGGGGCCTGGCATTGAAGAAGACAGAATCTAAATCTAGCTTAATCAGGGACACACACTGCAGGCTGTTCATTGATAAGATGCAAAGGAGAACCTGCACCAGCTCCCTCTAATCTAAATTGATATTTACAATCATGGCCCCACTGACCAGCTGCCCCTCTCATGCTTGGTCATTGGTTTCATCTTACCCAGGCGTTACATGATAAGGACAGCCTCATAAGTTACATGTGTGTTGCTGTGAGACTCTGCTGACTCTCTAGGCCAGTCTCTCTTCGAAATGTATACCTAAGCAAACTGTCCTGGGAGAGAATAACTCAGATTCCAGTCCTAGCTCAGTGGCTAGATGACCTTGGACAAATATCTGTCCTTTCTGTACTTTCATTTCCATCATCAATAAAGTGAAACCAAGGTAGTTCCTACTAACTGAACATCCCACTTATCTCATGATCGACAGCTTCAACCTAGGTTATACCCAACAGAATGAGTACATTTGTGTACCTGTATACATGTTCTAGAAGATTCATAGCAGCACCATTCAAATGCCTATTAACAGTTGAATTGATAGGTAAATTGGGATAGTCACACAATGTAATGTTATACAGAGATGAGAATGAACAGTTTGCAACTCCAGAAGCAATAGGAATGTCCTTCACAGCATAATGTTGAGTGAAAAAAAATTCAGACACAAAAGAGCATATGCTGTATCATTCTATTCATATAAGGCTCAAAAAACAGGCAAAACTAGTCTCTGATGTTAGAGTCATGAAAATGATTAGGTTTGGGAGGGGTAGTGACTAGAACAGGGATGGGGGAAGGTATGAGAGAGGCTACTGGAGCTGGTGATGTTCTGTTTCTTGATCCGGGTGCTGATTACATGGGTGTATTTACTTTGAAAATTCATGGAGTGTTTACTTAATAATTTGAGCAATTTTCTGTAAGTATGTTGTACTTCAATAAAAATTTACACACTCATCACAAAAATGGCTGATTTTTTAAAATGAAGCCATGGGATTGCAGGCTCTGTAGGGTCCCCTTTATCTCTATGGTCTCCTTCTCCAGCTCCCATGTTTAACTTATGAGCTGTTCTGATCATCTAACCCTTGAGTAAGATGAAACTGATGACCAGTGGCCCACATCACTCAAAAATCCACTCAAACTAGGACAGTTCTGTCCCCAGACCTTCCCTTAGAGGACCATTTTTCTAGCTAAGCACATGCAGCCCTCAGTCACCCAGCATTGTTCCCATTCTGGTCCCCTCAGCAATTTCAACACGTAGGGCTTTGTGATTTACAAGGTAGGACCATGTCATGGTGAAGGTCTGGGGTTCAAATTGCCATTCAGCAGCCAAATATCTGTATAATTTAACCTCTCTGTGCCTCAGTTTTCTCATCAAAATGAGTTCTCTCCTCATAAGCTTATTGGGACGATCAAGAGAGTTAGTATAAACAAACTACTCCGCTCGGTGCCCAGCAGATAACAAGTCTTAGTTCAATAAATATTCATTATTAGTATCTCATTTGAGACTCATAAGATATTATCGTTTACCTCCATTACATAGATGAATAACCTGAAATTTGGAGAGTTTAAACTTGCTTCAGATCACATAGGAAATAACCGAGAGAATAATACTATAGCCTTTAGAATCTGTTCTGCCAGAGAGTCATAGAATCTACAGTTTTCAGCTAGGATTATAGTCCTTCAGAATAAAGACTATATTTCCCGGTTAGGTGTGAGTACATGACTAAATTTCAACCAATGAGATGTAAGCAAAAGTGTTATATGACAGCTTCTAGGAGTCCTCCTAACAGTAGATGGGAATTGGATGTTCAGCTTCTCAGACCATCATACTATGTGATACAGGCCAAGCCTCCCACCGAGAACAGCTGGAAAAGCTGGACAACATGTAAACTAAATCTGTTTGAGAGCACTGGAAAGCTGACGGAACTTACAGGGCCAAGATCTAGGAGAAGGAGGAAACCCAGAGAGGTGAGCCGGTCACTTGGGACTACTTTCCCCCTAGCGGCACCTGCCAATTTCAGAGGCAGCAGCTGAAGAGGTTGAGCAGGGCAGTTGCCAACCTCACAAGGGTAGACAGACAAAAGTTCAGGTGGCACCAAACTGGGGACCTCTAGTAAGGCCCCCTCGCTCTGGTTTGGGACTCCAAAAGATTTCACTCTAGTAGACAAAGAGAAAAGAAAGGCATTTTCAGTTAAAAAAAAAAAAACCACAACTGAGAAAAATTATTAATAAATAGCAGATCCAAACAAAAGGAAATACTAGGGCTTCCCTGGTGGGGCAGTGGTTGAGAGTCCGTCTGCCGATGCAGGGGACACAGGTTCGTGCCCCGGTGTGGGAAGATCCCACATGCCGCGGAGCGGCTGGGCCCATGAGCCATGGCCGCTGAGCCTGCGCGTCCGGAGCCTGTGCTCCGCAGCGGGAGGGGCCACAACAGTGAGAGGCCCGCGTAACGCAAAAAATAAAAAAATAAAATAAAAAAAAAATTAAAAAAGGAAATACTAAAGTGGATGGCAGAAGGAAAATTGTTCCAGATGGAAGAAGAAAGAACAAATAAAAGGGTAAATATATGGGTGCAGCTAAAAGAATGTTAACTACATAAAATGACAATAATAATGTCTTACAGGGTTTAAAAATACACAAATCAAATTAAAATGCACAAAAGCAAAAGCATTTAAATTGGGAAGTGAGTAAATGAAGTTAAGTTCTAAGATCCAGGCATTATCCGGGAAGAAGTAAAAGTAACAATTTATACTGGACTTTGATAAATCGAGGAATCATGTTGCAACCTCTAGGGTAACCATTAAAAGAATAGTAAAAGAGTAACTACTAAGATAATGGAGAGATAATTGGAGTGTGTGTGTTCCATTCAGACAGATTTCGTAAATTGTGTTTATATCTGTCGTATTTAAGGCAACTTGTCTTTTGCATTCTGTTTTATTTTGCTGTGTTCCTTTTTTGCCACGTAGGTTAAAAACCCAGGATAGAGGTAAACTAAGCATCTCAAATCAAATTAAGGTAAAATTCAAACTGGAAGAGGTTTTCACTGGGGAAAGCTTCACATTCCCCAACTGTGCATACCATATATTATGGGTTGAATTGTGTCCCCTAAAAAAGACAGGTTGAAGTCCTAACCCCTAGAACCTTAGAATATGATGTTATTTGGAAGTGGAGTCACTGCAGATGTAACTAGTTATGTTAAAATAGCACGTTAGGGGGCTTCCCTGGTGGCGCAGTGGCTGAGAGTCCGCCTGCCGATGCAGGGGACACAGGTTCGTGCCCCAGTCCGGGAAGATCCCACATGCCGCGGAGCGGCTGGGCCCGTGAGCCATGGCAGCTGGGCCTGCGCGTCCGGAGCCTGTGCTCCGCAACGGGAGAGGCCACAACAGTGAGAGGCTCGCATACAGCAAAAAAAAAAAAAAAAATAGCATGTTAGGTCATACTAGGTGGGCATCTAATACAGTAAGACCAGTTAGGAGAGGATGGAATTTAGACCCTGACATGCACAGAGGAAAGATGATGTGAAAACACATGGCAGGAAGAGGCCCACTGGAATTGTTCTGTCACAGCCAAGGAATGCCTGGGGCGACCAAAAGCTGGAAGCGACCAGAAAATACCCTCCCCTAGGGGCTTGAGAGGAAGCATTGCCTGGAAGTCACCTTCCTTTTGGACTTCTGGCCTCCAGAACTGTGAGAAAATAAATTTCTGTTGTTTTAAGCCACCCAGTTTGTGGTGCTTTGTTACAGCAGTCCTAGGAAACTGATATACCATCTAAGGGACAATATGGGAGGCGCCTGCAGATCATGAAGAGGGTTTTACAAAGGGTCTGGATCCCAATCAGTCATTGGAGGTTGTTTGACCACATCAAAGCAGCGGGATCAGGGGATGTGGAGAAAAGCTAGACAGAGCCTCTTGGAGACCTCTTTAATCACTGAAAGCAAGGTATGCTCACGGGATGAAAAGAATGTGTGAAATGAAATGGTTCTGGACTCAGAGCCTTAAGTGAGAATTCCTACTGCACATTCCCTCAGGAACTCTGCGATATTAGCAGTGGCCTTCGAAGACCAGGCTGCCAGTGGGCATGTCCTTCAGGGGTCCTACTTGCTGAGGGCAGGGGTGGGCCAGTGCTTCTCTAGGTGAGCAGGGAGGGCATTGGGCCAGGGGGAAAGTCGGCAGACCTCAGCCTTGGTTTGTGACATGGTGGACTGAGGGTGGGGATGTTTTTGAGGATCCCACAGATGATGCTATTCAAATGGCCTCTGATCCAGCCATGGCGGAATGTGTCCCAAGTTCTCAGAGACAGGTGACCTGCTTACCTATTCTTCAGGTGCCTAGGAATGAACTGTAAACATTAGTAGGGACATTTCCTCACCTGAGCATGATAGCTGAGCGTCACCTACGTGTAGAGTTGAAGCCACTAAAATCAGTGGCTCCTACTTGAAAAAAAAAAAAAAAAAAAAAAAAAAATAGCATGTTAGGTCATACTAGGTGGGCATCTAATACAGTAAGACCAGTTAGGAGAGGATGGAATTTAGACCCTGACATGCACAGAGGAAAGATGATGTGAAAACACATGGCAGGAAGAGGCCCACTGGAATTGTTCTGTCACAGCCAAGGAATGCCTGGGGCGACCAAAAGCTGGAAGCGACCAGAAAATACCCTCCCCTAGGGGCTTGAGAGGAAGCATTGCCTGGAAGTCACCTTCCTTTTGGACTTCTGGCCTCCAGAACTGTGAGAAAATAAATTTCTGTTGTTTTAAGCCACCCAGTTTGTGGTGCTTTGTTACAGCAGTCCTAGGAAACTGATATACCATCTAAGGGACAATATGGGAGGCGCCTGCAGATCATGAAGAGGGTTTTACAAAGGGTCTGGATCCCAATCAGTCATTGGAGGTTGTTTGACCACATCAAAGCAGCGGGATCAGGGGATGTGGAGAAAAGCTAGACAGAGCCTCTTGGAGACCTCTTTAATCACTGAAAGCAAGGTATGCTCACGGGATGAAAAGAATGTGTGAAATGAAATGGTTCTGGACTCAGAGCCTTAAGTGAGAATTCCTACTGCACATTCCCTCAGGAACTCTGCGATATTAGCAGTGGCCTTCGAAGACCAGGCTGCCAGTGGGCATGTCCTTCAGGGGTCCTACTTGCTGAGGGCAGGGGTGGGCCAGTGCTTCTCTAGGTGAGCAGGGAGGGCATTGGGCCAGGGGGAAAGTCGGCAGACCTCAGCCTTGGTTTGTGACATGGTGGACTGAGGGTGGGGATGTTTTTGAGGATCCCACAGATGATGCTATTCAAATGGCCTCTGATCCAGCCATGGCGGAATGTGTCCCAAGTTCTCAGAGACAGGTGACCTGCTTACCTATTCTTCAGGTGCCTAGGAATGAACTGTAAACATTAGTAGGGACATTTCCTCACCTGAGCATGATAGCTGAGCGTCACCTACGTGTAGAGTTGAAGCCACTAAAATCAGTGGCTCCTACTTGAGTTATTTAGCAGAGGACTGGAGAACCCTCCAGAGAATCACCTGCAGGGGTGAAGATTTTAAGAATAGAAAGGGGCAGTTGTCAGCCACTTCAGACTCAGCCAGGCAAGAGTACCTGGGGTTCCAGTGATTCTGTTGGTGTGGTCTGTGTCACAGGCCGCCGAGATAACTCCCAAGGTCTCCCCTACCCCTTCCCAGGGCAGGTAATCAGGGGAGCAAGGTCTTCTTTGTCATGGATGTAATCCATTGTAATCCACCTCCTTCCCACACCCACCTCCAGGCCTGTGTGGTCTGGAGGAGCAAGGGTCTCTGCTTTCATCTTTGCTGGGGAAGATATTACGGCTTCTCATACTTAGATGTTTCCTTTTAGGGAGGAAGGTTAGAATTACTACATCTGATGGGGAGATGCAACCGAATCACCAGGGCCAGAGAGTGTCTTCGAGGTGTACTTGAAGAACCATTGGCCAAAAAGATCTGTAAGAGGCTATTTGGTCAGCAGAGGCCAACTCAGAGTCCCAAAAGGTAGGTGACGATGCTCTGAGAAGTGCATTTCTTGGTCTTGTTTACCGCTTACATCTCCTCTTGTGGAAACTGCCCATTCTTTTCCGTTCTGCTGAGATCTGAGGCGTTGTTTTCTGTTTCTACTGTTGGGATTTGAACAGTTTGAGGTTCACCATGGCCATCCCGACTATAAAGTTATAGGCTAGCCATTTCCATTTTAAAATTGGAGCCTATGTAGGGCAGACTCACTCTTGTAAGGAACCTGCAAGGTAGGGAGGAAGGGAGGGAGGGAGAGAGGATCAGCCCCACCTCACAGATGAAGACAATTAGGCACAAGTGAGTTGTTCAACGTCATCCAGTGAGCAGTGGCAGAGCTGGAATCTGAGCCCTGAGTTAGTGACTCATGCTCAGCTTACCATGTTTAGAATAATTATACTTGTTGATTTTTTCTTGAGACACACACACTCACCCACACACACACACACACACACATTTCCCCCAAATTCTTAGGGAACCATTTTCTGCTATTCTGGGGATAGGCAGGGGACTGAATTCTTGTGCCTCTGGTGTACGGGGAACTGATGCCCTGCATCAGGTTATTTCAGTGTCACACAGGCCCCCGAGTGCTGTTTCCCAGTGAGTCCTGTATTGCTCCCCTCTCCACCTCTGCGCACTCTCTGTAAGCACCTTCAGAAGCCAGCTCACTCTCAGCTGGTTCCCAACACACTCCCTGGCCCTTCCTCTCCCACCCCCTTGGCCCTGTGCTCTCAGCTCCCTACCCTTGGGACTGGGGATTGGATTGTATGGTGCAATTCGGGCAAAAATTCCCCTTGAGGGGTGGGTCCACGGCAGTGCGTCAGCAGTACCTGATCCCCCAGGATAAAACAAGATGCCTGTTCCTAGAGTATCATGGTTACTGTCAGATTTTTGTGAGCAGTGGTGGAGGTTAGGTAATTTAACTGTTTAAACGATTGTTTTTGTGTTTGAGTATATATAGATGTAGAATAGAAGGAAAAAAAAAACACTTCAAAGTGGCAGCTTGGGCTTTTAATGCCAGATTTCCCTGAGCAGTGCTGGGCACTGGTGTGTTGGGAGAGGGTGGCAATGAGAACAGATCTAGGAAAGGAAGGGAAGGAACAGGTAAGCACAAGGCACAAGTGTGGGTGGGGACACAGAGAGAGGTCATACGGCCTGGCATCAAGGGCCTGGGCTCTAGAGGCCAGCATCTGGGTCCAGCCCCAGTTTCACCACTTTGTACCTGGACTACCAGGTGAGCTCCTGGGCCTCTGTGTCTCCGTCTCATCATCTCAAAATGGGGCAATGTTTATCTTAAGGATTTTGTTTTCAGGATTAAATGGAATAATGCACCTACAGAGATTATTACAGCACCTGGCAGGTGAAGTGAGCTGCATTCACAGGATCTATTACCATTTTCAGGGTCAGAGGGCTCCTCAGGGGAGCTGTGACAGCATAGGTCTTGCTTTTTTTGTTTCTAGAAAGGAGCTGGGAGAGGGAGTGAGTGTCAAATTACCAATCCTGCCCTGGAGGCTGAGGGGTGGTGAGAGTAGCTCTGTGGGCAAATGAGCCCCAGCATGGGCACAAGGAAAACTTGCAGAATGCCATGGAAGGTGGCTGGTCTTTCCCTTGGCATGTTAGCGCTTGTGAAACAGGAGCTCTCATCTGCATTTATGTTTACTTTCTGTTGACAGTCAATGTAAAAAACTGAATCATTTCAAATATTCCACCCGCAGACAAGAGCTTCCAAACAATGCAGGAACTCAGTGTGAAATGATGGGGAACAGACACTTGATTCACCTGATGCAGCAATTCTGGTGAATCATGTGCTCACATTTCATGAATGTGCAATGCCGGGATTAAGAACAGAAACAAACAAATAAACCAAAAACTTCAGTCCTGAAAGGGTGTGAGTTGAAGGAAGGGGCCAGCTCCGTGCAGAGGGGAGTATTCCTGTTGCATGAATGAAATACAAAACCGGGTTGTACCGGGTGAGAGAAATGGGAGCTGGGACAGGAGTGGCCCCCTCTCTCCCCCTCCCCAGCTCTGAGAACGGCTTTCTTTGTTGAGAGAACACACCTGAGGCAAGGCTTCTTCACTTCTCCTCCCACTCACAACCAGGTAAGTCCTGCCAGGTGCCCCGGTGGGAATAACGCATCCAATGATAATTCACAGACTCCTACATGAAATCAAAGCTTTGCTCACGTCCTTTCACCGGAATAAAGAAATGAAACGGACGCCGCCCTCAGAGGTGCCAGACCAAACCCGCATGTTTGGATTCTTTCTACAGAAAACCATTTGTTTTGGGTTCATTTCAGTATTTATAGCAGTGCACATGTAACACATTTCAAGCCACGTGAATAGTTCCCAATTGTTGAAGCAAATTAATCTTTCACAAGCCACTCGGCAGTGAGGTTAGAAGATAAACAGTAGGTGAAATAGCACACGCTCCCCTGTACGTGAACCTTCTTATTACAATAAACTCCTACATTTGAGCTAACTACATCCAATGACTGCCACTCTCTCCGTTCATGTGGCAGCCCCAGCTGCCCCCTGCCACCTCTGCCCTGCTGAGGGAGTTCTCTCATCAACTGCCTGGGTGAGACATGCTGCCATTTTCAGTTTGGAAGGAAAAGCCTGTAAACCTGCTTCCTGGGAAGACAGACACTGCTGAATCGTCATCTGCCTCCAGAATGCAGGAAACATCAATTTCATTGCAGCTCATCAGAGCTGCAAACACCTGCCACTTCCTTTCTCAGTTGCAATTAATGTGCTGCATCTCAACATCCATTGATTCCAAGCAGCCTAACACTGCCAAAGTCCAGGTTTAAATGAAACAGTATAAGCTGATGTTATTTTTCACAGTTTTAGAAACATGAGCTTACTTGTGTTTTTATTGCCAAAGAAGCACTACAGATATTTGGGGAGATAAGTCTTTGTGCTTGAGATAAATGTGAGAATAGGTTGATGATTATAATAAAAAAGGCTCTTTATTTTTTTTTTTTAAATTTATTTGGGAGTGGTACTTGTTTATCTTTGTATTTACTTGCGGGTGGAGGAATAATGTTCTTTCTGTATCCTTACATCTAGCACAGGGTTGCTGAATCCCACAGGTATTTGGAAGATGTTTATTAAACACATAAATAAATGAATGGTTTGGGAGAGCAAGTTTAAGAATGGTCCTCTTGGTCCAGCTTACGTAAAATTCTGAAGTTTTAATTGTGAGCCTTTTGGTTTAACTTAGAAGCTGTGTGAGACTATGAAATGTGTGTGACCTGAGGCTGGGGCTTTCTGTCTAATTCAGAGTCCTAAATGGCTCAGCCTTGATCACAAGTGTTATTTTATGGGAAAGTGAAGGCTCCGTCTGTTTTCATCATAATCCTACCCATACTGTATACACAGAAACTGTCTTCAGATGGTAGGACTTTTGAGGGTCTTAGGACTTTCTCTATTGCAATCATTTAACATAGTTCAACAGCCACAATATTTGTATCCTTTTGGAAATGATCATTAAACTGGTTTTTAAGTACTGGGGAAAACTGAAAGCCAGTGTAAGTTGAAGGCTGTTAAATATAAGGTTTATGTTTTAACTTGGCCAGATAAGACTCAGCCTTAAACCACAGAACATAATCTTTGGAAGAGAAAGTGAACAAATTGCTTCTCTCATCTATCAACAGAATACTGGGGCCAAGAACCACCTTCTTTCTTGGCCCTCTTGGGAGAATCTTTCTTTTAAACCAAAATAGAACAAATTAAAATAAGTAGCAATTAATCCTTTTGCACAAAAACAACCCAGACACTACACATTTGAGCATCATCTGTTAAACGTATGCAAGCATCAAATGGTGACTGGGCTTGAATAACTCTACCCATTCTAGAAGGAAAACTGTAGTTGTGTATCTTTCTTAAAATGAATTAACATTCCTACGCGTCTGTAGTCTTACCTCTGAATGCCTGATGGCAGAAAATATTATCTTGACTATCTCCATAAATCTTTAATACTATACAACTTTTCGCCCCAAACCTCTGGGTTATTTGCGTATTAAACAGCTTATATACCAATAGCTTAGTGCAAATAGGTCTTCTCCAAATTATAACACAGGAAAACCAGGATAATGAGGAAATCATATTAGCCATTTCCACCAAATATACAAATAAATAAAAATAGATAAATAGCCCTAAGTGGCACAGTTTTCAGAGAGAGAGAGAGAGAGAGAGAGAGAGAGAGAGAGAGAGAGAAATAGATGCTTGTATATATTTCCTAATAATAGAATTCAGGCACTAGAAGACCTGATTATTAAAAGAAAAAAGAAAAGAAAAAGAAAAAGGAAGGAGAGAAGAAAGAAAAAGAACTACAACCTTTGGAACTTGGTATATACATGGAAAGGTTGTGTTTTAATACCACCCAAAACTCAGGAAATCCAAGCACACTTCTAATTTCCGGCTTCTCAGCTGACCAGATTGGTGTGCACGGACAGCATCTCAGACAAAAGTGGTTTATGGGTTAACTTATACTGAGGTAAGTTAGCTCTCCAGGCAGTTGCAAAGCACCATTTGTCCTCCAATACATGTAAACACTTGCAGAAATGACAGGCCAAACATACAACAAAGAGTTCTTCAGTCTGTCTCATGTCAATGATGGACTGACTCCTCAAAGAATGCCACTGAGGGAAAACAATCAAATACTTTCTGACAACAAATCACCATTTAAAATCTTTTCTTTGGTTCCCCTATGAACAGTCAAAATGTCCCGGGAATCCCATGTCAGTGCACAAACTCCATCTCCCAGCTTTCTTTACACAATGAAAATGTCATCAAAGAATCCGTTACCCAGTTTGGGATTTGGTAAATGGGACCACTGCTCCCCACTCCACCTTGAAGGCAGAAGTGGCCTTGTCTTGTCGTGGATTTCCTGGGCAACCCCTGGAGACAGTGTCAGAGATGTTTCTCTGTTTAGACCTAAGACCACCACTGAGGAGCATCCCTCACCTGGATCACTAGAATGTTCGTTTTTAGTAGCAGCATCAACCTCACCGATATTTTATCAACAAACGAAAGAGTTTTATAATACTTTTTGCCATTACCAATAGTTACAAAAAAGTGCTTCAAAATTATTCATTTTCTAGAAACGTTTTTCACTATGTTCCAGCGGCAATAAGGAGTGTGCTCTGGGGGGGGGGAAAAAAAAGCTTTTCTAAGCCAACAGCATTTGGTGTTAACTAACAATCCTGCTGGTATGAAGTCAAAGTTTTATTTCCTTTTTTCCTTCTTTTTTTTTTTTTTAAATAAAATTAAGGCTCAAATGTTCTATTAAACTCTCATTGCTTATGTATATTATATTAAGGCTTATAACTACACCTGGTAAATTAAATTCACCCTGGATTGAATTAACACCTGCTATATGAATTATTTGCTTTATGTAATCAGTAATCTCAAGGTTTCTTCTCTTTCTCTGGAAACACAATTTAAATATTAACCTAATCTTTAAACTGCGGCTGCTTCTTTCTGACATTTGGAAACCGGTCATCCATGCAAAAAAAGGCAAATATGGATATATTAATGAAAAGGCAGCTTCTTAAAAATCTTTAGATGTGTAACTCAATGAATCTGGGAAGAGAAAATGATGAAAGCAGCAGGAAAATCGATCTCTGTGTCACTTTCTACGGAAAACAATGCTGATCATCTGCCACGGTCACCTCCAATTTAAGAGACCCACTGAAGTTGACTGCCAATTTCAAAAGAGTCTTTGTACTTTCTTCATTATAATCTCTGGAAGGATCTTGGGCAGCTGGAGTACATATGAGAGAATCTTAAATTCTTTTAAAAATATTGCAGGGCTTCCCTGGTGGCGCAGTGGTTGAAAGTCCGCATGCCGGTGCAGGGGACGCGGGTTCGTGCCCCGGTCCGGGAAGATCCCACATGCCGCGGAGCGGCTGGGCCCGTGAGCCACGGCCGCTGAGCCTGCGCGTCCGGAGCCTGTTGCTCGGCAACGGGAGAGGCCACAACAGTGAGAGGCCCGCGTACCGCAAAGAATATATATATGTATATTGCAGCATGGTATAAGTTACGTTCCAGGTCTGACATATCCTGTGAAAGGAAGGAGAGAGTGAAGGGTGCCTGGCCTGATCTGGTCCTCGGCTTGCTCCCTGCGGGGCTTCCTCATGTCCTGCTCAGCTGACAGCCCCTGGAGAATATGAAGCTTTCAAAGCGCTGGTCTTCAGCCTTTTCTTTTACGCGTTGTTCCTCTAAGGAATCCACCAGTTTGTCCCTTTGCTCAATTACTTGCATCATCTCGGTGAGTATTTCTTGCTCCTCATTCAGATCATTCTCATCTTTCTGGCTCTCTACAGAAACAAAAACAAACAAAAATAAGTAAAAAATAAAAACAAACAAAAACACCCACATTGGACTCCAGGTAAGATTTGACCCCAGGAGAACTTTTGGCATGGGCATTCTTGATTGTTCTGGACTTGTTCCGCCCTTTAATTTCCATGGAGAAAACAAGGAAATGAATTTAACACCAGGGACCTGCCCTCCCAGTCACAGATTAGAAAGGTGGGTGCTTTGTGCTGCTGTCAGCTCAGTTTTCATCTTGAGACTCTATATAAAGTGACAGGGAAAATCCCTTTGTGAGAAGAAGAAGTTAATACCAGCCAAGTCCTGCCAAGCCCTCCAAGCTGCCCTCCCCTCACAAAAAAGAAACCAACAAGGCAACACAAAGGCAGTTTCCCCTAAACACGTCTGAGCAAAGCGATCTGTGAGAAAAGTTTCTAAGTAAACCATCCGCATCAGTGGAAGCTATTTCCATGATGAGAATCCTTTTTTCATTTGTAGTTAGTGACAAATTGCAGCCCTTTGAATAGAGACCAGGCGGCAGCCAAGTGACGTTATGGCTGGCCGCTAGGAGGATGTTTCCAGACTGTGACTATGCTTCTCCCTGAGTACATGACCTTCTTCCTAATTGGCCCGAGACATTCGATTGCCTCAGGGAGACAAGATTCCCCCCCCCACCCCGGTACGTGGGCCTCTCACTGCCGTGGCCTCTCCCGTTGCGGAGCACAGGCTCCGGACGCGCAGGCTCAGCGGCCATGGCTCACGGGCCCAGCCGCTCCGCGGCACGTGGGATCTTCCCGGACCGGGGCACGAGCCCGTGTCCCCTGCATCGGCAGGCGGACTCTCAACCACTGCGCCACCAGGGAAGCCCAAGGGAGACAAGATTTTTATAAAAGGAAGGAAAAGAGTAAGAAACAGGTAGTAATGACTCTAACACTCAAAATAGGATTTTAAAGGCAGATTTGAAGTCTTGTCAACCAGATTACTGCCTTGGGAGAAGACTCTATAAATTCTGTTAGCTCTTTCTTATTTAACACACTGGGACTAGGTGGTGGGCCTGATACCTGGGCAGAGATGGTACCACTGTCTCTTGCATCAGGCTGAGTTCTGAGAACAGTGTCAGGAATAAGGTACATATGACAAAAGGGAAATAAAGAGGCACCATTCTCTTTGCAGCTCATGTTTGATGGGAGGGAGGAGAGAGAAGCAGGAGAAGATAAAGGTGAGAGCCCTGGGCTCCAGTCTCTCCGTTCTGGGCCTTGGAAGCCCCCAGAGAGGCAGGGAATGTCACATTATTTGATGCGAGCACTGGGGGGCTGAGGGACTCTTGCCCTGCCCCTTGCTTGGAACTCTGGGAAGAGGCCAGCTGGAAAGGCACCCTGTGTATAAACGTGGGACAGGTAGAACTTCATGGATGAGCAGAGAAGAGGGGTCTGGGTGTTGCTCCCCAGATCTTGATCTGCTGTGTGTGGTACACATTGGTAGAGCCTAGAAATGTCCACTTGCCCCAGAGGTGCAAAGGCAGACGGCCACTGGGCCTGCCATGGGGCTCCCCATGATGAGGGATAGAGTGGCCTCACAGTGGAGACTGTCTGGCCAGGCTGAGTGAAGGATGTGCTGAGGTGAGGCTGAGCGAGGCCAGGAGTGAGGCTCCAGGCACGCTGAGAGAATGGCCAGGCTATGGGTCAGGCCAGCCACACACCTTGGCTGCAAATGCCAGCAGAGACAGTGATGGCCTGATGACAGGAGATAGCTACGTGGGAGTCAATGAGTCAGAAAAACCCACACAGATTTCCAGTGCTGTGAAGTCACACAAACCTGCCTCTTGCCATTACCTGGAGGTCACCTTAAGAATCAAGCAGATGGAAGGGGTGGCAATCTGCAAGACTGAACATTTTCATCCCCAAAAGACTGAGCATTTCCTAGAGGGACTGCATCAGCCTAAATTATTGCATCAGACTAAGTTTACCAGAGAGGGATAAAAAAAGTTCCCTTTCCTCCCTCCCTCCCTCCCTCCCTCACC
>NW_006799037.1:2735474-2789475 GCF_000442215.2 Lipotes vexillifer | reverse complement strand
TTCCTCCCTTCCTTCCTGCCTTCCTCCCCCAGAAGACTGAGAAGATGTATGACCATCATTCTTTAGTAAGAATTAAAAAAAAAAAAAAAAGATTCAAAAGTGACTAATGGAGTCTTTGGTGGTATGTATTTTACCACCCTGATATGGAGCAAATTAAAATTTTTATGAGATGCATAAGTGAGATATTAGTTCTATAGTATGGTTTGTTAATTTAGGTACACTTCAGTATTCATGCCCCTTATTTGATTATTAACACAGAAAAATTAAAATTCCTCTCTCAGTTTTGGTTTGTCAATGATGGAACCATCTGAGCCCCTTCGGACGAATAAAAGATGATGTATGCCACTTTTATCCATTCTGTACAGAGCAGTTCTCTAAGGATTTTGTTAGAAATAGTTTTCTACTGCTATAAAGAAACAATCTACAGGGCTTCCCTGGTGGCGCAGTGGTTGGGAGTCCGCCTGCCGATGCAGGGGACACGGGTTCGTGCCCCGGTCCGGGAGGATCCCACATGCCGCGGAGCGGCTGGGCCCGTGAGCCATGGCCGCTGAGCCTGTGCGTCCGGAGCCTGTGCTCCGCGACGGGAGACACCACAACAGTGAGAGGCCCGCGTACCGCAAAAAGAAAAAGAAAAAAAAAAAAAAAGAAACAATCTACAAACACTACTATGTGAAAAAGAACAGGAGACCCCAAGTCTGTGATGATCTGTTCCCAAGTCTTAGACCCATCATTTACGTTGAGCATGCTTTTTAAGTTCTCAGAGACACGGTTTTCTAATCTGTAAAATGGGGATAAAATACCTAAATAAGAATGATCATGATGATAATGTCTCATATTTACTAAGGGCTTGCTCTGAAGCAGGTAACCCATAGGTAGGTGCAATGTTCGGTCCATGAGGTATACAGAAATGATTTAACTTGCTCTTTCAGACTTAGGTCTAAATGTAGGAAAGCCATGCACGGACCTGGCCCCACAAACATACAGGCATAGAACAGAGTGAATATGCCTCGCAGGCTGGAGCCTACGAATGCATAAATCAGTATATGGTGTCGATTAAGTTTATTTCAACTCTCCCTCCTTCAATGGTGGAAATAATTTTCTCATGTGTGATGCCCTGGCCCAGCCCGTGGTGGGAAGGATGCTTCCTTTCCATTCCCCAGTGCCTGGCAGAACCAGGCCTGCCTTCCTCTGGGCTCCCAAAGCACATAAGTCATGACCCTCATCTCACTGTGTCATAACTACTGGTCTGGGTGTCAGTCTCCCGAGTGAGGCCACAGGGCAGGGCTGCTCTACTCCATCTGCTAGGCCCACTCTAGATTCCCAACAAATATCTGTTAAACGAATGGATGGATAAGTGAATGAATGCGTGACTAAATGACTTTGTTCCTATTAGCACATGGGATGGAGCTAAATGCTGCTCTCACGGCCCCAGTGAATGAAGCTAAGAAGGACTTGCTGTGCTCTGGTGGGGGCAGAGGAAGGCTGGCTTTGTGCCCCCTCTGACTTCCAGGCTGGTGACACAAGGCAGGAAGAGCGCGCCACTCTGCAATGTGCAGCATGTTCTGGTCAAGTGTCTTCATGGGGGAAAACGTCTTTAACAAAGGCCCCAAACATATCACCATACTCACCCTCCTTGAGCATTTTTTCTCTTAATTTCTGCTCCAGTCTGCTTTGATGATCTTCTAATTCTAGTTCTCGGGCCCTGGGGATGAGAGAATGTTCAAACTTTGTAAATACTGGAGATCTGTGTAGAAATATTGACTAACAAACCCATTGACCATAGCGACTGCATTCTTTTTTCCTTATTAAAACTGGGGTCTTGGAATATCTCGAAACTGAAAGTTTTGCTGCTGCTACTGCCACTGAGATATGCTGAACTCAAGAGATGATGGGGAGTTGTAATGTGCTCTCAGCCAGCTTTTGGAAGGCCACCCAGGACTGGATCGTGAAGAAATGACTAGAACAGTAGAAGCAGTGACAATCTGAAACTCCCCTCTCTTTTAGGGCCAACGTGACTTCAAGTATCACCTCTAACAACTCCCAGATCTCTGACTGTGGTAAACAAGAAAACACGGAGGAAAGAGGAGTGAGACATTCTGTCCGGGTGGAGGCAGAATATTCAGACAACTACCCATCTGGTCGTAAGTGATGTGGGACGCAGAATCAGTGATGTTTTGGAGGAGTCAAGCTGGAGTGCTGGGGACTCAGTGTGTCCACCGTCAGAAGAGCAAAGTCAAGAAGTGAAGTTAGCTTTCGGTGAAGCTCAGACAGAACTTCATGACCTTTCCATGGCTGGGGACAGCCCATGTATGTCAGAGTATGTGTGTAAGCTTCCCGCACGCTGGGCCATGTGGTAATGTGGAGGTTCCGCAAACCTTTGGGAGTGCAGGTCTGGCGTTCTCAGGAGAAATGAGGACCACAAATGGATGAGGCAGGGGTCAGAGGTGATAGGTGAAGCCACGTAATCTCTAAAAGGGAGGCTATAGAGCAGCGGTTCCCAACCTTTTTGGCACCAGGGACCAGTTTCGTGGAAGACAAGTTTTCCACGACAGGAGTGGGGGCCGGGGATTCCCTGCGTACTTCCTGAGCGCCCACAGTGTTCCAGGGCAGGGACCACACGGAAACCCCCACCACTCCCTTCCGCTCTGTGGCTCTTACACTCCGCCGGTGGCGTCTGGGGTTAGCGGAAAGTGCTCAGGGAGAGGTACAATTTCAGACAAGGTGACGAGGGAAGCCTCACTTCTGGGTACAGACCCAGGAAGAGCATCTAGATAGGGGGCCGGAAGTGCAAAGGCACTGGGGTAGGAGTGTGGCCGGGTGTTTGTGGTGGGGGGCGGGGGGGGGGGCGGGGGGGGGGGAGGTTCAGGTAATGCTAGCGATGGGGAGCAGCGGGGAGCAATGGGGAGCAGCAGATGAAGCTTCGCTCGCTCGCCCACTTTTCACCTCCTGCTCTGCAGTGCAGCCCGGATCCTAACAGGCCACGGACCAGTACCGATCCACAGCCCGGGGGTTGGGGACCCCTGCCATAGAGGAAAAAAAGGTTTGAAGACAGGACCTTGGGAACACCTACATTTAGAAGCCAAACAAAAGAGGTAGAGCCAGGGAAGCAGCAAGCAAAAGCTTGGAAGGGTAAACAAGAAATGCAGCATCACAGAAGCCAAGAGAGGAAAGTTTCAGGAGAGAAGAGAGAGATCAAGGGTGTCTGAAGAGGGTGAGCGCTGAGTCTAGGTCCCTGGGTTTGACGGAGGGGGGGGGGCCTTCCCTTCCAGCCCCACCTGCAGGCTGCATGTGTATCTGCTATAGCTTTGGGTCACTTTACTGTAACCTGTTGTCGCTGTCATTATTTTTACTATTTCTACTATTACGTGGGCCAAGGTCCACGCTTTGTTCAATACTCTCCCTTTTGTTATTGACACTCAACTTCCCTTGGCCCACCCTGGTAGCCAGTGGAAACGCACCACTCAGATCTTCCTTTAAGAGAGAACTCTGGAAGGAGTGTAGTGTGTAGTGAGCTGACTGCTGTAGCAGAATCCACTTCACTGTTGCGCTGAGGCCACACTGTCCCTGAGCAGCTCCAGCCAGTGAGCGAGCACAGGGGGGGTGCTAGAGCTGGGCCATTTCTGCCCCACTTCGGACTCCTCGGATGGGCAGTCTTTGCTCTGGGGCTCCCTTCGCCTGGCTCAGATTTTCTCAGGGCTGCACTGCAGTCTGAGGTTCCTCCTGCCAATTCTCATTCCCTCCCCTCTCCTTTTACAGGTGTCAGGACTGCATGGGGTCTGAAGACTTCCCTCGCACTCCCACTCCCTTTCTCCTTTACCACCCACCTGACCTTTGCCGGCAGGGCCTGTGCACTCACTGCTCCTCCTACAAACCTCCATGGAGCGCTCGCTATGTTTTCTCACTCCTCTCATGCTGTGTGCTTGCGTGTCTGTCTCCCCTGAAACCATGAGATCCTCGAAGATAGTGACTATGGCCTGATTCATCTCTACTTCCACAGTACCCAGCACATTTCCTAGCACGTGGAATGTGCTTGATACTTTTTTGTCAATGAACTTTATAATTCACACCTGGACCAAAGGCAGACGATACAGTTGTATAAAAAGGGCTTTGTAGTCAGGCGGAGATGGACAAATTACTTAGTTGTCTTGAGTCTCAGCGTGTACGTCAATTTAAAAAAATAGTAATAATAAAAGTAATTGCTACAGATGAGCCCTTCTTCCCCATTGCTGGCATTTCCTTCACGTCAGTGGAGCTCAAGGACTATAATTCCTGGCTTCTTCTCTCCACTTTCACACTTATACTCACTCTCACCCCAGGGGAGGTGAACTTGGGAAGAACAGACTAGGGGAACTCAGCTCACACCCTTTCACACCCTGGGGATCAGCCTGCCTGCGGCAAACATGTGTTCTCTGTTACTCTGAGCCTTGCTATGGGTCTAGGGCAAGATTTCTCAATCTTGACACTATTGACATTTTGGGCTGGGTAATTCTTTGTTGGTGAGGGAAGCGGGGTGCCCTGTGCATTGTAGCACCCTTGGCCTCTCCGCACTACATATCACTAGCACCTCCCAGTTGTGATAGACAAAAATGTCTTCAGACATTGCCAAATATCCCTGGAAGGAGGAAGTGAGACGGAAATTGCCCCCAGGTGAGACCCACTGGCCTAGGGTAAAAGCCTTAACCCTAAGAAGCAAGTGATTCACTACCTTTTGTGACTAGGTAGATGAGTGTGTCTAATTCTGGGGTTGGGTAGTATAGTAAGTTGCGTGGTGAACTCCCAAAAGATATGTCCACATCCTAACCCCTGGAACCTTTGAAAGTGACCTTATTTGAAAAAGGGCCTTTGTGGATGTAAGTAAGTTAAGAACCTTGAGATAAGAATATTCTGGATTATGCCAGTGGGCTCTAAACCCAGCAACAAGTGTCCTTACAAGAGACAGAAGAGAAGACATGGACGCACAGAGAAAGAAGGCTGCATGAAGACAGAGGGAGAGATTGGAGTGATGCAGTCACAAGCCAAGGGATGCAGGGAGGCACCTGAAGCTGGAAGAGGCAAGGAAGACTTCTCCCCCAGAGGCTGTGAAGGGAGCATGGCCTTCCTAACACCTCGATTTCAGACTGTCTTCCAGAACTGAGAGAGAATACATTTCTCTTATTGTAAGCCACCCTGTTTGTGATAATATATTAGTCCAGCCCTAGGAAATGAATATAGTTAGCAAGCCCACTTGGGCTCTCATATTTAGCCGAGCTAGCCATAATCAGTAATAAACACTTCATTTTGATATTCTGGGTCAACTATTGACCCAACTGTCTTATTTCTCACCTGGCTCAGAACCCAGGCAGAGAAGAGGAAAAGAATTTTATTAGACCCCTTCAAAGACTCCCAAAATTAACTCTCAGGGTTGGGGTGAAAATGAAATAAGACAGCATAAGTGAAAGCACCCAGTACAACTTGTGATGCTTAGTCAGTTTATACTAAATGTTACTTCCTTTCCCTCCAGAATGGTGACAGGTAGAATGACCTTCAACATTTTCAGAGTACGGTAAGATCCATCTCTACTTTCTGATCTCCCAGCCAGGCTGCAACCTCTCATTCAGAGGACAGCCAGACCGATCTCCACCTTCAATCCATTAAAGCCACAAGGAAGTGGTCAGGCGATTTTAGCAAGCCCTTCCCATGATTCACACACAGAAGCCAGACACGTGCTTCCCCACTGCAGGTGTGTGACTGCAAGTGGGTCCCCCCTGGTGTGGGGGACAGGGATGGATTGAAAGTGTCTTATCCAAATGCCCTCCAGCTCCAGACCCATTACCTGAAATCATTTTAGCCATAGGACTCCACAGCAGAGAACAGACAACTGAAGATTCTCTGCACTAATGCCAGCATGATATGCAAGACATCAAATGTCAATTTGTCTCAATCACAATTCTGTATGCACACGAAGAAAAAATCCTGAGACTTCAAGCTAGGAGGGTGGGCCACCCCACTCCCGCTCCCTTTGCTTTTAGGCCTCACTGTTATCTGTGTTGCCTTACTTACATGATCAGTAACTCCGACTCATATCGCATTAATTTATTCTTCTCCAGAACCAGCTTAAACCATTCTTGCAAAAGCTGTGTTTCATCCTGTGTGCCTGAATCTGCTTAAGAAATCAACGGCAAATGGGTTAGATTGGCATTTCTCTTCCCATGATCAAACTGCTTTGGATCTACTTTAAGGGGCCATGTTTGTAGCAAAAAGGGCTCTGCAGGCGCACCCCCCTGACGGCTTGTTGATGCCTCGAGATCATGGACATGACAAATAAAACCCACCTGTACATGCTCTGGGGGAGGTCCTCCTGGACATTTAGGGCATGAATACTTCAGCTCCATGAGCCATATACCCTTGACAATGGGCTGCCACTAATGATCCCTCTCCTGCCTATCTGTATGTCCTCCATAAAACTTCTATACAGGGCTTCCCTGGTGGCGCAGTGGTTGAGAATCTGCCTGCCAGTGCAGGGGACACGGGTTCGATCCCTGGTCCAGGAAGATCCCACATGCCACGGAGTAGCTAAGCCCGTGAGCCACAACTACTGAGCCTGTGCTCTAGAGCCATGAGCCACAACTACTGAGCCTATGAGCCACAGCTACTGAAGGCCATGCACCTAGAGCCTGTGCTCCACAACAACAGAAGCCGCCACAATGAGAAGCCCGCGAACCTCAATGAAGAGTAGCCCCCGCTCACTGCAACCAGAGAAAGCCCACGCACAGCAACGAAGACTCAACACAGCCAGAAACAATAAATAAATAAAATTTAAAAATTTATTTAAAGAAAAAAAAAACGTCTATACATTTGTGCATCACATCCTCCATCAAAGAAAACCCTAGTAGCCCTGATGGTTACTATCTCCTTCTCTTCTTCTGAATCAAATGCCTACTGAGTGTCCAGGTAGGGTGTGGCTCCCTTTATGGGGCAGGGAAGCTCACACTTCATTTAGTCACAGAGGAGCAGTAATTGGCATTTTGATTTTTTGCACAAAGCCAAATGATGGGGGAGAAAAAGGTTATTAGTTTTGAATCTCATAGGGAAAAAGTTATATCCGTTCACTCTTATAACTTAGATTATGACCTTTCTTCCTTTATTAAACAGAAGAATAACCATGAGAAAACTGGCCCTGCTTTTAGACATTCAGTGTTAGATGCTTAAATGTTTAGATAATAAAATGCTAAAATCTGGGCATGTTTCAGAAGCAGCAACATGGGGTGGCTTTCTAGTATTTCACCCTGAAATGGGAACACAGGCTGTGTTGCAAAGCTCATGGCCATTCTCGAAGGATTTATCCTGAAGCGTCCCGTAGGTGGAGAGGGAAACAGGGCAGACAGAAGATGTGACCTTGGGCAAGTAGTTTAACCTCTCAGAACCTCTGCTTCTTCATGGGGTAAACTGAACAAGAAGACACACAAGAAGTAATAGAATAATAATAATGAGCTGCTGTTTATAATTCAGGGTTACGTGCCAGTTGATGGGCTAAGTACATTATATTTAACTCCTCACAACAAACTCACCAGTAGGTTCTCTTATTATCAAGTGGTTTCTTCAACCACTTGATGGCTGAAGAAACAGAGGTTTAAAAGATTAGAATAACCTGCCCAAGCTCACATTTAGTAAGTAGCAGAGCTAGGACTTGAGTTCAAGGGAGCCTTATCCTAAGCCCATACTCTTCACTGCTTGTATACCCCTCCCCCGTCCTCATCCCTCCCTCCCTCCCTCCCTTAGGCCTGTAAGGTAAATAACGCCCCTAGCACATTGCCTTGCACACAGCAAAGTCATCCATAAAAATGAGTACTCTTTCTCCCTGACTCCTTGAACACCCTTTTGTTGATATGGAAACTGGGGTCCAGAGCAATTGATATGAAATGTCACAAATTATATATTTAGTTAATGTGCAAACTGATGCTACAATGCAGAACTTCTGATGAATTCATTCATCCATCCATTCAATAACACCTATTTATGGAATAGGTGTCAGGTATTGCCTTAGGTACTGGGGATACAGTGATAGATAATGCCACATTTCATAAGACTTTTGGAGATAGTAAGGCATAGTTCCTGCTGAAAAGGGTATTGTTAGATAATCTTTTGGATCAGATGGACCAAAAAGCTAAAATAAAGTAGAATATTAGAAAACTGTCACAACAACAAAGCAGCAAAAAAGGACTGGGAATACAGAGAAGGGAGGCTTTTCCTGGTCAGGGTGTGAGGGTGGGCTTCCCCAGAGGAGGTGATATTTGAACTGGGATGCTGAAGAATGGATAACACTTTGAGAGGAAATAATGAGGGTGGGAGAGGATATTCCAAGAAGAGGGAAAAATATGATCAAAGACTAGGGGATAGGATAGAAGATGGTGGAGACAGAGATCAGGAAGGGCTAAGGGGACATGGAGGGGAGGATGATGAGACCTTGGAGCGTATGAAAATCTACATATGATAGAGGCCCCTTAGCCATGCGAAGCCTCTTGTACTTAATGCTGTAGATACAAAGGGACACTGAAGGTGGTTGAGTAGGAGAATGATACCTGGAGTTTCATGCAGGAAGGATTAAAAGGGGAAGAGAAATAAATAAGATGTTACAGAGCACCAAGTTGAGCTTCCTGTGCTTTATAGCTTGTTCCCACTAGCTATCTATTTTACGAATGGTAGTGTATATATGTCCATCCTAATCTCCCAATTCGTCCCACCCTCCCCTTCCCCCTCTGTGTCCACATGTCCATTCTCTACCGTCTACGCCTCTATCCCTGCCCTGCAAATAGGTTCATCTGTACCATTTTCTAAATTCCACGTATATGTGTTAATATACGATATTTGTTTTTCTCTTTCTGGCTTACTTCACTCTGTATGACAGACTCTAGGTCCATCCACATCTCTACAAATGACCCAGTTTCGTTCCTTTTTATGGCTGAGTAATATTCCATTGTATATATTTACCACATCTTCTTCATCCATTCATCTGTTGTTGGACATTTAGGTTGTTTCCACGTCCTGGCTATTGTAAATAGTGCTGCAGTGAATATTGGGGTACGTGTATCCTTTTGAATTATGGTTTTCTCAGGGTATATGCCTAGTAGTGGGATTGCTGGGTCATATGGTAGTTCTATTTTTAGTTTTTTAAGGAACCTCCATACTGTTCTCCATGGTGGCTGTATCAATTCACATTCCCACCAACAGTGCGAAAAGGTTCCCTTCTCTCCATACCCTCTCCAGCATTTATTGTGTGTAGATTTTTTGGTGATGGCCATTCTGACTGGTGTGAGGTGATACCTCCTTGTAGTTTTGATTTGCATTTCT
Source organism: Lipotes vexillifer (assembly GCF_000442215.2). Classification (NCBI taxonomy): domain Eukaryota; kingdom Metazoa; phylum Chordata; class Mammalia; order Artiodactyla; family Lipotidae; genus Lipotes; species Lipotes vexillifer. The sequence continues at coordinate 2,780,148 of NW_006799037.1, read as the reverse complement.
CTAATAATTAATGATGTTGAGCAACTTTTCATGTGCCTCTTGGCCATCTGTACAACTTCTTTGGAGAAATGTCTATTTAGGTCTTCTGCCCATTTTTAAATTGGGTTGTTTGTTTTTTTAATATTGAACCCCATAAGCCATTTGTATATTTTGGAGATCAGTTCTTTGTCCTTTGCTTCGTTTGCAAATATTTTCTCCCATTCTGAAGGTTGTCTTTTCATCTTGTTTAGGGTTTCCTTTGCTGGGCAAAGTTTTTTTCATTAGGTCCCATTTGTTCATTTTTGGTTTTGTTTTCATTTTTCTAGGAGGTGGGTCAAAAAAGATCTTGCTGTGGTTTATGTCAAAGAATGTTTTTCCTTGTTTTCCTCTAAAAGTTTTATAGTGTCCGGTCTTACATTTAGGTCTTTAATCCATTTTGAGTCTCTTTTTGTGTATGGTGTTAGAGTGTTCTAATTTCATTCTTTTACATGTAGCCGTCCAGTTTTCCCAGCACCACTTATTGAAGAGGCTGTCTTTTCTCCATTGTAAGTTCTTGCCTCCTTATAGATAGCTAGCGGGAATAAGCTATAAAGCACAGGAAGCTCAGCTTGGTGCTCTGTGATGATCTAGATGGGTAGGATGGTGGGGTGGGGTGGGAGGGAGGCCCAAGAGGGAGGGGATATATGTATACATATAGCTGATTCACTTCATTGTACAGCAGAAACTAACACAACATTGTAAAGCAATTATACTCCAATTAAAAAAAGAAAGAAAGAAGATGTTATTCTTTCTTAGGTTTCTTGAATGAATGACTGGATGGATGAATGGACTAACTTATAAACCTGTTGAGTACCACCATCTTCTGAGCATTGTTTGTGGTGCTGAGGGACAGGGATGAACAAGCACTGGTTCCAGCTGTTCAGGAAACTGGGAGCTTGCAGTCCAGTAGGAAAACCAACACTGCACAGGAAAATAGGACACAATGTGCCCCCTGCCATGCAACACAGGAGGGAAGCAATTCATCTTGTGTGGAGGAAGTGGGGAAACCTCAGAGAGGAGACAGTAGGTGAGCTCAGCTTAAGTGGATGAGTGAGAGGCAGGAGGAGGTGAAGAACAAGGCATTCCAGGGCATAGTTGCTGAATGAAAGAACGAAGTATATGGACTAGAGACCATATATAACATAGAAATTAAGAGCCTAGACTTTAAACTCAGGCTCGGGATCAAAATTCCATTCTCTGACCTATCACTGTGTGGGCTTAAGCTCTTAATAGCCTCCCTGAGCCTCAGTCTCCTCATTCGTTATAAAGATGCAGTGGAGGGCTCCCCTGGTGGCGCAGTGGTTGAGAGTCCGCCTGCCGATGCAGGGGACACGGGTTTGTGCCCCGGTCTGGGAAGATCCCACATGCCACGGAGCGGCTGGGCCCATGAGCCATGGCCGCTGAGCCTGCACGTCCAGAGCCTGTGCTCCGCAACAGGAGAGGCCACAACAGTGAGAGGCCCGCGGACCGCCCAAAAAAAAAAAAAAAAAAAAAAAAAAAAAAAAGATGCAGTGGGATTGCGCACACAAAGATCTTAGCCCAGCCCTGCCACTTAGTTTAAGCTCAATAAATGGTAACAGTCATTATTCAAATCATATACATGATGGGAGAACACTTAGGGGTCATCTCTCCCAGCCATGGAGGCCCACAGGAATTCCCTCTACCTCCCTCCCACCCCAGATTCTACTATAATTCTCCAAGGATGGTAGAATTCCCTGCTGTCCAAGAAGCCCACTGCAGGGCTGTGTACTCTTAAGTATTGAAAACTTCTTTCTTTTGATCTTTGATGGGTTGGCTGCAAGCCAGTGAGTCCAATTGTGCCCTCTCCAGGAAAATAGAGAACGGTAACTCTATATTTTCATGAAAGACATTCAGATATTTGAAGGCAGGTCTCATGATACACTGAAGTGTTCTTATTTCGTCAGTACCTCCAGGTCATTTATCATTTTGTCATAAAAGAGCTACCCACTCTGTTTGCCCTCTAATTTCCCAGGACATATCTTAAGGAGAGTCCAGAATCAAACAACCCAGAGCGGAGAGACACCCTTGCACCTTCACCCTGTGCCCTGGGATTGCAGAAGTCCTTTTAGCAGCAGTGTCTTCACCTGGCTCTTCCTAACTTGCAGTCGAATCTGGTCTTTCCACACCAGGGGTGGTGAAGTCTGATGACTTTATGTTCTACTTGTGCAACTGATCTTTTTCTAGACCTAATTCAAGACTTTATTTGTGTCTTGTTAATTATCATCTTGTTTATTTTGTTCCATCAAGGGGAAATCTTTGGGATATTTTCTCCATCTGACACATTTCTCCTAGATTTGGGATTTCTGTGGGATCGATAAAAAAGGGCATCCTGTACCTTTACGCTATATTGAAAAACAAAACATCAGATAGGACTAGACCAAGAACAGAGCCATCTAGCCCATTAGAGACCTTTGGGTGAGACTGTTCTATAAACTTTAAATGCATGGCACCCAACTGGTACCATCCAGTCCACATTTCTGTATCTTGTCCACTAGGCTCTTATAAGAAACTTTAATAACAAAATAATTTCCTGAAACCAAGCTTCACAAAGCCTGCTTTGTCCATTGGCATGACAAACCTCACAACACCACCCAAAAAAGGAAATGACATTTGTTTTCCAAAGCTTCTAAGTAAACACCAGTGATTCCTTAGTAATCTCTAAATTTCTTTCTCAATATTCACAATTTCTTTAACAATCCTTTCTAGAATTTTGACAAGGATCAGAACTCATGTTTCTTTCTCATATGAAAGTAGAAAATGTACCTATCACTAGTTTTTTGGTCCAGGAATTCTTCCTGAGTCTTCAAAGACTGAGGTATATCTGCAACTTATTTCAACACCAGGGGGTTAACTCAGTCAATCAACAAATTCTGATTTAGTAAGGCCACATCAAAGACACTACTCTCTGTATGTACGTATCATCTTTCACCCCGGCTTAGAAACCTGAATTCATTGCTCTCCCATTTTTCTCACCTATCCAGATTCAATTTCCTCATCTAGATATTTGCTTAACATTTCTAGATTGAGGACCATTTTCCTTGATTAAGAAAACAAAAGCGGAGAGCAGAAAACCCTGCCTCTCCCCAATCATGTAACATTATACCATCTGCTTCAGTGCTGGGTCTATCCTTGCCTTGTTTTTAATGCAAAAGAAACAGAACTGTTTTGCTGTCTTTAGAGTATTTTTTGTTGTTGCTTTTCAGATTCAGCCTCTTTGCTACATTATACCTACAGGTTCAAGCCAGGCTTTTATCCTGCCTTGCATGTCCCTTCTTCAGTCTTTCTTGTGTGTCCTTCTAAAATCTGGTCCCTCAGAGAGTTCCCTATGCAGCCTCATTGATTTGTATTGATGCTGTACTCAACAAACACAGGTTGAACTGAATCAAACAATTTAATGTACTTTTTTGAGTGGAATAATTTTCAACTTTATAGCCTACAGTTTATTTTTTAGACTCTTCCTTTCCTCAGTGGTCAAAATCACTTTTGGGGATCTCTGAACATGGAATCAAGTGCAGATTTCTAGGGAATCTGCTTTCCCAAAGCACTGGGTGCAGGCAGATTATGCCTATCCCAGGCTTGCCTTGCTCTCAACCTTAGCAATGTACTGAGATTTCCATCACCTCACTGCTACCCACCGGAGCGCTTCTTTGCAGGTCCTAATGAAGTCTCAAGCAGCATTGCCCCTCACCATAGATGCAGTAGAGTGTAGTGGCAGAGGGCATGGGGCTTTGAGATCGATCAGACCTTCTCTCCCACTTACAAATGTGTGACCTTGATCAAGTAACCTCACATCTCTCTGCCTCAGTCTCCTCTCTTGAAAAATGGGGGTGATCATAGTCGCTGCCTCCTAAATCGGTTATGAAGATTAAATGAGATGATGCATGCAAAATGCTGGGCATGGTGCCTGGTACATAGTGAACATTCGATTAACTGTACCATTGTCATTACCACGCTGTTGTTTCTTCCAGTGTCTAGTTCTATAGTTCCATGTGGAGTATTTGCTGTATATCTTTAAACCTCAAGTAGAGTGTAATCCCCGACTTGATTACATATGGCTAAACTTTATCTGGTAACTTCACTTGAGATTAATAAAAGCTCTTAAATAATTATATATATTTTTTGTCTCCATGTAAACGGAAGGGTCATATGGCTGTGGCTCGATCGCCAGCACTTGCTTGGGAAGAAGACTAGAGACTCTGTGCCTACACAGACTGTGTACTCAACCATGTCTCCAGCTGGTCCCATGGCTGCTGGTGAGCTGCAAGCCCTTCCAGGGCAGGGATGTGACTGCTACATCTGGGAACCAGGATGCAGCTAGAATGGCATGGCCAGAAAGCGAGCAGCCTCTGGCTGTGAATAGAATAGCCCAGTTACCTAACCCTCGCTGCCACCCCTGCTTGTGACCACAGTCGACTGGTTCTTCCTTTGCTCCTGTGCCCTCACATCATGCTCTTTCCTAGGCAAAATGCAAGGATTCCACGTGCTTAAGTGAAACAAAGTAGTCAAAACTCAACACAAAACAACTTGTTAGGGCTTCCCTGGTGGCGCAGTGGTCGGGAGTCCGCCTGCCGATGCAGGGGACGCGGGTTCGTGCCCCGGTCCTGGAAGGTCCCACATGCCGCGGAGCGGCTGGGCCCGTGAGCCATGGCCGCTGGGCCTGCGTGTCCGGAGCCTGTGCTCCGCAACGGGAGAGGCCACAACAGTGAGAGGCCCGCGTACCGCAAAAAAAACAAAAAAAAACTTGTTATTAATGGAGTCATGTAAATCAACCCACTTGTCCCTAAGTGAACTCTCAAACAAGCAAAGCAAACTTTGTCACTCCCTCTGCTGAAATTCTTCTATAAGCCCCATAATCAAGTTCAAGCCACCTAGTCTGACAGCACTTAGTCCCTACTTACATTACAGGGAATGGCACTAAATGGTCCATAACTTTTTTCCCAATGGCCAATAACAGACTAAATGAACAATCCGCTCTTTAAAATCGTGGCTTTTTAACCACTTCCTTTTGTCGGTAACGCTGAATGCTTCTCTGATTGTGTATTGGTGTGTTGTTTTTCCATGTTGGGTCTTGTGTTGCTCTCTGGTTCACAACTATCTAATTCTTTAGACATGATTTCCTGCCCCGTTAGAATCTATGAGAAGTCCTAATTTGGTTTTTGCTGCAATTCTCTCAATGTCCTCAACACCCTCAGTGATGTTCTGGAGCATGAACCGGCAGTAGAGTGATCACAGCCAGAATCCTCAGTAGCAGTGTGCAAGCATCTCCCTCAGATTGGCTGGGTTTCAGCCCCTGCCTCTTGTTCTCTGGCCTCTGGTCGGCTCTTAGATCCTGGCTCATCCACGGGCCTATTTCATTTAAATCTCTAGCCAGGCCTTCTGTACCCAGTGCTCTGGGTACGTTGACTTCCCACAGGCTCCTTACACATGATGGTGATAATCTAGAAAGCTGCACTGAGGGTCTGGCTTGATTCAGTCTTGGCAAAGCCAGGATCCTGGAAGGTAGCTCATGACCCCATTCTGGGAGCCAGAGGCTGCAGCTGAAAAACAAAACTTCTAGTCCTTCCTTTATTAAACAGCTTTTTGTTTTGTTTTGCTTTTAGCTACATATCTATTCATCATAAAGTTTTTCTTCCTTTGAATTTTATTAAAATGATATCATACTATATGTGGTCTCTTCAACTTGCTCGTTTTAAATTCTTTCTATATGTTTCTAAAATGCCTCTATGCTGCTCATTCATTTTCACTGCTGTATATGTAATATTCAGTTGTATGTGCCACAGTTAACTGTTCTACAATTTATCCATTTTCCTGTTAATGGATATCTAGGTTGTTCTTAGCGGTTTGCTACTATGAATGATGCTGCTATGAACATTCTTGTATATGTCTTCTGATCCATGTGGGCAAGAGTTTCTCTGGAATATATACTTAGGAATGAAATTCTTGAGTAGTAGGTATGCGAATGTTCAGCTTTACAGCATAAAGCCAAATTGTTTTCCAAAGAGCTGTGGCTGTTTACACTCCCACTAACATTGAATAAGAGCTCCCTTTGTTCCTCACCCTTGCCAAATACTTAGTATTAGATTTTATAAGTTTTGGTAATTTAATAGTTTAAAAAAGTTTCTCACTGTAGTCTTAATTTGCATTTTCCTAATTACTAATGAGTATTCTTCTGTGAAATGTATATTTATGCCATTTGTCTATTTTTATATGGAGTTATTTGCCTGTCTCTTATTGATCTTTAAGAATTCTTTACATATTCTGGAATATTGAAAATTTGTTATATTTGTTGCAAATATATTTTCCAAATTAGTGGCTTTTCTTTTTTGGTTATATTTGTTGCGAATGTATTTTCCAAATTAGTGGCTTATCTTTTCCTTTCCTTTATGGTGTCTATAGACTACCAAATTGAGGTCAAAAAGATTCTTAACTTTTCAAGTGCCATTTTCATATTGAAGTCTTTAATTTTTATGACATCGATTACATTTGTTGCAAATATATTTTCCAAATTATACGGTTAAAGATAAGGTTCAATTTTATTTTTTTCCTATATGGAAAACCAGTTGTCCCAGAATCACTTGCTTTCTGTGAACTGCTGTGATACTGCTGGCTTATATCAAGTTTTCATATATGTAAGATTATGTTTGGGTTTTTGTTTGTTTGTTTGTTTGTTTTTTAACATTTTGGCCATGCCATGAAGCATGCTGGACCTTAGTTCCCTGACTAGAGATCGAACCCACGCCCCCTGCAGTGGAAGCGTGGAGTCCCAACCACTGGACCACAAGGGGAGTCTCATGTTTGGGTGTTTTGGTGGCTTTCAGTAAAGTATTAAAGTTGGCTCCATAAAGGTTGTGCACATTTTTTTTGTTAGATTTATTCCTAGGCACCTCCTGTTTTTATGCTAATGTAGGCAATACCTTCTTTGTTATGTCATTTTTTAGTAACCAATGCTGCGATATGGAAATGCAACTGATTTTTCTACTTTGATCTTATTTCCAATTACATGATATAGGCTCTTATTATTTTAAAAAATTATCTGTACATTCCTTTGGGTTTCCATGTGGTTAATTCTATCATCTGGAAATGACAAAAGTTTGTTTCTTCCTTTCCAAACCTTGTGCCATTTTATCCTTGTCTTACTGTACTGGGTAGGGTCTCCTGCACAATACTGAATAGAAGAGGTGATGGCAGGCATCCTCTTTTTTCACAGATTTTAAAAGAAATGCTTCTAATATTTTACCATTAAACAATGGTATGTGCTACAGGGTTTTGGAAGATATCCTTCAAATTAAGAAAGTTCTGACCCAGCAATTTTACTTCTGGGTATTTATCCTAAGAACACAAAAACACCAATTTGAAAAGATATATGCAGCCTTATGTTCATTGCCGCATTATTTACAATAGACAAGATATGGAAACAACCTAAGTGTCCACTAATAGATGAATGCATAAAGAAAATGTGGTATATATACACAATGGAATATTACTTGGCCAAAAAAAAGAATGAAATCCTGCTGTTTGTGACAACATGGATAGACCTTGAAGGTAATATGCTAAGTGAAATAAGTCACACAGAGAAGGATAAATAACATATGATTTCACTCATATGTGGAATTAAAAAAAAAAGAACAAGCAAAATAAAACAAAAACAAGGTCATAGATACAGAGATCAGAGTAGTGTTTTCTGAGAGGAAGGGGTTAGGGGGTGGCTGAAATGGGTGAAGGGGATCAACTGTATGGTGATGGGTGGTAACTAGACTTGTGGTGGTAACAACTCTATAGTGTATACAGATGTCAAATTATAATGCTGTACACCAAAACTTATATAATAAAAAAAATCAAGCTTCAAGAAGGCAAAATAAAAAGTTCTTTTTTTGCTAAGAGTTTTTATCCTAAATGAATGTTGAATTTTGTCAAATGATATTTTCTTCTATTGAAAAGCCCACATGGTTTTCCCTTTTAGTTTGTTAATATGATGATTGTTAAGTCACCCTTAGATTGCCAAATTGTAAAATTAATTGGATTAAATGTTCATCATATTCTTTTATCTTTTTGAATCTTTGTTATAACTGTGGTTGTGTCTGCCCTTTTCATTCCTAATTTATTTCTTCTCTCTTACTTTAAAAAACCAATTTAAGAGGATTGCCTTTAGTCTTTTATTAACTTTTCCAATGAACCAACATTTGGCTTGCTTGATCCTCTCTGTTTTATCTTTATTCTCTATTTTATTTATATCTGCTCATATATTTATTATCTTCTTTCTTTAGCTTTATTGTGTTTTTCATTTTCTAAATGAAGCTGGACACTAAGCTCATTAATTTTAAGCCTTTCTTCTTTCCTAATAACAGTATTTAAGGCGATACCTCTAAGGACCATTTTCACTGCGTCTCATGAGTTTTGATCTATGGTTTTCCTTTTCATATTTAGTAAATTTTAAATTTCCAAGTATTTTTTAAAATATCAATTTGATTTTTTTTGATCCATGAGAAATGTATATTTTTACTTTCCAAATGCATGGTTTTAAAAAATACATTTTGGTTACTGATTTCTAAGTTAATTACATTGTAGTATAGAATGTGGCCTGTATGATATGGCTTCTCTGAGATTTACTTTATGAACTAATATGGTCAATTTTTGTAAATCATCATGTAAACTTGAAAAAAAAATACATTCTCTAATTTGGGGGTGTATGTCCATTAAATTAAAGTTATTAAGTGCAATGTTCAAATTTACAGTAACATTTTGTTTGACTCGCATTAATTGAGAGATGTACTAAAACCTCCTGCCATGACAGTAGAAATTTCTCCCTGAAGTTTTATCATTTTTTTGTTTTATATATTTTGAGCCTATTACAGTTAATACGTACAACATTTAAAACTGTCATATCATCTTGGTGAGTTGATCATTTTAAAATTATGTAGTGACCCTGTTTATTGCTAATCATGATTTTGGTATTAAAGGTATCTGCTTTTAATATAATTACCCTAGCTTAATTTGCTAGTATATACTTGCCAATTGTTTTTTACTTTGAACCTTTTATTTATTTATATTTTATATGTGCCTGCTAAATAGCATATAATTGGGTATTGTTGTTTGGAAACTTTCACTACTACTACTGAGATATTTAGATTTGTTTCTACCATCTTTCTTTGTGCTTTTTATCTTTTTTAAAATGTTTTTAAATTTCTATTTAGAATTGAGTGGGGGGTTTTGTTTGGTTGATTATTTTTTCTTATTTTTTCTCCCTTTGTTCTCCCTAGCTGATTTTTTTTTTTTTTTTTTTTTTTCGGTACGCGGGCCTCTCACAGCTGTGGCCTCTCCCGTTGCGGAGCACAGGCTCCGGACACGCAGGCTCAGCGGCCATGGCTCACAGGCCCAGCTGCTCTGCGGCATGTGGGATCCTCCTGGGCTGGGGCACGAACCCGTGTCCCCTGCATCGGCAGGCGGACTCCCGACCACTGCGCCACCAGGGAAGCCCTCCCTAGCTGATTTGAAGTTATACATTTTTTTTCTATTCTTTTCATAATTACACTTAAATTTTAAATAGGTAATTTTTAATACCCTAACAAAGTCTAAACTTAATCAGTATTTTAGACTCCTTTTAGACAACAAAAGGACCCTGGAACACTTCACTTCTAATCATTCAACTCCCAACTTATGTCCATTGTAGTCTGGTATTTTAGTTCTACCTTTGAAAAAAAATCCATATTATTTTATACTGACAATGTTTATTTGTTTTACTTATATGTCTATTACTTTTTGCATTCACCATTTCTTCTTGACTATTTCAGATTGTCCTCCTAGGTTTATCTATTTATCTTCCCTTAAAGCATATTTGCTAGAATTTTGTTTGGAGATAGTTAAATCTTTTTTTTAAAGTGAGTGTTTCTTTATTGTGCACTTGCTCTTGAAATGTAGTTTTTCTGGGTATACTGTTCTAGCTTGAAGGGTTTTTTTTTTTCAGCCTTTTGAAATTATTATTCCACTGTCTTCTAACATCCATTATTGCTGTTAAGAGAGCTGTTAGTAAAAACTTTGTTCCTTTTTTAAGTGAATTATTTTTTCTCTTTATCCATTTTAATATCTGTCTTTGGTATCCTACATTTTCACATCATTGTGCCTAGGTAAATGTGGATTATTTTAAATTTATCCTGATTTCTCTAACTCGGGCTCCATGCATCTGTAGGTTTATGCCTTTCATCCACTTTGGAAAAAAATAAAGCTAGCACTTATAAACCATGCATTTGGTGCCAGACCCTGTTCTAAATGCTTTGCTCAGTACCTCAGCCATTATCTCAACCATTATCTCTTCAAATAATACTCAACCTTAATTTTCTCTATTCTCTCCTTCTGAGATTTCAATTAAACATATACCAGACCTTCTCATTCTATCCTCCATGTCTATAAGTTACTCTTTCCTTCTTTCCATCTCCTTCTATTCATGTGCTGCTTTCTGGTTGATTTCTTGAGATACATTGCCCAATTCACTAATTCTCTCTTCTGCTGTGTCTAAGCTACTGTTTAGTGTATTCGCTGAAGTTTTAGCTTCAATGAATATACTTTTCAGTTCTAAACTCTCTATTTATTTGATTATTTAAAAACAATCTCTGATCATTAGTTTTTATTTGAAAAAATTTAAATCTAAAGGATTAAGCATTATATTTAGTTGTTTCTTTAGTCTCTTTTCATCTAGAACAGTTCCCTAGATTCCTCCTTCCCTTTTTTTTAAATGACATTGACTTTTCTCACTTATTTTGCAGATTGTCTCTCAATTTGAATTTGCCTGATTGTATTTTTATGGTTAAATTCAAGGTAAGCGTTTCTGGCTGAGGTGCTGCATAAGTGAACATGTATCTTTCTTAGTACATCACAGCAGGAAGCTCATGATGTTAGTTTGATTATGGTTATGATTGGTTAAGGTTAAGGTGGTGTTGCCTGTTCACTTTTATTTTTCTGCTTGCTAATTTTTGTATGTAATCTTCTATTTCTTTAAATGTTTCCCACAGAGACATAGTATATTCTGTATTTGATAATTATAGTTGAAGTTCTTGGCCATTTAAATTTGTTGATTTTGCTTGAACCTCATTCTTAGTGGCTCACTTCCTTGTGTTTTGGGTGATTTTTAAAATTATTATTATAAGCTCATGGTTTACTGAACTTAATCTGTCTGAATCCTGAGAGCCTAAACTGAGGCATGGTTTCTTCCATATAGGATCTATAATTGGTTTTGGAGTGCTAGAGACCTGGCTTAATATGGGAATCTCAAGGTTAGCTCCCCTACTTTTTGTTAGACCCAAGGCAACACTGGATTTCTGTTTTTGTGTTTGCTTCCTTCCTGGAACATGTAGGCTTCAGCATGCCTTCTTTTCTCTCACTTTTTTGGCCCTGAGAGATTTCTCTCACTTACTTAAGAGCCTAGCAATGTTTTCAAAAGTATCTTGTTGCAGTGAATGGGCTTTTATAGTATTTAGTCCACCATTCCACTGCTCCACACTTCTTAGGAACCACATTCTGTATCCTTGGATGAGGTGGCCAGTTGGGCTGGGTATTTAGTTTAAAATATTTTTTTCAGGTAAAATTATTACGACAGTGTTTTTTAAAACCGAGGGTTGCAAAATTAATTTTATGGGTCACAACAAGCACTAAAAATGAGACAGAATAGAAAGTAGTAGTCTTTTATATGTAGCAAAATTCAATATTATCTCTTGAAACATTTTTATTCAATTATATATTCATATGTACTAACTTGTGATATAAAACATATTTCTTGCTGCTGTCACGGGAATTTTTTTGTGTAAAGCAATTGTCTGGGGCACACAGCTTTGAAGCCTCAATGACCCTAGAATCCACGCAATGGAGAGAGGACCCAAGGCTTCTTCAGGAAGAGAATCTTAGTCTCGCCCTCACTGGGCCCATCTCTGTCATAAGGCCACTGCTCGACCAGGTGGCTACTGAGGCTAAAAACAGAGGTAAATACATAATAAATGGATTATTGATGTTTGTTGAGTGAGGTAATCTGTCATAAACCTTGAGCATCCCTGCATGTCTTTGCTGAGCGTGCCAAATAGCAAGGCCTAACCATCCTGTGTCCCTGAGCCACTCCTGCAGCCAGCCAAGTAGACTACTTGCTTCCTGGGAAAGGGGGCTGGCTTATTTACTGCTTGCCATAAAAGCTGCTGAGTTCCTCTACTCTGGCACAATCCACTGTGTGCACAGCTGCCATCAGGGCCTATCAGGCTACACCCTGGCATTTAGATACAGGGAAACTTGTACCACACTGCTGCTCCTGCTGTTTGCTGTGTTGTGAGTAAAAACTCCCTTGCTCTGATGCACTGAATATCACTGTTTACTTTCAGCACATAGAGTGTAGCAAATCCATCCAAATTCCTTGGTTGCTTAGCTACCAACTTCAGAGTCTTTGTCCACGAATGGCATCAGTATTCAAACTCAGAGGAGTGTCTCATTCTAATATCTGTGCTATTTTCAGGGCACCTTGTTGCTTTATTATCCAGGAAATTATTGTTTCTTCTGTTCCTCAGCAGCAAAGATAAAAACCACAGAGTGTAAGCCAAACTACTTCCCTCTTCCTGCCTACGGTTCATTGCAGTGTCTCTTGTCATAATGTGTGCTCCTGCTGCCACCTGCTGGCAGCCTCCGACACCCTGCTATTTCTCTGTAAACCCCTTATCTGTGTGAAGGAAAAGCCATCGGGTTCTAACACAAAAAAAGCAAGAAGCTCAAGGCAGGGATGCAGGCAATCAACTGGTAAACCATCCTCAAAGTTGGTAAAGCTATAAGGGAGGAATATTGTGTTACATTCCCCTGGGGACTAATCTTTTCTCCCTCAAAGCTGATCTCAGTTTTCACCAGATTTTACCTGTCTCCAGGTATTGAAAGAAAGCACAGATTCTGTTATCTACTAAATTTGAATGGTGGTCTCTTGCTAAACTGTGGTGTTCCATTGCACATAACACTGACCACTACACTGCCAACCAACAAAAGCAGAAGGTAACCAAGAAGCGTCTAAGTGGCTGCAAAGCTCGACTTGACCTCTTCATAGACGGTGAGGCTCAGAGCAATCAGGCCGCTGCATATCATGGTCCTTTACTCTGGGCAGCTAGGACCATCAGGAGAATCCATTTCCTTTGTCAAGGACGTCCATCTCTCTCTCTCTCTCTCTCTCTCTCTCTCACACACACACACACACACACACACACACACACACACACCCCCTACAGAACATAATGACTTGTCATCTGGGGTGGATTGTTGGACTTTAGTTTTTCTTTGTTTCCCTTGCCTTGACAAAACGGGGAAAAACCCTTCCTGGGGGTAGGAGAGCTTATTTCTGACTGTTGGAAAAAGAGAAAGCAGGAATTGTTGTCACGACAATTGGGAGCTCATCAAAGCCTCATTTTGCTCATCAGCCATCACTGCCCTCCGTCCTGCACCCCCGCGTGTTCCTCTAATTCAATGCTCGCCTAATGAATAACTCCTAGGAACAAAAGACCCTTTCAGGCTGGCGCACATCATTATCAGAGGAGACTTGTATAACTGTCGCAGACGACTCATGTTTTCAGGCCTGTCTCTAAATCTGGTTATTCACAACCTTTATAGTTCAATATTATTGCCTAACTGTGATCATTTTCTAATTATCCTAATAATACTTATTAAATAATTCCCATTAAATCACTTGAACCAGAGCAGCCCAGGCCAGCTCAAATACAACTTAACCTAATAAGCATCGGTCATTCATTAAGCACCAGGGCAAGCTCTTAAAGGGGCTGAGTAGAATATTAAACTGCAAAGGAATATTATTATTGCACAAATGTTATTACAAGTTCGAGTGTATTAATTTCAATGCCTGGTTTGCAGATCTGTTTGGTTTCCTTTGGGGCAGCTCTCTGTGACTTGACTCTTTCAGTCTCCTGCCCCTTGTTAATCTGCATCTGTCACCCACATAAGGACAATCAAGGAGAAAAAGGCCCATAAACTTAACAGGGGAATTACATTACCAAGGATATAGAGGGAATGAACAGAATCCATCTTCTGGCCAGCCAAATACACCTTTGAAAACACCATAAGCTGGCTGAGTTTCTTTAGCTGATAACTGTAAATAGCCTTTTTTTATACTGAGGGTGAGGGAGATTTTCAGAAGCTTTAAAAATTTGGTTTCCAGACTTTAAATTTCAAGGAATAAAGATCAGAGAGTCAATTCTTTAAAAAGTGTGAATGGATATTTAACATTTTGTAAAATAGTATCAGTAGCCATTTATTAAATGCCTAAAATGTGGTAGGCACTCTTGGGAGACTCTTGGTCCACCAATACACTTAATTCTCAAAATGACCTGGTAATGTGAGGATTATGAGCTCCATTTTTCACATAAGGAATCTGGGAGCAGAGAGGTTAAGTGATTCTCCGAAAACCACACAGCCTAAATGCAGTGGAACAGAATTTGAACACAGGGCTCCTTGACGCTTACAATTTTACTAACCCTACCATGCCATACTGCCTCCCCAGCAAAATGAAACATGTCCTAGCTTTGCTGGTTTATCCTTTTCACTTCTAAGGCTCTCACTGAAGTCAGCGGACTCCCAAAGACAAGTGCCAAGCCTTCTTGATTGGGAATATGATCAAACATTTCATTGTGTTGAAAGCCCTGACAATGGCTGTACAGGTAGGCAGGGACTCCAAGCAGTGAGAAACAGTTACCACTTTTGTTAAGAACCCTACTTCTGATGGGTGGATTTGGGTTCTCTTTGCAAGGAAATGCACCGAGTATTGTAAGAAAAGGAACAAATATTTATTAACATTCTCTCCCATGCCAGGCACTGTGCTAGGGCTCCCACATACATTGTTTTAGCCAATCCTCATCACAAATCCAAGGAACAAGTATAATTATCACTCCCACTTCAGAAACACAGAAGCTGAGGCACAGAGGGGTAAAGTCAGACTCCGACACTTCCAGAGAGACAATAACTACACAGCTACAGAAGCTGAAACCACAGGGCCTCTCACGTGGACCGGCCCTTACAGGGCTCTGGGAGCTGCCCCACAGGTTTGCCTGCATGACTTTGTATGAGCTTCGGGCCTCACAAAATCTGGGTCTGCCCCTGCTGGTACCATTATTCTCGAATAACTGAACTTTTAGGAGAACTGAAGCCCTAACCTTTCCCTATGTTGTTTACATGACCACAAACAGAGATATGTGTTTTCAGGGTCTGCTTTCTCACATTTTATATCCCAAATACAAAAGACTAAAGACATCACATCAGAAATTAAAGAGACAATACCCCCAATATACATACATATATATATCACTGAATCTCTTTGCTGTATACCTGAAACTAACACAATATTGTAAATCAACGGGGCTTCAATTTTATAAAAGAGACAATACTCCCCATTGACCCCAATTCACTAGCAACACCACTGCTGGATGGTTTCCACAAACACATAGATTTCTTTCAGTTTCATTCCTCACTCAAAACTCTCTGCTGGTTCCTTATTCGTTATGGCATTTCACGTCTTTTTACTTTTGGTCTCTGCAGGTGCTCTTCCCTCTGCCAGAATGGTCTCCTCACCTCCCTGGTAACCTCCTGTTTCTTCTCCAGTTCTTGTCTTAACAGATCACCCCCTCCAGGTGATTAGCCTGACCACCCCCCCCCTTCCCCATAGAGATCAGTTAGGAACCTCGTGATTCTGTCCTCATTCCACCCTAATGCTTGTTCCCATCACAGCCCTCGTCCCCCTGTGTTGTGGTTTATTCACATGTCTGTGTCCCTCAATGGACCATAAACTTCTCAAAGGCAGGAAATGTCATACTTATCGTTAGAGACCTACTGTCTTAATGTCCAATACAAAGCAGACCTTCACCAGATGAATTCTGTTTGCATCTAAGAATCTGAAGCTACCAGTAGAACAGTTACTATTTATTGCTTTACCTTGTGCCAGGTAATGTGCTAATTTAATTTCATCATATATATATTTCATCATGTGTATATATATATATATATATATATATATATATATATATATCCTTTAATTGTTATTTCAGCTCTACAATAGGAAACAACTATTATCCAAATTTCAGAGGAGAAAACGAAAGTTCATAAAGGTTTAGAACGTGACTGGCCCAAGGCCCTACAGCTGATAAAGTGAGCTACAGGTGGTAAAGGGAGAAACCAAGACTTTGACTCCAAGTCCAGGCTTTGAATCACTACCAACATTGCTTGAACACCCAACTGTTTCTCCTGAATTTATCTTAATCCCTGAATTGCAAAGAACATTCACACTAGCAGAAGAGAGACTGGACAGACCAGAACCAAGGCCCACAGGCTCACTGATGCCCTGGGAATTTCAAACTGGACAACAAGTTTGATTTTGAAAGTGGGAAGCCGTTGTGGATTGAGCACCGCAGGTCCGTGTTGACAGTTCCACAGCGGGTGACAAGGTCTCACTGTTTGGCCCAGATGGTTAGACCGGCACTGTTTTCAGACCAGAGACACGGGCCCGAGCCCGCTTCTCCAGATCCGCCCGCAGGGATGCCTACCTGCTTCTCCTCTCAGCGCCTTCTCTAGCCTCACGCCCTGGATCTCGGAAGCCCTCTGCCACTCCTCCACCTCTTCCAGCTGCCTCTGGATGGCCTGCAATGCCAGGATCATACGTCACGCAGGTACTTTAAACGTGCAGAGTCATGCGAGGGCGCCAATTCTGCAACCTACTTTCCAGGAGGAAGAAGCCCTTTCCCTCGTGATGCCACCTCCTCAATTCACTGTATAAGAACCCATGAATTCCCCAAATAACTAGAACTTGACATTTCCTTTCTTTAAGTATGAAAACATAAAGCAAGGAGTCTGTGTGTAAGCTCAATTTGCCCCCAAGAATACATTAAAACACTCCCCTTTGACCAGGCCAGTCACGCAGACACGCTCTCAGGCAGAGGCTGCTGCGCTGGTGGGTGGTCCTCGTAGTTCCTGGACTCCTCGGAGCCTCGGCCTCTGACCATGGTGACGGCATAGCCATCAGAGCTACAGTCCCTACCCAGAGTAGGGCAGGGTCTCCGGGGGCAAACACAGGGCACGTTTCTTCTCCCAAGAAGAACCAGCAGACACCTCCCAAGAAGCTGTTCTGGAGCAGCAGACGCGGGCCAGCTCCTGGGGCTCTGGGTGTTCCTCTCCTGGTTTGTCCTGCTCCTGTCCTCAGCTACAAATCGGCAACCTATTCTTTCACTGCACCACGGGGGCTCTTTATTGTCTGTGGAAGTGCACTGTGGCTTATTACTAGCACTTTATTAAGACGAGACAGAAATGTTTATCCCATTAAGGCACCCCCTCCATAACCTTAACCTAACCATCAAAGCACCTAGCAAGGCTTGGGATCATGACTGCGTTTGCCTTTACATGTTTATTTTCCCTACCAGCTATTTCTCGCTTGTATATTAGGAAGGAAAATGAAGGGAAAACCTTTCCTCTGTACATTCTGTTCATCCCCGTCCATTTTCTCTGCTTTCAAACACACGCTGCCAAAAGGCACATCTCTTGACAGGACAGACTTTGCACCTGGCAGACCAGGTGTGTTCAAGGAAGTGGCAGCTGTCTGGGCAGGTAGAATGTGTGTGTTCTTCCTTTCCTACCTTCCTCTAGCTCTGTCTCACACCTCTTCCTCCTTAACTCCACATCCTTCTAAGTCTCCCCTGGATTCAAAGTACAATCGCTGAGGCATCTGCAACCCGTGAAGAGGCCCAAGCAAGGGTAGCAGTGGGGAGGGGTGAGGACGGAGCAGCCACCTGGCTTCTTGTCTCAGCTGAGAGTGTTTAAGCCCCGAACATAAAATCTGAAATAGATGGGAATTCTATCTAAAACTACTTGTAATTTTATGCCCTCTTCCTCTCTGTCTCTCTTTTAAAGACAATTATACCTTTATAGATCTGTCTCTTGCTGGCACTGTGTAGAATTGCTAAAGGAAGGGAAACATTTAAATGACTTTGTTACTGATTACTTTGCAATTATGGCTCTATAATTGTTATGGACTGAGTAGTGCCCACCCCTGCCAAATTCATATGTTGATGTCCTAATCCCTAACGAGACTGTGTTTGGAGATAGGGCCCTTAAGGAGGTAAATAAGGTTAAGTGAGGTCATACCAGTGGGCCCTAATCCAACAGGACTAGTGTCCTTCTAAGAAAAGGAAAAGATACCGAAATTCCCTCTCTTTATCTCTTTCTCTAAATGCACACAGAAGAAAAGGTCATGTGAAGACACAGCAAGAACGCAGCTGTCTACAAGCCAGGAAGAGAGTCCTCACCAGAAACCAATGCTGCAGGTACCTTGATCTTGGACTTCCAGCCTCCAGGACTGTGAAAGAATAAATTTCTGTGGTTTAAGCCACTCAGTCTGTGGTATGTCATTATGGCAGCTCAGGCTGATTGATATGGTGGTCATTCTTTAGAAACTAAGGATGAAAATCTCAAAGATTATACAGGACTGGTATGGGTGCTAGCAGATTAGGCCTCAAAAGGCCATCGTAAATCTTCTGTTATCACTGCCTACTGTCTGGAGTAAAAATAGAAGGAGGGGCAATTGCTGAGTTTGCCAATCCATTTCGTAAAGACTTCTCATGTTCTCAGAAGGACAAGTTGAAATGTTTCAAGAAAGCCTGTTTCAGAAGTTGAGAATGGACAGAGGGAATTTATGGGGATTTTTCCCATCCACCAGGTGAAGGGGGTGGCTCCCAAGTCAGTCACTGAGAAGAGTAAAGGAGGCTAGAGTAAGTGACTTCCTGCTTTCGTCAGAAACAAATTACAGGACTACCCGGCCTGATAAAGCAAACAACCGGAAGAAGGGATGTAGGGTACACGCTGCATTAACGTCAGTGGTCATTTTAAGTCCTTCTGTCCTAAAACCCAACTAGTTCCTCAAGGCTAGGTTTGGGGTCCTCAGGGAGAGGGGGTGTGTCTTGACTTCCTGCTTCATTTTGCAGGTGGGCAGATCAACGTGGGCAGAAATGTTTGGAGTAAACAATCAGGCCAGGGAATCTGTAGCAGAATGCTAGATGCTTGTGTGTTCAACTAACCTTGGAATAGAGCCAGCCCCAGTAGTTGTCAGCTCAGCAAAGACACTGTCAGAAAGTCAGGGGAAGGTTGTGTCCTCACAGAGGACAAAACTAAGGCCACTCGTGCGTGGCACTAAGGGCCTGGGATTGTTCCCAAGGCCGTGTGTTGGCTGCTGTTCCAGCTCACTTTGCAGGACCCGCGTCTGCAGATGCAAAGGCAGAGCTGGGAGTGGGCCAACTCAACACCTGGGCCCTCCAGGCCCCAGAGTCCTACCAGGGATTGAGTCAGAGCCTGTAGAATAGCCACAAGCCCGGTTGCTCAGAGAAGAGAGACCTATCTTTCCCCAGCGCAGTACAGATTTCCAAAGGCTTCCACATCCAGATCCCCAGGATCCCAGACCCACTCACTCAGCTCAAGTTTGTTTTCTGACCTGAGCTTTGTGAAGTCTTTTCAATTCTTCTTGCTTAACCAATTGTTTTGTTGCGTTTTCTAGCTTCCTTCTTCTTCTTAGCGTCTTCCTCTCCTACAAAAACCAAGAAGAAAAAAATATGTCTTGAAAAATGCAATTGAAATGTACAAAATACTGTCACAGACTCTGCCCTCTCCAACCAAACCACTGCTTAGCTTCTAGAACAACGATGTCAACAGAACTTCCTGCAGTGATGGAAATGCTCTGTATCTAGGCATAAGATTGCCTTCCCTACTTCACTTTGCTTGTACAAACACGCCATTAATACCACTGGGTTCTCTGTGTGCCTGGGCTAGTAGAATACAGAACATTCAAAATTGAGGCATTTAAAATAGCTGTCCAGATCTTGACGGTGTCTCTTCCAGGTTTTAGACAGCAGAGAAAGGAGCAGTAGTGGTGTGGCCAGCTCCACATGTTGCAAGTTTCGGGAGACTCTAATGATGGGAGAAGCCGCAGAGAATAACGTTTGAGCACTGGGCCCAGGAGCCATGCAAAGCTGGCATTCAAACCCCAGCTGAGCTGTGTGAGCTTCGGTATGTCATACAACTTCCTGAACTTCAGCGTCCTCTTCAGAGTGATGAGAGTGATTTAATGCCTACCTTGTAGGGATGTGATAAGGATTAAATGGGATAAGGTGGGTCAAGTCCTTTGCGTAATACTTAAAAAAGATGTGGGATAGATATTCAGTAAATACTATGATTTTTACCGTTACCAGTATGATTATAATATTATTATTACACAAATCAGCATGATTATAATTTCTTACTAAAATCTACTATTTTTCATATGTGTGTGTATGTATGTAGTATGTATAATGTATGTATGTATACATCTTACATATACAAAATAAATGTCCAACTTGGGCCGGTTTTATTATGTTTGCCTTCTCAGAGCATACACATCAATTTTCTATACTAGGATGAGAATGAGAACATGTGAGAGACTTCTTTCTAATGCTGGCAGAAATAAATATGGAATTAAAAACTTGTTACATCTAGCCTGGTGCCTGGGCATTCAGTAGCTCTGGTTGAGCTGAATGTTTGCCCATTAAAAGGACTATAAATCCACAAGTGGGGAATAGACCTAACAGGCCTGACTCCAGGTCCATAGTAGAGGTCAGAGATTTTACCTTAAAAGCAAGTGCCTTTCCAGGGCTTTATGGATCCTTGGCATTCTGCCACCCATTCCATCACTCTCCTTAGGAAAGCATCTAGCTTTCAGGGCTCAGAATGTTTACAGATCATTGGTGAAAACATTTAGCTCAATGACAAAAGTTGGTTTTCCTAAAATTCTCTGTAGGATGTAGAATCCTAAAGATCTTCATCCTTTCTTTCATCCTTGGAAGGAAATTTTGGCTCTCAGAACTCAAACTTATTCTATATCACATCTCTATTGCTAGAGGACAACTTCCAGATTGACTGTCAACCACTGCAGAGATTCCAGGCCATTTGGGTGAGGGAACCCCTCCTTTAAGCAGCCAGGACCTTTCTGGGAAGGCTGGGTGGGGAGGGGTGTGGTGGTATTTATTAACAAATATCTCTTGAGCTTCCACTATACTAATCTACATAATAATTGCCAGCACTTTTTGAGTGCTATGTGCCAGACACTGTACTGATTACTTCACACGCATCATTTTATTTATTCCACAAATTACACTTATTTCACAGATAAGGAAATCAAAGCTCAGAGAAGTTAAATAACTTGCCCAAGACGACACAATCAGGAATTGGTAGGGCCAGGAGCTAAGCCCAGGTAACCTGAATCCAGTGTCCACATTTCTATCTAGTTTATTCTGCCTTTCCTGTGCCAAATTCGGTGCAGATGCATCAAGGACCTCTGCTTTATAGAAATATCAAACTTTCCCCCTAAATTAAGACCATTCAAACAATTTCGGTGAGGGATGCCTTGACAGCATTGCACTGTCTTAGCACTTCCCAGCAGCAAAGCTGCCAAACCCCAACTGCTTTATCAAGAGTCAGCAAAGCAGAACCTAGACAGGGAAAGAAAGTCCTTTACTGCCTTTTATTAAAAGATGTGGACATAGAAGAAAAGAAGGGTGATTTATTAACAAACGCTCATATAGCCTTACATTGCACCAGGCACGGTTCTCACATCCTCAGTAATGGTGATGACGATGCAGAGAAGAAAGGAAAACGTCTAAGGGCTAAGGAAGAAAAAGATGAAGGACGGAGAAAGGGAGAAATCTGGCAGGACTGAAGACAAGCTGCCTGTCTCCCTCTCTCAGATCCAGGCATTAACTTGAGGGGAGGGGGCAAAGCAAAGAGGCGAGGCTGCATATCCTGTCTCCAGTTTCCTTTGCAAAGGTTCACTTGAGCTGAGTGGGCTCTGTGCCATGTGGCTGGGGACACACCTGTATGGGGCAGAAGAGATAAAGAAACTAGAAAGGAAAACACTTCCCTCGTTCCCTCAGTGTGAGCCCTTGGGAAGTCATAAAGAAGGAACCTTTTTGCCAGCTTCCCTGCCTGAAGAGTGGGCCGTGTTGGAAGCCAGGTGAAGCGGGCAAGGTTTACCACACTGCAGGTTGATGTGATGACTGGCTCTGTTCTGGTCCAGCAGGAGACAAGGAGCTATTCGCAAGGCTTGCCCTAGGTATCATGGTCTTGCCATTTCGATGGCTTTCAGCCACTCCATTCTTTTGGTCCCCATGAGTGGCAGAATGGCTGATGCTGGGGCTTCTGCCTCATTTGAATACAGAATTAACTCAGGGTCACTCAAGGGGGTGAGAGGGTCTGTAAGGAAATCCCAGAAATCAACACGACACATAGAATTCATTGGTACTGAGTGTCTAACTAATCATGGCCACCCACGGTTAGAAATCAGAAATCTCTACGTATTCTCTTGTTCTCATTCTCTCTCTCCCCAGCATGTCCCAGCTCCCTCCTGACTTACTTGCTCCAAGGTGGGCCGTGGGGAGCTGGAACCCCTGAATGACTTGAGATGATGCCAAAGCTCCTAGCGCTAGACATGGAAAAGTTGAGTTTAAGTAAACAAATTTGGTTCTCTCTCTTTCTCCGCAGATCCTTACTGCTCCAAAAAATAAACACCGCCAAAGCAGTGAACGGCTTCTGTCTGCCCCGGAAGCATATGATGTCCAGCCATTCAGCTCTTCCAGCCCCAGAGGATAAAGAAAACAATGGTGGGATTTGGTCATGGGATGCGTGTCTCCGTGTATGTAACATACAGACACATTTAAAGACATACAATGACGTTTGTGTTTTTTAATCCATGGGTATGGGAGTTATTTAAAGGGTTCTCCAGAAATGAATGTTCATTAAGCAGAGAGAAGAACTGCCATTCCCCCGCCAGCACACGGCTAGTCAGTGGGGATCCTCAGAGCCTAGATGCAACTGCATGGTTCATTTCGTATTTCTGATTAGAATAAACATAACGTTTTCCATGCAATCTGCCTCTAGTGCTTCTTAAATGAAGCTGTGCTACCCCTAGGGAAATACACATCTGCTTGTTTTAATTTTTTCGATGGTTTGCTTGTTGGATCACCACTTTAAGAGCTGCAGTCACCAAATGGTTTCAAGTAAATATTTCTGCTTTTTCCCCCTTCCCACTTTGACATCTCTGAGAAAGGCAAGTTCCTAAAAGTTAAAAAATATATATAAAAAGGTAATTCTTAGGGTGTTCCAGGTAAAAAGAGCGGTTGCTGTCAGATGCAATGAAATGTGATCCTCCTAATGAAACCGCTGCAGCTGGAGCCCACATTGGGTCTGAAATCTGGATCGTAAACGGCCCCCGCAAGCCAAGGCCCCCTTTGGTTTGCCAAGTGTTGTTACCTTTGACCGCAAGGAAGGCTGAGGATCGAATTCTTCATCTGCAGAGGAGGTGGTGGTGGAAGAGGTGGAAGAGGCAGTCCCTGTCACCTGTGCTCTGATGGGGACGTGCTTGGGACCTGAAATGGGAACAGAAGAACTCACTGAACTCCTAGCTTCTTCTGTGTCATGACCCAAAGCCACCTCTCCTTCCGCCCTGCTACCCCCATTCTCTTCCTCCCTGCCCTCCCCTCACTGCACCTGCCATGAGCGTGAGGCGGCAGCACCTAAGGGCAACTGAAAATTTGGCCCTCTACGTTAATTACATTTCTGGGTCCCTGCCAAGAGCTTTGCAGCTCTCTTTTCATGTGAAAAAAAAAAAAAGGTATTATGCAGAAATCAATTAATTCCTTAAACACCATTTGTATGGTGTGTTGCTAGGAATGCATTCAGAGATGAAATCTATTAGTAAAATTCATGTCTGAAGTTAGCTGAGTTACCTAAATGCTTGTGTAAGGTTTGTTCTGCAGAGTAATTGAATGCAAAAAAGTCGGAGCCAGCTCTTAAACAAATCGCCCTTCTGCGGCTCACAGCATCTGGCACCCATTTTTACTACATGACATCTGCTCAGTGTAAAAGGGCTGGCGTCAGAATGTCTGGTCATAGAAAAAAAAAAAAAATCCCAAATGTAATCAGAAGCAAAAGGACTCTAAGCCTAAGGTTTTATCACATAGTCTCATGCAACATAAATATTTCATTAATTATGGCTAAACAAATGCCAATTTTATTTTCCCAACTTGCAGATATTATCACATCATCGAAGTGATGATTCAAATGCCAGGAAAGGCGGTTTAAGATAGGGAGGGCTCAACAATTCAGGGCCCACGGGAGAGCTGAAGTCGAGGGGAGATGCCAACCCCTGAACAAGAGGTAGATGGTTAGAGGCAGCAAAGTGCCTGTGTTCGCTCAGATCTCTTTGTGATCTGACTGGGGACCACGTGTGATAAAGTGTTCCAGGTGCCACAGGAGACTTTTATTCTTCTCAGCAAGAACATCTGCCCCTACACATCAACCTGATGCAGAGTTAATGATTAATATCTGGATTAACGCACCCTGAACACTGGATATCAGAACCAGCTAGGACTCCATGATAGGAGATTTACTGATCTTTACTCTGCCGCATCAGCTTCTATCTAAAGAGAAACGTGTTGGGTGGGGAGGGAGGAGGAAAGGCAATTCCAAGCCGACTAGCATTCTCTCCAGCCTGCCTTTTCTCCCCCGTAATTTTCAACTATTCACCCCAGTGGGAGAGGCCAAGTTTGAAAAATTAAGGGTAATTTTAACCTCCAGGAACACATTTACATATGCTGTTATTCAAAGCAAAATAATGCAAAACATCTATATAATAACACAGCCTCTCTGGGGAGAGAGTTAACTGTTTTCCACTTGAATTTGCCAGATGGGAACGCTCAGGTGAAGAGAAAATCAGGAGCTGCACGATAACGGTGGAGGCATTGTTAGTGGGGAGCTGAGACTGTTTCCCAGCCCCAGCCACTAAATCACCACCGAGTACTTTAGTCACTGAGTATTCCCTTCTTAGTGTGTGAGCTTGAGGAACTAACTTCACCTCCTCAGTTTCTGGGGATCATGACGTCTAACTTGCAGAACTGTTGTAGAGAGTAAACATAATCAATATAAAAGCCTAACACAGTGCCTGGTTCATTGCAGGAGCTTAAATAAATGTCGTCGTCATCATCAGCTGCCTCTCCCAGACGATGAAGCAGCAGCCATTGCTTCCTCATCATCATTGATCCCAACGAACAATACTGCAATATTAGTAAAACTGCCTGATCAACCGTCATTTTATGGAGGAAGTATAATAACCTAAATTTGAAACTTTTTCTGTCAAAAATAAATTTAATGTTTCCACTGAATTTTATTTTGAAATTGAGGAGAAAATGTTCCCAGATATAATGCGTTTCTTAAACTTCTGGCAAAGTTATATAAAGTTAAATAGTTACCCCTGAATCTCTTCCCCTTTACTCTCTTCCATCATAGAACCATTCATTCTAGTTTACTTTTCATTTGCAAGCTTAAAAAATTTGCAGCATTGTTCTACTCTGGCTATAATGGAGTGACTGATTCTGGGATTGATCTCCCACCACAAAGCACTAGAAGTCAGGATGAAATATATGAAGCAGCTGTTTCCAGACACTGGACAAGAGGCAGTACAGAACTGTGATAAAGGTGGGAACAGAGCTTACACGAGGTAAGCCCTACAATCACAGTAGCTTTCTGCCTACAGGCACTTTCCAGAACACAGTGCAGGTAGGAGGAACCTAAACAGAGCATAGCAGATTCATTGAGTTGAGAAGACAAAGGTCACCGTTTGAGTGGGCTGAGGCAGTTGGAATATGTGGGGAAGAGTACTTGAGAGGAAGGAGCTATGTAGAAAACAGACTTCAGAAATAAGCATAAAAGTCAACTTGAGGGGCCTCCCTGGTGGCGCAGTGGTTGAGAGTCTGCCTGCCGATGCAGGGGACACAGGTTCGTGCCCCGGTCCGGGAAGATCCCACATGCCGTGGAGCGGCTGGGCCCGTGAGCCATGGCCGCTGAGCCTGCGCGTCCGGAGCCTGTGCTCCGCAACGGGAGAGGCCACAACAGTGAGAGGCCCACGTACTGCAAAAAAAAAAAAAAAAAAGGCAACTTCAGTCTATTGCTTAATGATAAATTATAGCATAGATGCATAGAGAGAAATTGCATGAGGTTGGGCCAACAACTGCTGGAAAGTTATAGGGTAAATAATCTCTAAAGCTTTCACAAGACTGGAAAATGTTCAAGTTTTACCCAAATAGGGTAGAGCAAACGTTGGGGGCATTAGAGTGGAGACGACAGAAGAATCGCACTTGAGTAACAGGGATAAATTAGCTCTAGAGTAAAGGTCATTACAGACATAACTGAATAAGCTTAAAAACTAGCCTTGTAAGAAACAAATTGATCTGCGAGTTACTCTACTGCCTGCCAAATATTCTTTAATGCCTATATAACACTCTTGAAATGAGGAAACAAAATCTAGACACTCTAAAATGTAATATTTACAAAATCTAGCAGCCAGTAAACAGTTACTAGATACACAAAAATGCAGGACAATGAGTCTGATAATCAAGAGAAAAATCAATCAAGAAAAGCAGACTCAGAAATGATGAAATTAGCAGACAAAGATTTAAAAAGAGTTATTCTAAATGTGCTCAAGAATTTAAAAAGAAAACATGAACAGAATAAGGACAGAAACAAAAAATATTTTTAAAAGAACCAAATGGAACCTATGAAGATGAAAACTACAAAATCTGAAATGAAAATTTCACTGGATCAGTTTAACAACAGACTAAATACTGCAGAGGAAAATATTCAGTGAAATTAAATAATAGCAATAAAATAAAAACTATCTAAAATGAAGCACAGAGAAAGAGACTGAAAAAATGAATAGAACCTCAATGACCTATGGGACAATATCAAGTGGTCTAAAATACATGTGATTGGAGTGCCAGGAGACAGAGGGAGAATGACAGGAACAGAAAACGTAGTTGACATAAGATTGCTGGAAATCATGCAAATTTCATGAAAATTGTAAATCCACAGCTTCAAGAAGCTCAAAAACCCACAAGCAGGGTAAACACAAAGAAAATCATAGCAAGCCTCATGATAATGAAATTGCCAAAAACCAGAGATACAGACAAAATCTTAAAAGCAGACAGAGAAAAATGATACATTTCATACAGAGAAACAAAGATAAGAATGTCCATGGAACCTAAATATGCCAAGAGACAATAGAACATCATTAACATGCTGAAAGAACAAAAAAAATCTGTCAACTTATGATTCTATGTCCAGTGAAACGACCCATTCAAAATGAAGCAAAAGGGGCTTCCCTGGTGGTCCAGTGGGTAAGACTCCACACTCCCAATGCAGGGGACCCAGGTTTGATCCCTGGTTGGGGAACTAGATCCCGCATGCACACCGCAACTAAGAGTTCGAAGGCCGCAACTAAGAAATCTGCATGCCTCAATGAAGATCCCGTGTGCAGCAACTAAGACCCGGCACAGACAAAATAAATAAATAAAATAATAAATAAATAAATAAATAAATACATACATATTTAAAAAATATTCTCCTTACCTGCCTTGTTTAAAAAAAAAAAAACAATGAAGCAAAAATAAAGGTTTTTGGTCTTTTTGTTTTATTGTTTTTTTTAGGAGAAAGAAGTTAGGATAATTTGTTGTCAGCTGACATGGATATAAAAAAGTCTTAAAAAGCTCTGTAGCAGAAGGAATATACCAGATGGAATGAAGAGGTTCAGAAATGGTAAATATAAAATAATTTTTCTTTGTGGTTCTTCATTTCTTTAAAAGACAATTGACTGTTTAATGTAAGATAGTGTGAAATAATAAGAAATATACCTAAAGATCTTCCTCAGCTTACAATGGGGTTACATCCCAATAAACCCATCCTAAGTTGAAAATATTGTAAGTTGAAAACTCATTTAATACACCTAACTTACTAAATGTTGTAACTTAGCCTAGCACGCCTAAATGTGCTCAGAACGCTTACATTGCCTACAGCTGGAAAAAATATCTAAAACAAAGCCTAATTTATAACAAAGCGTAGACTAGCTCATGTATTGATAGGTTATTGAATACTACACTGAAAGTGAAAAACAGAACGGTTGAGTACAGAGTACAGGCTGTAAGTGTATCGGTTATTTACCAGCCAGGTCTCCTGGCTGAATGCGAGCTGTGGCTCTCTGGAGAGTATGGTACCACATATTGCTTGCCTGGGAAAAGATCAAAATTCAAAATGTTAAGTACGGTTTCAAATGAATGCATATTGCTTTTGCATTACCATAAAGTCAAAAAATTGCAAACTGAACCACTGTAAATCAGGGACTTTCGATATTGGTCTCTGCCCCCTGGCTTCTGCTAATATTTGATCTTTGACCCCAATTCCTGACAAAAAGGTCCTAAAACCCTTGGAATTTCCCAGGTGACAGGAGTTTCTTTTGTTCTAATGAGGTGGCTCTTAGTGGGCTTCTGGATGGGGACTGCTCACTAGAAAGACCAAGCCATGATTAGAAGCTTGGAACTGTCATCCCTACCCCTCCATCCTCTGAAGAGGGGAGAGGGGCTGGAAAATGAGTTAATAATCGATCATACCTATGTGATGAAGCCTCCATAAAAATCCCTGAAGTACAGGGTTTAGAGAGCTCCCAGATTGGTGAACACATCCATGTGCTGGGAGGGTGTTGCACCCCAGCTCCATGGAGACAGAAGCTCCTGTGCTTGGGACCCTTCCAGACTTCACCCTATGTATTTCTTCATCAGGCTATTCATCTGTATCCTTTATCATATCCATTATAATAAACTAATAATTGTAAGTAAGTGTTTCCCTGAGTTCTACACCAGACTAGCAAATTATTGAACCCAAGGAAGGAACTGGGGGAACCTCTACTTATAGCCAGTTGGTCAGAAGTACAGGTGACAACCTGTAAGGATATAGAAGATTTGAGCAAACACTACTAATATATTTGGCCTAATTGACTGATATAAAACAACATCCTCAATAACTAGAGAATACAATTTTTTTTCAGAGCTCATGGAACATTCACTAAATTGGTGATATGCCGAGCCATAAAGCAAGTATCAACAAATTTCAAAGAACTGAAGTCATACATAGTATGTCTTCTGACAACAGTGAGGTTAAGCTAGAAATCAATTAATAAAAAATATAAGTAGAACACTTCAAAATGATTAGAACTTAAGCAATACTTTCTAACAACCTACAGATCAAAGAAGAAATAAAAATAAATTAACTGATGATAAAATATATGGTATAACAAAATGAATAGAATGCAGCTAAGGCGATGATTAGAGGGGAATTTAGAGCTTTAAATGTATACATTATGCAAAAGAGAAAAGTTGAGAATTGATGCTCTAAGATCTACTTCAAGAAACTAGAAAAAGAGCCACTAAATGAACCTAAGGAAACCAAAAAGGAAGAAAATACTCAAGATAAGAACAGATTATGAAAGACAATAAAGACAAAGCAGAAATAAAACAGAAAATTAACAAAGCAAAAATTTTCTTCTTTAAAAAGATGAATAAAATTGATAACCTCCACGAAGAATGACTGAGAAAAAAGAGACAGAAAACACATCTACCAATACTGGGCATAAAAAGTCCTACAGAGTACTAAAGGAAGCTAGTAACCATAAACCATTTTATGACAATAAATTTGAAAATTTAGATTAAATGGACAAATTTATTGAAAAACACAACTTACAAAACTGACGTAAGAAGAAATAGAAAATCTGAGTAGTTACATATCTAACAAAAGGAACCCTCATATACTGCTGGTGGGAATATAAATTGGTACAGCCACAGTAGAAAACAGTGTGAAGGTTCCTCAAAAAATTAAGAATAGATCTACCACACGATCCAGTTATTCCACTTCTGGTTATTTATCCAAAGAGCACAAAACACTAATTTCAAAAGATATACACACTATGCTATGTTCATCATTGTGCTACGTTCATCACGGATATACACACTATGCTACGTTCATCACTATGCTACGTTCATAGAGATGTGGTATAGGAGCGAATACTACTCAGCCATAAAAAAGGATGACATCTTGCCATTTGTGACAACATAGATGGACCTTGAGGATTTTATGCTAAGTGAAATAAGATGGAGAAAGACAAATACATATGAGTTCACTTATATGTGGAATACAAAAATAAAAAAATTAATGAACAAATCAAATCAAACCAAATAAAAACAAACATGTGGATACAGAGAACAGAGTAATGGTTATCAGAGGGAAGAGGGTACCAGAGGAAAAACAGGTAAAGAGGGTCAGCTGTATGGTGATGGATGGGAACTAAAACTCTGGTTGTGAGCACACAGTAGTGTATACAGGAGTCAAAATATAATGCTGTACATGTTAAGCACATAATGTTATAACCAATAAAAAGAGTACCTATAAAAATAATCTACAGCAAATAGAAAGATAAGCCTTCTGATATTGGGTTAAAAAGATAATTATCTATTTATTACCACTTCTATTTAGCACTGTATAGGCGGTCCCAGGCAGTACAAGAAAATTAAATAAAAGGTATACAGACTGGAAAGGAGGATGTCAAACCATCTTTACTTTCAGACAACATGATTATCTGTGTAGAAAATCTCACAAAAAAGCTACTAGAATAATAAGTGATTTTAGCAAGGACAACAGAAAAAGTCAACTGCGTTTCTACATAGTAACAATGAGCAACTGAAAATCAAAATTAAGAAAGCCATTCCATTTACAGTAGTAACACAACAAACTGTGAAATTCTTAAGGGATACATTTAACAAAATATGCGCAGGAACTACACACTGAAAACTAAGAAAACCTAAATAAATTAAGAGATATTCCATCTCCATGGACTGAAAGACTCAGTAGATATCAATTGTTCCCAAATTATTTAGACAGTCCGAATCAAAACAGTCCGAATCAAAACAGTCCGAATCAAAATTCCAGCAGGCCTATTTGGTAGAAATTGACTAGCTAAATTTAAAATTTTTATGGAAACACAAAAGACCTAGAATAGCCAAAATAACTTTGAAGAACAAAATTTGAGGACTCCCACTACCTGTTTGCAAGACTTACTCTAAATCTCTAGTCATCAAGAGAGTATAAGGATAAACATATAGATCAATGAAACAGAGTAGAGAGTACAGAGGTAAACCCACACGTATATAGTCAACTGATTATCTGTAAAGATGACATTGTAACACAATGGGGGAAGAGGAGACTTTTTAACAAGTGGTGCTTTAACAATTGGATATCTGTGGGCAAAAAACTTTGACTTTTATTTACTATAAGAAATTAATTAGAATTGGATTATAGACTTAAGCCCAAAAGCTAAAAGCTGTAAAACTTCTGAGAGAAAACATAGGAGAAAGCCTTAGTAACTTTGGATTTAGAAAGATTTCTTAAATCTAATTCAAATTATTTAAAAAATTAATTAATTTGACTTCATCAAATTAAAAACTGCTATTCTTTGGATGATGAAAATGAAAAGATAATCCACTAGCTGGGAGAAAATATTTGTAAACACATATCTGATAAAGGACTTATAACCAGAATGTTTATGAACTCTGACTAAATAGAGGGTTATAGTGTGTTCTCAGGTCAGAAGACACAATATTCTAAAGCTATCAAATGTCTCTAAATTAATCAATTTTAAACTCTATCATTTATAACTGCACACACAAAAATTGAATACCAGGGAATATATGTAATGAAAATTGTGCAAAATTGTGAAAATTGCAACTACAAAACACTGACAGAAGTTGCAGAAGTCTTTAGGAATGTATCATGTCCAGGGATTTGAAGACTTACTATTATAAAGATATTAATTTTCTCCAAATTTATCTCTGGAGTCTATGCAATACTAGTCATATGCCCAGAAAATATTTTTGTGGAAACTGATGAGTTGATTCTGTAAGTCACATGGAAACGCAAAAGGCCAAGAATATCAAACAATCTTGAAGAACAAAGTGGAGAATTTACTTCAGACTATGAAGATTTATTATAAAACCACATAATGAAAACAGTGCGATTCAGGTGCGAGGACAGACAAACCAGTGGAAATGAATAGAAGGTTCAAAAATGAACCTGCCTCATTAATGACAAAAGTGTCACTGCAATGAAGTGGGGGAAAGAGATGGCTTTTTAAATAAATGCTGCTGAATCAATTGGATAACAACATGGAAAAAAAATAAACACTCACCCTACCTCACAGAATACACAAAAATCTATCCTACGTTGGTCATAGACTTAATTATGAAAAGATAAAATAATAAAGCTTCTATAACAGTGTTGTACAATAGAGATCCAACATGAGCCATGTATGTCATTTATGATTTTCTAGTAGCCACATTAAAAAATGTAAAAACAGACAGATGAAATTAGTCTTAATCATATGTTTAGCTCAAATTTCAAAAATATTATCATTTCAATGTGTAATCAAATATAAAAATATTAATGAGATCTTTTACATTATTTCATTCAAACTAAGTCTTCAGAATCTGGTGCGTATTTTATACTTACAGCACATCTTGTTTCTTGTGTTTTTTTTTTTTTTTTCATATATAGCTCCTTTATTTGTAGAAAAGATTTGTGGAAAACAAGGTAAATTTTATAAAAATTACATGCGCTCCCAAAATGAAACTCATCACTGGTGATAAATAAGTGACTGAAGTAATAACCAGTTTACCTGGGTTGATTTGCCGGGATGCTCAAGGGGAGATATTACTTGGTACAGCCCACTATATGCACCAAAATAATAGTTACTGACCTTTGAAATTTATGGAAAGAACCATACAAATGGTTTTCAGATATAACTTTAATTTTTGGAAGTATTTGAATGGTTTTTTAAAATTTTTAAATATTTATTTATTTATTTATTTTTGGCTGCATTGGGTCTTTGTTGCTGTGCGCCGGCTTTCTCTAGTTGCAGTGAGCAGGGGCTACTCTTCGTTGCGGTGAGCGGGCTTCTCATTGCGGTGGCTTTTCTTGTTACGGACCACGGGCTGTAGAGCACAGGCTTAGTAGTTGTGGTTCACAGGCTTAACTGCTTTGCAGCATGTGGGATCTTCCCGGACGAGGGCTCAAACCCGTGTCCCCTGCATTGGCAGGTGGATTCTTTTTTTTTGGCAGGTGGATTCTTAACCACTGTGCCACCAGGGAAGCCCTTGAATGGTTTTAAACATGGGCTTGAATTTGTAAACATCTACAACTTTCCCCCACAAGGACTCCCAGCCCAAGAGTAAGCTGTGGCTTAACCAAACGGGAATGTCTGTGCTGTTGAAGGCCAGTGCTACTTTCCACGAAGGGGAACATCAACGCTTTTCTGGCTTGTTAGAACTTTCAAGGCCCTTATGTCTTTGATGCTGAGTACCTGGCCAGGGACATTTTGTGAACCAGACAATGAGAGCTTCTTGGAATGAGCACATCTTGGTTTAGACAATACATTTTCAATAATTAAAGTGAAATGTAATCCTATCAAAAGAGAAAAGTTGAGTTGAATAGAAAAATATTTTATACAGCTTCAGTTTTAAAATTTAAATCCATTAACATAAATAAAATTAAAAGTTCAATTCCTTACTCACACTAGCCCTATCTCAAGTGTGAAATAGTGGCTACCCTATTGGACAGTGCAGTTCCAGAAGGTAACACACAACAGTATCTTTGTGACCTCAGGATAGGGAAGATCTCATAAACAGGATGCAAAAATCAACAACAATAAGGGAAAATATTGATAAATTTGGTTTTATTAAAATAAGTGCCTTTGTTTATCAAAAACACCTTTAGAGAGTGAAAAAGTGAGCGGAAGAGTGGGAGAAGATATTTTATATATACATATATCTGACAAAGGACTTATATCCAGAATCTACACAGATTACAAACCAATAAGGAAAGGGCTGACTACATAATGAAAGTATGGACAAAAGACTTGAATAGAGATATCATACAAGAAAATATCTACATAAGCATGTGAACAGTAGTGCAACATCATTATCAGGTAAATGCCAATTAAAACCATAAGATACCACCACACGCCCATAAAAATGGTGACATCAACAAAACAAAACAAAACAAAACTGAGACTATGGAGTGTTGGCAAGGATGTAGCTCAAGGGGAGTTCTCAGTTCCTGCTGGAGGGTATACACATTGGCACAACCACTTTGGAAAACCATTTGACAGTACCTACTAAAGCAAACCAATCACGCCTAACCCCAGGACCTAGCAATTCACTCCCAGGTACGTGCTGACAGAGATTCTCTCTTTGCCCATACTCTAGCCAAGCTCACCTGAGCCCCCTCGACTAGACCTCAAACTTGGCCCGTAGCAACTCGGCTCTCAACACAAATAGTTTAGCCCACCCTCTTCTTCCTACACTGAAAGACTTAAACGCTGGCAGTTTCTAACAGTTCAAGGCCACATCCCTAGGATGACCCAGTCCCCCTTAAAGTACCTGCCTAAGAAAACTCAAGACTGACAAATGAATTTACTGTTTGTTCCAGCCAACACCTGTCTATAGGCTCCTGACCACACTTTCTTAGCGCCTTTACTAAAAAGGGCTTACAACTGTCAATGCTTCTTCTGTCCCTTTGAGATGTATATGTATCTCCTACCACTCAGGAGGACCAGAAAGCCAGTCCTTTCAAATGTAATCATCAGGAAGGATAGGGCCTCAGTCTCCCAGTTTCTGGGGGAGGACAGAATCCTAACTTCAATCACTGCCAGCTAACAGACCCAGCTGACCTAACCAGCATTTACACTAACCAACCGTATAGAACTTTTCACTTCCCTGACTCTACTGAGACCCCACTCACCCCTCTCCCTATTCCCTCATTCTCCCTGTCAAACACCCAGCCACCTCTGGCAAAATCAAAGCTGAGTTCAGTTCATACTGAACTCTCTTCCCTACTGTAACAATAAATTACTAATTAAACTCTGTCCTTACCACTTTAACTAGTATCTGGCTTTGTTTATCTTTGACAATACCCAACAGAAACACTATGTATAAGGGTGCTGAAAGCAGCATTCTTCACAATAAAAAACAACTGAAAACAACCTAAGTGCCAAGCATCAGAATGCACCAGTAAAGAGTGTCATATTCAGACAAGCGAATAAAATGAGGTGGTGGAAAAGAGGAAACCACTGCTACGCATATGGACATGGATACACCCCGCTTAACGTTTAGTGAAAGAAGCCAGGCACAAAAGAGCACATACTTGTATTAGTTTTCTATTGTTGTGGGAGCAGTGAACACCATAGCAGCTTACAATAGCACCTACTGATTATCTCATAGTCATGTAGGTCAGAAGTGCAGGCCTGGCTCCACTGGATCCTCTGCTCAGTGTCTCCCAAAGCTGCAGTCAGGGTGTCCACTGGGTTGGGGGTCTCATTTGCAGCTAAGGGTTCTCTTCCAGCTCATTCAGGTTGTTGGCAGAATTCAGTTCCTAGTGGTTGTAGGACACGGGGTCCGTTTTCTTGCTGGCTGTCAGCTGGTTGTAGCTCCTAGAGGCCTCCTGCTCGTAAGTTCTCTCACTGCATGACAGGTTACTCCTTCGAGGCCAGCAGGACCATGTCTTTCTCATGCTTTGAATTTCTGACTTCGGGAAGGGCCCAGTCCTTGTTAAGGGCTCACCCGATTATGTTAGGCCTACCCATTTCCCTTTTGATGAACTCAAACTCAATTGTCTTGGAACTTAATTACAATTGCAAAACCCCATACCCTAAGCACAGGAGTGAGATGCACCATATTCACATTCCACCATATTCAAGAGGACGGAAGTACACAGGGCAAGAACATGGGAGGCAGGCAGCACGGGGTCCTCTCAGAATTTTGCCTACCACAAGACTGAATGATTCAAATTTATAAAGTCAAAAAATTGCAAAAGTCGGGCTTCCCTGGTGGCGCAGTGGTTGAGAGTCCGCCTGCCGATGCGGGGGACGCGGGTTCGTGCCCCGGTCCGGGAGGATCCCACATGCCGCGGAGCGGCTGGGCCCGTGAGCCATGGCCGCTGAGCCTGCGCGTCCGGAGCCTGTGCTCCGCAACGGGAGAGGCCACAACAGCGAGAGGCCTGCGTACCGTAAAAACAAACAAACAAAAAAAATTGCAAAAGTAATCTAAGATGACAGAAGTCAGATGGTACGCACTTTTGTTGGGTGGCACATATATTTGGGAAGAAGCATGAGGGAGTCTTCTGAATGCTGGTAGTGTTCTATATCTTGATCTCCAAGGTGATTACACAAATGTGCACTTTGCAAAAATTCATCAGTTTTGTACTTAGTATTTGTGTATGTATTTTATACTGCAATAAATATTTTACACAAAAATTTTAAAAGAGAGGTTCTCGGGGTGCTTTGTTTAATTACATAGAGGAGCAATAATTAGCATTACAATTGTTGGTATAAAATTGGCACTGGTAAGTGCTTGAAGTCAGTTTATGCCCCCAAGTAAAAGACTCTGAGAAGTTTATGTTTACCAATAATTTACCTGGCAAGGTGTGTTGTAAAAATGAGAAAAATTAAATTTCAGCTGGCTCTTTATTCAAGTGATCGTAAATCTGAGGTATTTCCATGTGAATAAATTTTGAAAGTTTCTCACTCTCCGTTTCAATACTGTTTTCTCTCTCCATTGCATGGAAGTGTGCAGGAAGTTAAGTGTAAAGTGAGCTGTGTGTGTGTGTGTGTGTGTGTGTGTGTGTGTGTGTGTGTGTGTGTGTCTTTGTGATTGGTAGGCTGGGCGAGGGCAGGGAAATACAAGGAAACTAATGGGCCTTATCTGATAGGGTAGGTAAAATCTTTACATTCTTAGGATACTGACTTAAGAACACCTCAGAAACACAAAGCTCTTCTATGCGATGGGTCCAGGCACTATATTCAGAGCTGGTCAGCTTTAACCTAATTCCATTCTGTACTCCCATTCTGTTCCAAGCTAAGGAAGTCACACCACTTCCTAATGAATATAAATGAATGCAGCCCTCCGTGGAAAATAAATCAGGAAAACACATTTACCGCAACTTATTCTAATCAGCACATACAGAAGTCATATAAATAGGATGTAAGTAAACTAAAGGCTAATCTCACTATGAATTTGATGCAAAAATCTTAAATAAAATATCAGCAAACAGAACAGAAAAGTACATTAAATAATAAGACACCATGCTGAGCGGTATCTATTTCAGCAATACAAGGATGGTTCAGCATCAGCGAATCCATTACATAATTCATACTATTAACGAAACTACGGAGCAAAAATCATGCAGTCATCTCAAACTGTGCTAACATTTAATAAAATTCAACATCCATTCACGATTTAAAATACTTTTAATAGAACAGGACTAGATGGCTATTTTCTCAAAATATATCTGGGTCAACCCAGAAGCCAGCACCATGCTTAAATGGGGAAACATTTAATGAGATGCATTCTCATTAAAGTTCAGAATATAATATAGAAACCATTATCACTACCTTAATATTGTTCTAGAGATTGTGGAAACCAAAGAAACTAGGAAACAAAATAAGTTAGTGCTACACAACTTAAAAACAAGAGGTAAAGTTATCATTATTTGTAGATGTTATGACTGTATATTTGGGGAGGACCTAGGAGAAGTCATTGAAAAACATTTACAAGCAAAGAGAATTTAGTAAAAATGGATGGGTCAAAAATTACTATACAGAAATCAATAAATTTCATATACACAATAGTAAGAGGATAAAATGGAAAATATCTATAACAGCAACAAAAACAAACATATCTAGTAATAAACTTAACAATAAATATGCAAGATCTATATGATGTAAAGTTTAGAATATTCCAGAGGGTCACAAAAAAAGATATGGGCAAATGGAAAGGCAATTCATATCATAAGGTTGTAAATTCTCACCGAGTTAGTTTGTAAACTTAATCCCATAAAAGTACTCACAGGATTTTGGGGGTACATAGGCAAGCTAATGCTCAGTCCATATAGAATATCAAAGAAGCAAGAAGAGCCAGGAAAGTTTTGAAAGAGAAGATCAATAATGAAATACTCTTCCTACCAGATGGTAAAATACAGAATTTTTAAAATATATAAATATATAAAGGAAAATAATCAGAACAGCATGGAACTGATACATAACAGACAACTCGATAGAATATAATAGATGGTGTGGAAATCAGTCCAAGTACAGGAATCTGATATATGATAAAGATGTCATCTCACATAAGAGAAGAAAAGATGAATATTCACTAAATTATTTTAGGATAACCAAAGAGACATCTACAAAAAGAAGGTTGGATCCATAGCTCACATTTTATACTAGGGTAATTTCTTTCTTTTTTTTTTTTTTTTTTTTAGATTTTTTTTTTTTTTTTTTTTTTTTTTATAAGTAATCTGCAGATTGCTTTCATCTTGTGTTATTTATTTATTTATTTTTGGCTGTGTTGGGTCTTCATTTCTGTGCGAGGGCTTTCTCTAGTTGTGGCAAGTGGGGGCCACTCCTCATCGCGGTGCGCGGGCCTCTCACTATCATGGCCTCTCTTGTTGAGGAGCACAGGCTCCAGACGCGCAGGCTCAGTAATTGTGGCTCACGGGCCTAGCCACTCCGCGGCATGTGGGATCTTCCCAAACCAGGGCTTGAACCCATGTCCCCTGCATTGGCAGGCAGATTCTCAACCACTGCGCCACCAGGGAAGCCCCAGGGTAATTTCTTGATATAAACATATAAATGTAAAAAAATAAGAAACTTGGTCCATAAACTTAGAAAAAGTTCTTTCTGAATTATACTGTACAAAGCCCAGAAGCCGTAAAATGGAAAATTGCTACAACTATTATATAAAAGTAAAATTTTATGCGGCAAAAATCACCATAAACAAAGTTAACCACAAACAAGAAGCTGGAAAAAGTATTTGTAATTTATATCACAAGAAAAAAGCTAAGTTTCCCTTTTACAAGAGTCCCTACATTTTATCAAGAAAAATACCAACAACCCAACAGAAAACTAGGTAAAGAGAGAAACAACAGTTCACAGAAAAGGAAATACAAATGACTCTTCGATGTATGAAGAGATGCTCAATCTGTAATCAGGCTGGTAAAGATTTTTTTTAAAGTTGGGTAGCGCACTGCAGTGTAGAAATAGCCACTCTCATACTTTGCTGCTGGGGAGGGTGAGGCAGCACCACTTTGATGGAGGACAATTTGGCAAAAAATATCTATCAAAATTCTCAATTCACATGTACTGTGTTCCAGCATTTCCACTTCTAGGAATTTATCTTAGAGGTAAATTCACACATATGCCAAATGGCCCAAGTTCTTCATTATTGTAGCACTGTTTGCAATAACAAAATTTTGAAATACTTAAGCTTTCCATCACAGGGGCCTGACTGGCTGCGTAAATTATGGTACGTCTACACAATGGAATACCATGGAGCTATGAAATGAAGGAGAAGGTTCTTTATGTACTAACACAGAATGATCTCCAAAATAAAATTAGAAGTTCAAAAAAAGTATGTACAATATGCTAGCATGTTTTTATTTGTTCAAAAAAGAAAGAATATGATATGTAAATTTTCTCATATATTCATAAATCTTGTCTGGAAGAATGCCCAAGAACCTGATAATAGTATCTGTCATCAGGGATAGGACCTGGACGGCTCAGGGACAGACAGGGACAGGGATGGGAGATAGGACTATTCATTTTGTGCCTTTTGTACCCTTTTATTTTGAGCCATGTGAATGTATTATCTATCAAAAAATGCACAGCATGATTAAACTTTATGATGTAATAAAAAGGGTGTAGTTATACACCAGCCTGTCCATGCTTATCCTGAATTGGCTGAAAATAAAGTCTCTTGTTAATCTGTATAGCTTTTTGAGTAAAGCACCAAAAGAGAAAAATAATTTTTTGCTTGAAAACTGAAGTCCCAAAATAAAAATTAAATGTTTTTTTTTGTTTTTTTGTTTTTTTGTTTTTTTGCGGTACGCGGGCCTCTCACTGTTGTGGCCTCTCCCGCTGCGGAGCACAGGCTCCGGACGCGCAGGCTCAGCGGCCATGGCTCACGGGCCCAGCCGCTCCGCGGCACGTGGGATCCTCCCGGACCGGGGCACGAACCCGCGTCCCCCGCATCGGCAGGCGGACTCTCAACCACTCCGCCACCAGGGAAGCCCCAGTTAAATGTTTTTAAAGTTTAAAGAAATAAAGAAAAAGTTCTCGACAATAGGGATGGTAGAATCAGTTTGTTTAAAGCAGTCAAACAAATAACAACAACAACAAAGTGTTCACACTGTCTCTAAGGATACGAGAGATTACGTTACTTTTTAAGAATATTTCCTTGTTGTTGAATTATTCTGATCTGTTGATATATTAATTTTATAATTTGAAAAATTATAATCAGATTTAAATATAAAAAAGCCTTAGGTCCCATTGGTAGCCAAATATACATAAATGTGTTTAAGCTAATGATAAAAATATACAAGTTTAAAAGAGACACCATTTTCTTGACTAGTAAAATAGCAACCCTGAAAAAATATGATACTGAATGCAGGTAACAGTGTGGTGCAAAGGGTACTCTCATTAATGGTGAAATATAAACTGGTACCTTCCCCTTGTTTTAACTGAAATTTACAACGCACAGTTCTAAGAAATAACACAGAAAGAACCTATATAGTCTTTACCGGTACAATTCTCTTTTAAAAAACAATTTGTCAGTATCAGTTAAGAATCTTAAAAAACTCACACTTTTCAACTAGTAATTCCATTTCTTAGAACCTATCCTAAAAAAATATAATTCAAAGGAGAGAAAAAGCTATATGCATAAAAATGTTCATTCAATACCATATATAAAATATAAATATATTCATATATATATGTGTTAAATGATAATAGTTCATTAAATAATAACATAAACACTAGACAGAATATTCTACAGCCATTATATCACATTTATGTAGACTATGAGGTAATTGGCTTAATAGCTATGATATGATGTTGATTTAAATGATAAAATTTTATGTATAATAGTGAAAAATATTCATATGGTCAATGAGTGGGAAAGTAGCGGAATTATGGTTGATTCTTTGTCTCCCCAAACTTTCTAGAACGTAATTTCAAATTTAATTTTTTCAGATTTTTTTCAAATTTTCTAAATTCAAGTTTTCCTACTTTTGTCAGAATTTAATTTGAGAAGCAAAAGGAGATGAAAGATGCCTGCTTGTTAATCCAATAACGAATTGCCCGGCATGAACGGTAGACTTTTGTTAGGAAAGAGCCACTTACTTGCATCTTTCTCTGGAGAAGGAGGAGGGACCCCCTGCCCCAGACAGGTGCCACTGACCAGCTGCACCAGCTTCTCTGGGTGCTGGGCATTGCCCATGGGCGGCACCTTCCCCTTGGGGCTGCTGAAGAGGTCTTGCAGGTCCTTTCTTGGTCTGGATTCTCGGAGGAAACTCTCAAAAGATTTGTCTTTGAGTCTGAGGGAGGAAAAGAGTGAGGTCTTTTTCTTGGGATCCTTGGCAGCATCTGGGACGGTCTCTTGCAAACTCACTTTCTCCAGGAGGGTGGGGACATCTTCGATCTTGCTGCAGGGTGGGGACGCGAGTGCAGGAAACGTCTTGGATGACTGGTTGGGCAAACTGTGGGTGCGGAGGGCAGGGTCAGGAGGGCTCGGGGCTGAGGGCTGGGCAGCCCTGGCGGCTGGGGGGCCCAGGGAGAAGGCTGAGGCCCTGCTCACCATGTCTCTCTTGGGGGACGGTTGGTCCCAGTCTTTACTGGAGCTGCTTTTCCGAAGGCTGAATGAGCGAGTGCAAGCGTGGGGTGGGCTGGTGGGCAAGGTCTTTGACGCTGGCTTGGCCCAGGCCTTTCTCCCACTGTCGGAATTGGGGAGGAGCGGCTCCAGGGACCTCCGGATGGCGTTGGCTATGAGCCGCAGCGGGGACTTGGGCGGGGCCACGCTTTGCTCCCTGGGAGTCCGTTCAGCTGGGGTCCCCATCTTCTCCTGAGCCTCTCTCTGGGCTGGTAAGGTCTCTCTCACTGCCCGAGGGAGCAGCAAGGGGCGGACTGGTTTCAGCACACCTCCTCCTCGGCCATTCTCGGTGCTTTTCTGGGAAAGCCGCACCCTGGCTCCCAGGCGCAAGCTCTTAGGGTTGGAGTCTTTCCAATGTAGCAACCTAGTCTTCTGCTCCTGAGTGAGAACCAGCTCCTTTAAGCCCAACTTCTTCTCTGCCAGCTCTGACCTACCCTCCTCTCCCCTCCTGGGTCTGGTATTCCCTTCTCCAGGGTCCTCTCCAGCCCTGGGAGACAGCTGTTGGTCTGGCGAGCACCTGTCCTTCCCTCCAATGGGGTGTGGGCCTCTGTGGATGCTTCTGGTACCCACAGGAGGGGCCTCTGCTTCCCGACTCCCATCAGAAGCCATCTCTTTAGGGCCGGATGGCCTCGAGCTTTCGAGGCCGTCTCCACCAGGCCTCACCAGACAGTATTCTGTCTGCTCCAGCACTTGGCCATGAGGGATGTGTAGGGGGATTTCCTTGGGTGGTCCTTGGGTCCTGGCTTGCCTCAGAAAGATTGGGGTGGAAGGACTGAAATGACCTCTCGAGGCCTGAGAAGGAGGGTTGCAAACTGTCACCTGGAAGGGATAGGCAAAAAAGAGCAGTGATTTTTAGAAGTTCCCAGCATTTATTTATATGAGGGACGCACATCTCAGTCTATAGCCCCCTCCCTTCCTCTCTCCAGATCTCATATACCCAAAGTCAAAAAGAATTCTGCCTAGGATGATTTCAGAGGGCCACTCTTCCTTCTAAGTGGCTCCCTTGGGATGGGCTGGAATTGGCCCAGAGCCCCCATATCACTGACCAAAGTCTTTCCTGAGCCTTAGATTAGGTGGGTAGGAAGCCAGAAAGGAAAGCAAAGTCACTGACAAGCTCCTGGGCCACTGAGGGGAGGGCTGGCCTGGTCCCTGTGGGTGGCCAGGCACATAAGGAAGCTCAGCCATGGTCCCTACTAAAGGGCACATTCCACCCATAGGTATGTTCCTCCAACAACCAAGAAACCAAGGCTTCTTCTTTGGAGACCATTAAGGTAAGGAGAGACAGCTACCCTTCTGGCTTGGAGCTGTGGTGGCAGGATAGCCTTTAGGATCTTCCAATGACCCTTCAAAACCTGACTCATGCCTCTCCCC
This sequence comes from Lipotes vexillifer, assembly GCF_000442215.2. Classification (NCBI taxonomy): domain Eukaryota; kingdom Metazoa; phylum Chordata; class Mammalia; order Artiodactyla; family Lipotidae; genus Lipotes; species Lipotes vexillifer. Next base: position 2,737,036 of record NW_006799037.1, on the reverse strand, counting down.
ACTGAGAAAGCAGCCATTTCTAGCATGCAGGAGCTTGGCGCTTGGCAAAGGAAGAATATAGAAGACTTGAGAAGGAGCGACTGTGCCCTGCCAAGAGCTCTGGTCATCAGAGCTTCACAAGAGTATGTACTTTTCTGTCTTAGATATTCTACTTCCCAGAGCCTAGAACAAGGACTGGCAGGTAATAGAGGCTTGATAAACCCATATTGAAGGAAAGAGTCTAACCATGACTGTCTTCGGTGATGCCATTTTCTATTCAAGGGGGATGCTGCTTCCAAGGTTCTCAGCTGCTACCAAAGGTACCCTGCGTTCTGTGCCTGCCATCCTACAGCTGCCAGCTCCTCAACACCCTCTGTGAGGCCCTCAAGGGCAGAGCACAAGCCCTAGCATCTCTGCATCCCACAGTCCAGCTCAGATTCCATGCCCTATAAAGTCTGCTGAATGAGTGGGTGGCTGTGCCCTCCGTGGCTGAGAAGAAGTAGGGTGCACTTTCGTGGAAAGGACAAGTGAAGAGGTGTGGGGTGGACTCCTGACAGAGCACCCCTCTGGCCCTGGCTGTGCACTTGGGGTGACCCAAGGGTGCTGGGAATCCAGAGCTCAGTGTGGAAGTGGGAGGAGTATAGGCAGCTTGTCGGCCTCACACCCTGTGCAGGGCCCCGAGGGCACTTACCTGAGGCGGGGAGGAACTATCCAGAGCATGCGGGACGCCAGCGGAGGAAGACGGCAGAGAAGGCGAAGGAGAAGCTTCCTTTGGAGGCGACATAGGTCTTTCGTTGTTCACTGGTGTCATATCTACCAAGGATGCTGGGGGGAAATTAGAGTTCAATGTGCCCGTCCAAACACCTACAGCTAGTCTCCCGTTGGTCCTCCCCATTCCTGTCCATCTTGTGCAGAAATTGCCAAGTGTGCCAAACAGGACGTTAAAGGCACTGACTCTGCAAGTGTGAGGAGTGTCGGGAAAGCGTCTTGAACGACCAACACGTGTTCCCGGGCACGTAAACTGAGATGCGTTTTAGGAACTTTGCCCGATCACACGGTGGACCGTACTCTGGGTTTCCCATGAATGTTTTAGCGGAAGGAAGAATCCATTCAACCTGGGGAGCTGGGCCCCATGGAATGGATACCATGCAGGATGACTTCAAAGGGTTTGCCTTTGCTTACCAAACCTCACCAATCCTATCAGCCCCTAGAGTCCAGCCTTATGTCTCACACGGCTGTGGGTGTAGATGTGGTAAATCCAGGTTTCATCCCGAGCCCTGAATGAATGAAGTAAGAATGTCTCTCTATTTCACTGTCATTGTGATTTGGTTTTGAAATTTATTTTTATAATGGGATTTGGCTGATTTTCACTGCTGCGCTTATGTCGCTCTACACACGCTTGATTCTCTTACGGAGACATATAAATTCATAGGTTTTAAGATTCCTACCAGTCAGGTCTATTCCTATGCGTTGAATATGGGGTGTTGAGTCCATTTCGTGGAGCAAGGAGTAGTTCTTGTCTATTACGTATTTGGCTTCTGGAACGATATCTATGCTGATTTCAATCTCTGGTTTTATGCAGC
>NW_006799037.1:2733794-2735234 GCF_000442215.2 Lipotes vexillifer | reverse complement strand
GGGAAAGAGGAGGTTTTCAGTGAAGCTCCTCTCTATAGAGTCAGAGGGAGGAAGACGCCAGCGACGGATTCAGAGGCCCCGGAGCCCGCTGCTTGGGACTTGGAAGAACAGGCGTAGGAGTGTTGAACAGGCTCCTGCGGGGGACGAAGGTCCCAGGATGAAAAGTCCAAGAACCACTCTGTCTCACACACACGTGAGAATGTCCCCAAGAGTTAGAACAGGGGTCTCCAGGGTGTTTCTGGGAAACGGACATGTACCTCTAAGGTTTGCCCTAGAGCCGTCATGGTGGGGAGCTGGGGCTGCATTAAATCACTTAGTCAATAAAGCACCTGAGGCCTCTTCCTGTAAGATGCACGCTGGACCATTCGCCGCGGGCACAGAGAGGAGAGGCAGTAACTGCCAAGGAAACGGGCTCTTCCTCCCACCTGTGTATCACGGGGCTCTCAGATGAGATCGTTAGTTTGAGATTTTAAGAGAACACAAGGGAGGGAGGTTATAATGAGTATCAGATCATTTGAAGCATATGGAGTGGGGTTCGTGCCAAGCTCCTGTTGGTCAGGGAACAAATGAGAGCCAGTGCATGTGCTGTCCTTCTCGACGGGAGAAAGGAGTGTGGCCAGGACCGAGGATGAGCCTCATTTTGAACTGTGGGAGCTGAACCCAATTAGTCTAGTTACAGCAGAATTCCAACAGATGTATAAGCTCAATCTCATTCCCTCTCTCATGAGTGCACACACACATGTGCGCACACAGACCCCCCCCCGCCCCAGTAACTTTAATCTAAACTCTCGAGCATTTTGTTTCCCTCTTGGACCATTTCAATAATAGGTCCTCAAAGGGATTCAGAAGACACCATCCTCACTTCCAGATTTGCCCACTCAATGTCTGACCCTTCAGCCCAGCCAGCTCTCCTGTTAGCCTTCCTGGCACATAAAGGCTGTTCCACAGAGACTTCCCAGGACCAGTGTCTCTAACTACCCACTCCTGTCAGACTTCCTGCTTCTGGCTGCTCAGCTGACCCATTTCCTTTTCCCTCCAAGGTGTCCAGCCTTCAGATTTCAGCTTGTTTCTAAACACAATCCCCTGGCCTCAGTTTCCCCAAAGCTTTGGATGAGAGGTTCCTCCTCTGGGACCCACCCAGGCCAGGCTAAACGCAGGCCTCACTCCAAGAGGAGTTCCTTCCAGACCAGTGTGCACAGCGGAGCCACACAGGGGGTTGTCAGTACTCCGTCCTGCTTTCCTCTTACAAATGCAAGCACGTTAGAGCTTGCGTCCCAGGCCCGGGCTCTGAAAAGCTGACCACACACACCATCAGCAAGCTCCCCAAGGGAAGCGCTCCAGGGGAAAAGGTAACTTGGGGGAACAGATCTCAGGGCGGCAGGAAGGAGCTGCTGGGGACAAAGGCCACCGGCTGCCAGGAGCTGACACTGGGTGGGGGGG
>NW_006799037.1:2716019-2733676 GCF_000442215.2 Lipotes vexillifer | reverse complement strand
GAATTCCTTCTCCTTCTCTTCCTGGCCCCCTCGTTCTCGCTGCCACCTCCTGAATCAAACTCCTGAACTTGTCCCAAAGTCCTCTCAGCTCCACAGACTGCCTTTTCGTTCCCCCGAGGAGCGATCCGGGAACCCTCCGACACAGAGCCAGGACACCTTGGGAGCCAAGGTGATAGGAAAGCCTTGGGGTTCTCAAGGTCATGACCTGGGAGCTGCCCCCATCTCCTGTGTCTAATCCGCAACCCCACCCAGCAAGTGGGATCTCTCTCCACACATGAGCCTCAAGATTGTCTTCAGGATAGAAGTTGGGGGCAGGGGGCTTGAGGAGATGGGGGAAGCAAAACACCTGCCATTCAAGCCACTGCCTGGGAGGTGGGCAGTGCCTAGGAACGGAAGGGGAGGCCGGAGCCCAGCTGACAGGTGATGGGAAATCTCGCCCACCTGAGGCCTTTGGCTTCCCTCAGAGGATGGCAAAGGGGAGCCTGGGACCCCACCCCTGTCACACCCACACCAGCGGCCTGACACAGTGAGTTACGTAACCCCTCAGTTTCCTCATCTGAAAAATGGGAACCCTAGTGCTGTTTCATGGGGAAGCTAAAGAAATAAAATGGGGTAAAAAGAGGTGCCCAGTGCAAAGCACAAAGTAAACGCCACATGCTAGCTAAATATTAATTCCATCCCCTTCCCTTCCTCCCATGCACATGAGTGGTGTCCAATAAAGGCACTGCTAAACGGCTGACCTGTTCCGGGGGGTAGGAGGTGCTGCACATTCATCCTGGCCAGGATTCCTCTAACTCACGGCCCACAGGCTTGGTTCTCATTGACCAACTCAGGTCCTTCTCGCCCCTTCTTGTTTTGCTTGAAACCTCAGCAGAGTCCAGCCAGATCTGCCCTGCCCTCTGCAGAAGCCTCAGTCCTGGGTGCCACTGGGCCTTCCAGTCCCATTGTGCGAAGGAGGTCAATGAACAGATCAGGGTCTGGATTACAGCTCCTCCCATATCCCTCCTGGGTCAGCTGCCTCTTCTCTGGGCCCTCTGGCAATGGAGGCCTTTCCCTTGATCCTAGAGGTCGTTCTGGTGAGTATGGTCAGTTGGGTGAGGGCGATAAGGGCAGGCACGCAGCCCTCTCCATCCTCTTGCCTGGGGCTGGGGCCAGAGCCAGCCTTAACAGGGCAGTGAAGGATTAGAGGAGATGGTGTGCCCCAAGCTCTGCTCCTTCCCACAGGACCAGCCTTGCCCAATGGGTTTCCTTCTGGGCAAAATGAAGATGACCAAAAAGATGGCTCTGAGGGTTTCCACAAAGACTGGGATTCCAGGGTGCAGCTCCCCAGAACTTGGAGCTTAGGCAATACTCAAATCCTCCCAGAGTCTTGGAACACCCTCCAGGGGCTGCAGCCTGCTCAGGCCTAACCCACGTTCTCTATTTGTTCCTGCACTGCGTTCAACTCAGTTCAGCCGGCTTGGCCCCTGGTTCTTTAGTTTGTTCATTCGTTCGTTCGTTCATTCATTCATTCATCCACTTATTCATTCGTTCTGCAAGCAAGGACTGGGTGCCCCTTCTGCAGCAGGCTCATGCTAGGCACTAAGCCCATAGAAATGATTCGAACTCAAGGCCTGCCCTCAAACCAGCTTTTACATGCACTTGAGAACACACGCCTGATACTCCTGGGATAACTAAAGACACAGCTGAGAAACCACGCTACTGGTTATCAGTCCCCTCTCTCCTGTGCCTCCTTCAGCACCCACACCCTGCTGTGAGGGTCCCCCCGCCAGACTCCCTGCTCTCACCCCAAATCAGGAACTTCTTGAGGGCGGGGCTGGGCCCCTTGCACTGGTGGCACTCAGTAAAGTCAGCTGGAAGCACTGGATGGAATCTGCACCCAAATGGACCCATCCATAGAAGCAGAATTCCTGTGACTGGGGAGGGGCTGAGGTGGGGAGTAAATGAGACGCGTGGGAAAGGCCTGCCCCAGGCCTTCGGTAAACGGTGATTCCCTCCTTCCCCTCGCCTTCGCTGCCTGGGATCACACAATGGCTCAAGAGTCATTTTAGGTTGTCCCCAGGTGAAGTGGCCGACTCAGGTGTGCCCTGGTCCTGTTCCAGAAGTGCCCATTGTCCCAGCCTGGCCCGAGTGAAAGGGGCCGCAGGTCTATGGGTTGCAGAGAATGACTCACTGGCCAGGAGTCAGCGTTGACTCAGCAGGCAGGAGTCAACTAAATTAGCACGCTATTCCATCTCCAGTGTTTCTTTTAAGAAGTCTTCATCTAACCCCAGGTTTTCCTGGGTCCACCCCTCCTACAGCAAGGTCCGGAGAGGGAGCATGGGGGCAGGAGGAGATGGAAGGCAGCGATGGGCTTGGGATCAGATGAACAGCCCCTGCCCCCTCTCAGGATTGGGGAGGGAATCTCTGCTCTGTAACTGGGGCAGCGCCAGGAACACGCTGGCCCTGGGACGCTGCGTAAACGGGCATGCGGTCACTGCGCCCCCTAGTGGGAGTCCACTGCCTTGGCACCCACCGCGGGCCCTGGTCCTCACCCACCTGCTCTTCCCTGGGATGCGGGACCATAACCTGCTCAGAAAAAGGAGCAGCGCGGTGTGTATTTGTGCGTTCGCGTATGTGCGTGTGTGCGGTGTGTGTGTGTCTCTGGATTCCTTCACCGCTTTGCCCACTACTGCACGAAGTCAAGCTGATGCCCCCAGCCCAACTCCAGTGTACTGAATCAAAACGTATAGAGCCCCTCAGGTCTCAGTTTCCTCATCTGCGTTTCAAGAAGATTGGAGCGATGGCTGCTAAGGTCCCTTTCAAGTGCAATTCTAGGGTTCTAAGGCCCTGTGACTCCAGAGTGGGGAGCTGGGGAGGCGGAAGAAAAAGTAGCAAATCCCTTGGAAAGTGCTTCCCCTAGTGAGCAGTGGAAATAGTCGAACAGTACATTTCTTTCCTTGCCCCTCACATCCAGGAGGCCAGTTCAGAGAGGACATGTGAGGAGTGAGAACAGCTGCCCCTGGGAATTAATCAGACAGCTCCCGCCCCCTCCCACCCCCCAGGGAGCTCATGACTCACTCGACTGGAATTTTCTTCTCCCGCTCTGGTATTTGCTGGGAGTTGGAAACTGGAAGCTGTTGGCCCTCTGCAGAACTGTGGTGGGAAAAAGAAAGAGGGAGAGAAGATGGGGAGGGAGGAAGAGTCTGTTAAATGGGTAAGATAAACAGGGAGTTTTTTCTTATGGCCCAGTTACCAAAAGTTAGTAGACTAATGGTCATAATTGTCTGAGCCCCTTCCTTTCCTCAGACCGAACCTCCCTGTCCCTATGACACACACTTCCAACTTTTCATTCATTCACTCATGAAATTGTTTTGAGACCCTGCTATGGGCCAGGTACTGCCCTCTTTCAGAAAATATCTCAGATTATGAGCCATCATTCTAACTCACCCATTGTTAATAAGCATGTGTGCATACATGTTTATAGGCATACATGTACATACATATGTCCGCATATCCACAAGCATATATGACAAGTTCATTTTAAGCAGAGCAGCTCTTTGGAGCTGAAGTCTCACATCAATGCCCCAAATGTGTCATAGATGAACCAGAGCTGCTTTCATTGAAGCCTGGAAGCTGCAGAAAGCTCCACCCTCTCTCTACCTTACCCCCAGAGCCCCCAAAACCCTTTGGGAACCAGTTTTAACTGAACTCCTGGACACTCCATGGCCACAACCCCTCCTCTTGGCCTGCCTCCGATGGAAACACATTTGCAGGATGCCGTCGGCTGTGTTATGAAGACCCTTTGCCCAGCTGGGGCTTGAGAATCAGCTGAGCAAAATTAACATCACAGGCAGAAGAAATGGGTCTTAGCCATTTGGGACCTATGAGTGGGATGTAAATGTACCCCGTTCCCACACTGGGCCCTCAGATTTGGCCTCAGGCTCCAGGTCTCCGTGGTGGTTCCATCACGGCTGGAGAGAAAGACGGGGCAAGTCACACCTGAATGGCTCCCACACGTGGGACCAGGAGGTGTGGAAGGAAAGGAAGCCCGCAGGACTGATGTGGGCTTGGAGAGCGGGTGGGGAAGCTTTGAACACAGCTGGCCCAGCCCGCCCTCTGTCTGCAGGAAGTCCTAGATTCCACTCCCCCGCCAGGGCTCAGAGCTGCTGTCAGCTCTTACCAGCCAGGCTGTGGAGCACAGGCAGGTGTCCACCCGACCTGGGGGCTTCCTTTCCTCAGCAGATCTTTCAGCTCCTGAGCTCCTTGGCTCCCCTCCCTTATCAATTTGGAGAGCTTTGCTCCTGCTGTGTCTGGTCTGGCGGTTCCCCATCCCACAGGTCTGCTGTCAGAATCAAGCTCACGGGTTTGAGGGGGAGAAACCTAGGTGGATAGGTGAGGGTGCCATCTCCCTGTCTCCCCACTGCAGAATGAACAGTCTATGTACAATGTAGGGCCACTTCCCCCTGCCAAGTGCAAGTCATGGATGTTTTCAATAAGGAACAAGCACAGCTGATTCCTGCAGACCAGAGTTAACCTCTTCATCACCTAATGGAGAAATTACTCAAGAAACACAGAAGAGTGCCAGAAGCTCTTATTGCTTCTCCTTGGCTCTTAACTTTGTGGAATGGGATTTATTAGAAATGGTTAAAATTCAAGAGAGGTTTTCCATCACTGGTGTTTATAGGGCATCCATGCACACATTTTTACCACAATAGGAATAGGGTGGGTAGTCATGATTTGATCCGGTAATTTTGAGCAGAGTAAAGCAGGGCTGTTCCCTTCTTTTTAGTTTATAGTATATTTATTTAATGTGTTTATATTTATTTTAAGGGAGTACTTTTGGAGATCTTAGTGTATGACTCTCTGCAAAAGGAGTAAGAGGGTAAGTATTGTGACACAGGGTGCTGATGACATCATTTTATTGTCACACACTAACAATAAATGTCCTCCATAGGCAGTTGGACCATCCTGTTATCAAATTATTGCCATAAAAAAAATGGATAAATACCGATTTTTCTAAATCAGAATAATTTGAGGGCAGATTTCCCTCCTAACTGTTAACCGGTTTATGTCCAAGAACCCAGTGCACTAGATCAATTCGTTTAGTTGTTTAGGCTAAACAACTAAACTAAATTATATTTAGTTTATAAAACTAAATTATAACTAAATTATAACTAATGCATCCAAGCAGGCCTCTGGGAAGCTGCTCTTCTGCGATTCCCAAAGGGCAGGACGTGGCCCTCCTGCCTGGAGGCATCTGGAGTGCTTCCATAAATGCAGATACTGGTCCCCACTCTAGACCCAAGGCATCTGAATCTCTGAAGGAGGGAACCTAGGAATCTGCCTCTTAAGCAGGCTTTTTACGAACCACTACACTAGGTGTTTTAGGGGAGCATTACTGAGCATTTTCTATGGCCTCTATTACACAGGGCTCAGTTTCTGTTTTAAACCATCATGGTGGGCATGCTCTATGCTAAAGAACTTTGAGGAGGGGATAGGTTCCTTGATGAGCTGCGGCAGTCCCAGAGTCTTTTCAAAGGTGGTAAAACATATATAAGATAAAAATCACCATTGTAACCACCTTTAAGTATAGAGTTGAATGGCATTAAGTACCTTCACGCTGTTGTGCAAACATTAATTCCATCCATCTCCGGAACTTCGTCATCCCACTGGAACTCTGTCCCCATTGAACACTAATCCCCACCCGCCCTCTTCCCCCAGCCCCTGGTTATCACTTTTCTATACCTTCTGCCTCTGTGACTTTGACTATTCTGGGTGCCTCACAGAAGTGGGATCATACAACACTTGTCCTGGCTTAGTTCACTTAGCATAATAACTTCAAGTTTCATCCATGTTGTAGCATGTGTCACAACTTCATTCCTTTTTAATGCTGAATAACATTCCATTGTGTGGATATAGCACAATTTGTTTATCCATTCACCTGTTGATGGACATTTGGGTCATTTCTCCTTTCGGCAATTGTGAAAAATGCTGTTATGAGCATGGTGTACAAACCAGGAATCTTTTTAAAGCAACATCCTGGTCTTTATCGGCATGTCCTCGGCTAACCTCCGAGACATTTATCCAGGTGAAAATAGTGATTAACAAAGCTCCGTGACACCCACAACACGATGTCAACCCTACACTATCTAGTAAAGTGATGGACTCACCACAACCAGCAACACGAAACACAGAGCTTAGACTATGCTAGCGATTGTAGCCTTACAATGTGGCCTGCTTGGCAGTGATGGAAATCATGATGGATAAAGACAAAAGCAACAGAAGATTGCTTGAAAGTCGTGAGGTCTATTCACCTCTCTGTCTACTATGTTTCTTATTCTGGAATTAAACTGGACTGTCAAACAAAATGCTTTAGCCACACTGCCTTGATCTCTCCACCTAACCCCATCCTCCTGGGAGAAGAGCTCTAGCTGAGTCATGTTTTGCTGTCATGCTCTCACCTGCCAGCAAAGGATGCTGCAAGAAACAGCCTTGGGAAAACTATGGCTGCATTTTCTGCAGACCCCATTGTTCAAGACACGATCAAACACATCTCTCAATAGCATCTATTTGACATGAGCTGGACAATTTCCATAAGGTGAAGCATTAGGAAAAGTGGTACCGGCTCTGAGACCTGCTGCAAACCAATGTATTTTTTTCCTTGTGAACAGTCAGAAGTAATTGTCTGTTTCCATTTGAACTCTGGCTGCCAGAAAACTCAGAATCAAATTTATGATTCCACTAGAGCAACTGTTTAGGATCATGGTCTGCCTCTCTGAGGTCTATACCTCCTAAACTGGTTTTCCCTTTCATGTATATATCTTTAGGCTTTATCTTGAGGCATTATCTTTCATATATATAGACACACAATTTTGTTTTATGTCTTTCTTGTAAATTGCCTAAAATCCTCTGACAATTGAGGAGAAAGGAGAAATGGAGGGAAGGGATGAAAGGTGGGCAGTCTTCGTATCTATAAATGAGGAGGCTGGAGCCCAGGGTGATGGAGAGGCCAGCAGTACCCAAGACTCTGTCCACTGCCTGTGCTAAGCCTCTCTGGACAGCACCACAAATGGTACTTAGCAAATGTGTTTTAATGGCAATTTGTCCGTTTTAAAAACAGCTCACATGAGAGGGTAAATCCAGAGTATACAGGATTCTGGCCCCAGCCCTGGTCTTCCTGTGAAACCATCACTCTTAAGAACATTTCTAGGTTCATGTGGAGGTTCTGCTCTCGGCCACCAGAGGGAAGCACAGGACAAGTAGAGCTGCGGCTTTCCCCGGGCTGCTAAGGCCATTGGTCCTGATGATGGCAAGAGCCCGTTTCTTCCCACCCACAGGTCACTAGTTGCCCTTGACTAAATCAAAACATTCAATTCAAGGCCCTTTATTAAAACAAGCTGGAGTGCTAAAGACAATGACTTCTTTGGGTGTGCAGCATCCAGCACTGGGCCACACCACTTACTAAGCTGTGTGAGTCCTTGGGAAAACACTCAGTCCATTTGAACACCTGTAAAATGGGCTTCATGCTACTTACCTCACATGGTCATCCTGAGGATGAAATGGGGCCATGTACAGGGAAAGCCCTGGCCAATACAGGTGCTCAATGATAGGGCATTTGTTACAGCGCATTCCACAAGCCGCCAAGCACTGGTAGTGGCCCTGTGCTGCCCCCTGGTGGCACCAGAGAAACTGTGCTGCCCAGAGATGTGTGTGGTTCAACAGCAGCTGAGCCCACCTCCTTTTCCCTCACGGGCTATGGAATGCCAGAGGGCCCCTCACAGATATCCACAGAGGACGCTCCAGGAAAGAGGGTCCTGGGGCCCCCTTATCTCTGCCTGTGACACATAGCCAGCCAGCCCCTTCCGCCTCCTTCCCACTTGAGATTCCAAAGCTGCCCATGGAGAGGGAGGCTGGACCTGGGTCCAGTATCCTCACCCCCACTTGTACCCCGGCCCCCAAAGGTCCCAGCTCCACTGCCTCTGAGCCTGAGGGCCAGGCCTACTGTCACGTGGTCCTCCATGAGGAAAAACCGTCCATGGGGGTCCCTGTCCCCCCTCCCCCCTTCCACCCCTGTGTCCCAGGATCACGCAAGCCCGTCTGTCTGTCTCACCCAGGCAGGCCTCCTGCTCACCATGCACAGCTTCAGGCTCCTCGGGGCCATGTGGAGAGATCGCCCTGGGCAGGGCCTCCCTCAGGGAGCTGTGCTGGGCGAGGGGCTTCAGGAGGGGTGAGGGTCGGGGTCCCTGTAGCTGGAGTCTTTCGTCCCAGGGCTCTGCACTGGAGGCCTCACTGCCACCATGGTCCGCCTCTTCGTCCGAGCTGGGAGGAGGAAGGAAAGAGCAGGTGACCGAGGAGGCCTGCCATCCCGGCCCCGTGCCCTGCCCCTCGCTGCCCTCCAGCAGGCAAAGGGGTTCTAGGGCAAGGGCCGTGGGTTAGTTACCCTATGCCTGGCACCCAGCCTCTGGCCTTGTTATGGGCTGACCCGTGCCCCCCCACCCCCAAATTCACATGAAGTCCTAACGCCTAGTACCTCAGAATGTGACTGCTTTGAGAAACAGGGTCTTTAAAGAGGTAATTAGATTAAAATAAGGTCATTAGGGTGGGCGCTAACCCAATCTGACTGGTGTCCTCACAATTTTCCTTACAAGGAAATTTAGACACAGGCATACGTACAAGGAAAATGCCACATAAACGAGAAGACCGCCATCTACAAGCTGAGCAGAGGGGCCTGGAACAGAATCTTCCCTCATGGTCCTCAGAAGGAACCAACCCTGCTGACACCTTGATCTTGAACTTCTAGAACCGTGAGAAAATAAATCTCTGCTGTTTAAGCCACCCGTCTGTGGTTCTTCATGGCAGCCCTAGCACGCGAATGCAGGCAAGTTCAGCTCAGAGCAGGTGAAAGAGGCCCAGAGGTGTACAATCAAGTATTCATGTGAAGGCTGGTCCTCTCATCTTCACCGTCCCGAGCAGGACTCCTAAGCTCTCTGGGGTAAAATGAGCTCATCATTAGGACTTGGGCCTAAAACGTCAGGCATTTAAATACTGCTTGCTTCCCTTGGGAATAGATGAGGGAATGGAAAAGACTACAGAAAAGAATGCGTGGGGGGATATTTAACCTGGGTCTGAAATAGCCATCAGGAATTCGGGTGGTGTGGGAGTGGAAGCGGGGTGTCCTAGGTAGTGGGGACAGCACAGCACAGCCCTGGGGTAGGGAAGCACAAAACCTATTGGCTAGTGACATTTTCATGAATATATATATATTTTTTTCTCTCTCTTTCTTTCTCTCTCTCTTCCTCTCTATGTCCAGCATGCTTCTTTGTGTGAGGGCACCGCCCCCTGTCCATCTGTGAGCTTTGGTGGACCATCTATCCATCAGCCTGCCCAAGCCTGCCAGTCAAAACAGCATCCCAGGCCAGTTCATCGATTAGCCCTAATGTAACGTGAGTAGTACCAGTTGGAGCCCAACCTTGAAATCTTCATATGTGGACATGAATCTAGGGATGTAGGCTGAGGCCCCCAGCAGCCAAGAGTTCCACATACGGGCCTCTCCGTGGATGGTTGTAGATCCAACATATTTGCCTTTGTTACTTAAGCTTCTTTGGGTTGTTCTACACCCTTGACATGTTAATTCTTCGATCCTGACAACTCCCTACGGATTATCCCATCTTACAGATGGGGAAATGGAGGCACAGAGAGGTCATACTGCAAGTGAGTGGGGGTAAGACTAGTTCCCGAATGCTGTCCCCTTGCCCAACCCATCCTGCCCCCGTCCTGCAGCAGCAGGAACATACCTGCTGTCGTCACTGGTGACCAGGACACGCACAGCCAGCACGTCCTGCCCAACCACTTCCTCCCCGGGGCTGATCCTCACTGACGTCCACTCAGAGGGCAGGGGGGAGGCGACTCCACCAGCCACATCCCCGTGCTCGAGCTCCGGGACACTCTTGGGCTTCTTGGGGGAGGTTGGCTCATCTGTTGAGAGGAGAGGGTCTAGAGAGATGGTGGGAATGGACTGCCCCACAGGGCGCCTGCCCTTCCTCCAGAGGCTTGGGTGGACACTCTAAGATGGACCTCATCCACCGTGCCATCACTGGATCCCCACCACTTAGCCCACCGGACACCCCAGCATTTAGAGCACATGTCTTGTGTGCAGGGCATGAACGTACACACTGTCCGACTTAAGAGCAAAGGAGGGTCTGAAATGTCCATAGTTCCCACCCCAGGTCCACCAGCCTCTGCACTGCTGTTATCAGAATCACAATGTCCAACGTGTCGCTAAACCCAGTGGTAACTTCTCATTTCTCATCTTACTTGACACACCAGAAGCCTCTGACCCCGCTGACCACTCCTTCCTTCTAGAAACAGCCCTTCTCTCAGCTTCCAGGGCAGCACAGCCTGGCTCCCTCCTCCCCACTGGCCACCTCCTCCTCCCTTTGCTTCTTTCACTGGTTGCCCCCGCCCCACCCCGTGACCTCTCAGCACTGGAAGGTCCCAGGACTGTCTTTGAACCTCTTCTCTTCTGGTCTCCACTCATGTCCTTGATGATCTCATCTGGTTTCAGCCTTAAATAACCCTAGACAACAATGACTCACACATCTCTCTCTCCAGCCTGGACATTCCCCTGAATCTAGACGTGTATACGCCACTGCTTACTTGGCATCTCCAGGTGGATGTCCAGTAGACACATCACACTCGTGCCCATGGAATTCTCCATCTCTGCCTCTCCCCAAGCCTGGCTCCCGCATGGCCCTCCCATCTTGGTAAATGGCAACTTGGGCCTTCAGGCTGCTCCAGGCAACACTTCAGTGTTATCCTTGACTCCTTTTGTTCCTTCACTCTTCACTCAAGCTATCAGCAAATCCAGTTGGCTCTACCTTGAAAATACGTCAGGAATCCAGGCACCTGTCACCACCTCCTCTGCTGCCACCCTGGCCCCAGCCACCATCACATCTTGTCTGGGTTACAGAAACGGCCTCTACTGGTCTCCCTGCTTTCCCTCTGGCCATGCCCCACCCCTCAGTCTATTCTCAACACAGCTGCCGAGTGCCTGTTAACATGGAAGTCAGATCACGCCACCCCCCGTCACAATCCTCCAGGGCCCCTGTGACCTCATCTCCCAGTGCTGTCCCCAGCTCTCTGCTCTGACCACGTGACCACTGTGTTGTCCCTCCGCACGCAGCGCGCCCCCCATCTCAGCCCCGGCTCAGAGGTTCTTGCCTCTTCCTTGGAAACGCTGCCCCCAGAGGGCAGGGCTCGCTCACCCGCCTCCTTCAAACCTTTGTTGCCTTCTCAAGGAGGTGACCCTGACCATCCTCCTGAAACTGCAACCCACACCCTCAGCGCTTTCCTTTCCTCTTTATTTTTATTCATAGCACGTCGCACCTTCTAATAAACTATACACTCTTCCCATTTATTTTGTTTGTTATTTCTCTCCCATGCCTAGGATAAAAGCAGTGGTTTTCGCCTCTTTCATTTCTTGCTAGAATGGTGCCTGGTGGAGTAGATGCTCAATAATAAATACCTGTTAAATGAATCAGTGAATCAATGAATGAATAAATGAGCAAGACAGGCAGCCCAAGTCCCAGATCCCTCTCGGCCACTAACCGGCTCCGTGACCCCCTCTCTGGTCACAGTGGGGTGGGAGTCCTTTCTCCTCTAAGGCTGACATTGCACTTGAACTTGGCTCCTCCTACCCCCCACCCCCCACCCCCCCACCCCCCGCTAAGGACCATTATCTCCTCTTCCCTGTGTCATTAATTCTTTGTCTACTGGATCTCTTCCATCAGTATTAACATATGCTGAAACCTCTCCGGTTTTAAGGAGACCATTTTTAATCCCAGTTCCCCCTCCCCCCACTCCCCAGACAGCTCTCCTTCCTCCTTCCCAGCCACTCTTCTGGGAAGACTTTGCTGCACTCACTTTCTCCGCCTCCTCACTTCCCATCACGCACTCCTCAATCCCCTATAATCCTGCCTATGCCTCCACTACCCGAACTGCCCGCAACAAAGTCCCTAGCGCCCTCCTTGTTGTTGCTAAATCCAATTCACAAGGCTTTGGGGGTCATCCTGCAGCTCTTGCCCTCTGAGCCCTCCCTGCTCCCAGGGACGCTTACTCTCCCTGCCTAGCTGGCCGTTCCATCTCAGCCATCCCGACTTCTAGCCAACCCTGAAGTCCTGGGTTCTTCATGCTTCTACCTGGGCCCTCTCATGTTTTTCACCTCACACACGCTTTCTGGGAGATGTTATCCACTCTTTATTTATCATCTGCAAAGGTAACTCGAGAAATTTTGATTTTCATGTGCAATGCCTCACCTTTTAAAATACTACACATACACGTCCAACGAAACACATCTACAGCCAGATGCAGCCAGTGGTTTGCCAGTTTGCAAGCCCCGGTACAGTGCATGCTTGCTGCGAGGACATGTATGCACCCTTTTGCATTGGGGTGGCTGTGGACAGAGGAGGAGCATTTGGGGAGCAGGTATTATAACTGGATGCTTCACTGTGTAGTTATAATAATAGCAGCAGCTTGCTTTTACTGAGTACTTTTATCAAGGACTGTTGAAGTGTTTAACATGTAATAAGTCTATTAAATTTCACACAAGCTTCTGAGAAAAGTAGTATTATCCCCATTTTGCTGCTGAGAAAACAGGTGAACAGAGAGGTTAAGGCACCAGCGCTTGGTCGGACATTTCATCAAAGGACGGGGACCAGTCTGTATGTCTGTGAGCACAACCAAGCCACAAATGGACGGCAGTGCACGTGGCCATGATTCTGGGAGTTTGGACTGGAAGACGTCCCCAGTTCTTCACTTCCTCCCCATAACAGAGTTGTGGTTTGTCCTATGACCTTGCGGTCCTTCCCACTGGAGTAGATGGGGTGAGCGTCCCTGCTCAGTTGACATGAGGCTTGGCCGTGAGACTTGCTTTGACCAGTGGAAATCAGTGGGTGTGACACGAGCAGCGGCTTTCAATGGCCTTGCTGTTAGGCTAGTCCACTCACACTCCTGCTCGTTGGCCATGAGAAGAGCTCGTCCCAGATGGCTGCTGCCCCTTCAGCAGCCTAGGTCCCCGACTGTGGGTACATGGAACAGATCTGGAGCCAACCTATGGTCTAGCCGATCCCATGAG
Organism: Lipotes vexillifer; assembly: GCF_000442215.2. NCBI lineage: Eukaryota > Metazoa > Chordata > Mammalia > Artiodactyla > Lipotidae > Lipotes > Lipotes vexillifer. The sequence continues at coordinate 2,720,562 of NW_006799037.1, read as the reverse complement.
AGCCCAGGTCACCCTTACACCTGCAGCCTGAAGCAGAGCCACTCAGCCAACCCACAGACCCATGAGCCAGAAGAATGATGTTACAAGCTACTAAGATTTGGGAGGCTTTTTACACAGAATTGCTGTAGCAGAGACCTGGCTCTATACCTGGTTTATATCTGGGTATAGGTGTATGTGCCTGTGTATGTGCCTGTGAGCTCTGTGCACAGATACTTATAGGGTCAACAGAAGCTACTGTGCCCTCCTCTGATCCAGGCTTGTGCTGGGGATTTGGAGATAAATCAGCCATGGGTCTCCTTCTGCCTTCAAGGGGAAAGAAGGCCCCACAGGGGAAAGAAGGTCTGTTCACAAATATCTGCATTAGAAGGTAGACCACAAAGAGTGAGGCCAAGACGAGGTGGGAGGGGAGGGAGATCTGACTTCCATGCAATAAAGACTTTGGGTAGAAGGCACCGTTTTAATGGGGCTTGAGGATGAGTAGGATTTGAAGAGGGAAGGGAGGTGGCAGACCCCTGGGAGCAAGAGAAAAGTGGGAAAGCACTGCCAGCTGCATGGGGACGGAAAATAAGTCCATGCGACCGGAGGGCAAAAGGGTACAGAAAGGGGAAAACCAGTGGGAAACTGGTCAAACCAGTGGGAATTGATTGCTTTGACATCAAACCAGGAAGGGCCTTGAATGGCGAAATGGAGCCCCATTTCTGCTGGTGAACTTGTTCCTGTTTTCTCCCCAAGTCTGGAGACCCTTCCACTCTCCCCCAGAACCCAGGGAGACAACAAAATAACATGTTCTCCTATATACAGTTATTAAGCCCATTTTACAGATGAGGAAACCGAAGCTCAGAGGTGTTATCTCACTTGTCCGGGGTCACACAGCTCCTAACTGCCAGAGCCACTTTTGCCTCTGGGCTTGGAAAAGCTCCCTCTGCTGTCTTGCCCACAGTTCTCTTGGAAGAAAACAGTTTCACAAGACCAATGGAACTAAGTTTATCAGTCAGGAAAATAGAACCCAAGCCAGGGAGTTCAACAGAGTAAAGTTAATATAGGAAGCTAATAACGATGGTATTCGATGAGTTGAAAAGCCAAATGGGGAACGTGAGGCAACCCAGAGATGAGTAATGGCAGGAAGCCACTGGCTAGGGGGACACCGGAAGGGGCTGGCGCTATGAGTCCAGAGGCCAGGGCCATGCAGTGGGAGGCGGGTACCACAAAAAAGACACAGCACTGCCCAGGATGCAGAGGGACAGGAGGAATACCCTGGCTTCTCCCTCAATTCCACCCTGTACTCTCCCACTCATGCGTCCTAATGGTCAAACTTAGTAGGAAACCCGTTCGCAAGGCAGCTTGGGAAATGTCTTTTGCAAGGGTTACACCTCTCTAATACAGAGTGGAGCAGGGGAAGGGCAGGGAGTGTATCTGAGAGCAAATAGGCAGATGTCCAGGATACTAAGCATAGTGCAGTCTCCTTGCCCTCTTTCAAGGTGGATGTGATGAGTGAGGGGACACTGACAAGCCCTCAGCAGGATGGAGGAGGGACCTGGGAAGGGGTCTGTGTCAGGTGTTCCCTCCCTCCACCTAATTGCTCTAGGAGGGACACGTGTCTATCCAGTACCAAGGTCCTTTGCAGTGCATGTCCCTTTAAAAGATAAAAGCACAGGTGCCTAAAGACAGCACAGTTGCCATCCCAGGGCTTCTGGGAGTGTACTACTGGAAATGCCAGTTTCTAGGGGGTCTTCAGGCGATGAGTAAATTGATAGGTAGCCCTGGGCCCCAGGCCCACCTGCCATACTGGGGCATGGGTGTCCTGCCCGGCTGCACTTACCAGGTGTCCCCACTGTATGCCTTTGGCTTTCACGCTAAGTGAGCTGGGGAGCTGCTGGAGTTTGGAGCAGAGGAGAGATCAGACTTAAGTTCTCACAAGATTCCTCTAGCTGTTGTGTTGAAAATTGGTTGAATGGGGTAAGGAGAACTCTCTAGAAGGAGAGCTTAGAGGAGGTCACCGGAATAACACAGGAAGAGATGACAGTGGCTGGGGCCAGGCGGTAGCATGGAGGTGATGGGATGTGGACAGACTCTGGCTGTACTTAGAATTCTCAGATGGACTGGACATGGGGCCAAGAAAAGAAGAGCCAAGAATGACTCCAGCCAAGGCTCTGAGCTGAGTGAGCAACAGGAAAAGTGGACCTGCCGTGTCCAGAGACTGCAAAGGCCAAGGGCAGTGTCTGTCTCAGGGGAAGACCAGGAGTTGGGGGTAGACGTGTAAGTTGGAGCCTCTCAGTAGACAGCTAAGTGGAGATGGTGAGCAGGCAGCCCGAGCCAGAGCTCGAGGAGGCTCCCTGTGCTGAGACTCAGGCACTCACTACAGCAAAACTGAAGTGATGCTAGCAGGTGGCAGGAGAGAAGGGGCTCAAGCTGAGGCCGGCGTGTCTAAAGGGAGATAACCAGTCACCTTCAAGAGAGCTGGGGGACCAGAAAACTAGAAAACAATAGATGTTGCCACTCCGTGTGAATCGAGACCCGTTTAGTCCCCAGCCAGATGTCCCGTCAGACTCTTGAGCCCCAGCTGACCTAGAAGGCCTCCCTCAGGGCACTCGCTGCTGCACAAAACCAGGATGGTGCTCCCCAGAACTCAGCAAGAGCTCTTGCTGGGCACACTCAGCTCACTGACTCTGCCTTCCCCAAACCCTCTGCCTGAGGCACGGTTAGCCCCGTTCACAGAAGGGACTCGCCCGGTGCCTCTGAGTCAATACGAAGTCCTGGGGCCAAAGCCGGTCTTCGGCCAAGTCCAGGGCCTTCCCCTGTGCCAAGGGTCTCCTGAGAGCAGCATCTGATTCCTGGCCTGGGCTCAACAGTTGAAGACGCTGCTCTAGGTCACCTCTAGCATCAGTGAACTTTAATGTCAGTGCCAACTCAAGGTTGCCACCAGGAGGTGAAAAGCTAATGAGGGACCGCACAGAAAGTCTTTGGCCCCGTGGAAACAGTGGCCTTGGGGCAGTGAAAGTGGCAGTCGCTTCTTTTACTTATTTAAGGGATGAAAGAAAAAGCTCTGAAAGTGAATGAGTTCTCAGAAACAGAGGAGAATGGCTCACTCCCACCCGCTTTGCTTGACCCCCTTACTCTACTCAATATTCAGGTTGCAGGGATTTTCTTTCTTTGGCTGGATTATTTCTTTAGGATCAGTTCCTGGGGTGTGATTACTGGGCCAAGAGGTCAGAATCCCTTTAATGGGTCATAATACTTGTTGCCATATTGCTTTCCAGAAAAGATGGTCCCCATTTAACTTTACACTTAATACTAGTGATTAAGTTCATATTTTTTCTTACCATCTACTTCACTATTCCTTTACTTATTCAGTGGGTGCAGCATAATTAATTTACATTCCTTTGAAAGCCAAGTTAGAACATTTTTGGAAATGCTTGCTGTTTAACTGTTTTCTTTTAAAATGTGCTTGAGTGTGAACTGTCCATGCATAACCTTTGCCCATTTATTATGGGGTCTTTAATCAACAAATATCATGTGCAAGGCACCTGAGACCATCGATTTGCAGGAACTTTCTAAATGCCACAGCAATGAACATCTTCGTCATTACATCGAATTCAGATTTTTCCCCAGTCTGACTGCCCGCTGAATATTTTCATTTTTATTTTTATATGTTGTTTTAAAAATGTTTGTAAGTCAGATTTGTGCCATGTTTTTTCCTCTGTAATTATTTTCCATCAGAGGTTTTAAAGTTTAGAAAGTTACCACTCCATTATTTCACTAGTACTTAATTCTATTTAATATCTAATTCTATTATTTACATTTTTTATTTTAATTCTTCCATCCAGTGTTTTTGGATAAAGAATATTCTACCAAACACTTATGTAGAATGTAATATGCAAAACAAAAACTCCCCCCAAACAAAAAACTCACTTCAAAGAGGTACGGGAAAGCCCACTTCAGCAAAGTTAATTAGGTTTCTTCACTGGAGGACTCCTCAGACTTCAATACGCTAATGAATCTTGTGGATCGCCAAGATTTAGGAGGACTGGCATGATTAGTATAAAACGCTTCTCAGACTCTGTGACCATGGAACCCTTTTTTCACAAAGCACCTCTTGAAGCTAGTGTTCCATTGTCACACTTTGGAAAATGTTGTTTTAACCCAACTTCAGATCAAAAATCAAAACCAAACTATAAGCTCCATGAGAATGAGGATTTTTGTCTGTTTCATTCCCTGCTATATTCCCAACATACAGTAGATGCTCAGTACATATTAGGTGAGTAAACAAATGTGCGCATGAACAAGTAAACAAATAAGTGCATGCACAACTAAACAAAACAAATCAAGTCTAGTACAACACCGAGATACATGCAGTCTAAGATGCAGGGAGGGGCAGGAAGTTTGTGTGGTTCACTGCTGCATCTCTAGGACCTAGAATATGCCTAGGGCATGGTAGGTATTCAACAAACACTTGAACAGATGAATGAATAAAGGAATGAGTCACTTGTCTAACCCAGCTCCTGACTTCAGTCCCTAACACCCTTCCTTTTAGGGAAGGGAAAGA
>NW_006799037.1:2706824-2715949 GCF_000442215.2 Lipotes vexillifer | reverse complement strand
GAAAGAGTATCTCACCTGGATAGGAGTACAGACACTTTGGTCATGACCAGAGACAGCTCTGGAGGCAGTTCCAGGCACCAGCAACTGGGCTCAGAGGCCCAGGGCCTCAGAGGTGCCCCTTTAGAGATACAACGGCCCTCATGAAGTTCACAGATGAGTTTTCATGCCAGAATCAGAAGCCCAGCCACATCCAGCATGGCAAAGGGACGTATCCCACCCTAGGGAGGTTGAGGACCAGATTTCTTTGACACTGTCCAGACTAGTTGAGTGAAAACTTCAAATCCTTCCCTTAAAGACAAGTGGAATTGGGTCAGAGCCTGCCATGGTGCTGTCCTCAGACTGGCCCTGTGGGCAGAGCCTTGCAGCCTAAGACACTGAGTGACCTGAGTCTTTGGGGGCAAGGAGGGTGTCTTAGCATCACAAATGGCTCTGTATCTGGACGAGCACACCTGCCACGTTCACTGCCATCCTGAAACTAATGTCCAGTCCTTCCTCCTCACCTTTCACCCATCACTCAGCTAGACCAGCACAAAACTTTCAAGACCAACCTCTATCACATGCAAAACTAAGTTACAGCAAGGTTCCCAAGTAAAGCTCTCCTGCGGGTCCACTGCTTGGATGTGTGTGGGAAATGGGTGCAAGCAGCTGTTAATACAGCCTGTTCCTGACGGCTGAGGTGACTCTGACCTTCAGCCAGCTATGCCCAGCACCGACGGCAGAAGAGCACCATGAGTTTTCAAGGAACAGCCCCCAAAGGCTGGCCCTGGAGCATGGGTGATATTTTCCAAATATTACCCCTGGGTAATACTTCCTCTCAGAGTAACCAGCACAGCCCCAGAGAGTCCCATGTCACCACAAGTGAAGGCCCCCCCAGTTTAGGGAAGGCTGACCCCTTCAACCAACCCCTGTGTTTGAGGTTTGAGCAGCTTCCATGGCAAAGAAGAGAGGAAACAATGAGCTTTATAAAGAACCATATTTATTTTCATTTACAGCATCAAATACCATAAATAAAGCTAAACATTGTCCGCCATGTGCAAAATACAGGGTTCCATGTGGCACTGTCATGACTACCAAAGGTCACAAACATGCGTGGTGATGATGTGGGGAGACTAGCTAGGGAGGAGGCTGGAGGGAGGAGGGCACTCTTTGGTTGACATTCTAAAAAGGGGGGAGACTCTGCAAGAGAAGATAAGACAAGAACGGTGACTTGGTCCTGGCCAGGATCCTCACCAACGAGGGAGCCATGCAGCATGCGGGGCTGTGCAGACAGGCGAGGGTCAGCATGGCTCTGGGCCGCATGCAGGACGCACACCACCTGTGGCCCGAGACTGCGAGGCCTGGCCTTCAGCAGCCCCACTGTACTTGGCGTGGTGTTTCTCTTTAAAAGCATTCTGAGTGTCCTGCTGCTCCAGCTAAAGAGTCCTGGGGGCATTGAAATGCGCTGCTCCAGACCTGGGGAGCATCTCTCAAAGGCATCCCTGGTCTGTGACAATGACTGCTCTAGCTGAAGCTTCTGTGTCATCCAGGGCTTTATGAGCCCAGAACGATCAGAAGAGCCACAGCAAAGCCCTTGGAGTATAGTATAGGCTGCAGCGGAGAAAGGATTTGCTAGGAAAATTGTGATTGTGTGTTCAAAATACAGAGTCTGGGTCAAGCTTGTGATGAAGCCTGGGAGTATTTTTTTTTTTAATCCTTCCGAAACGAGTCACCTATGGTTTTCATCGATAACCTTTATACTAGAGCCAGCTGAAGAAGACGCTGGCATGCATGTGCTTTTTCAGAGGCTGAGAGGTGAGAGAGCTCTTTTCAAAGGTGAAGCGCCCTCTCTATGGTACTGTCTCACATTCAGCGTTAACCCTCCCAGGAAGGTGAGGGGCTTTGTAAGTGCAACCAGAAAAGCACGCACACAGGCCGCCGCAGGGCGACGAGGGGAGGCGGGGCAGGCACTTGGGGTGGACCGGGCAGCTGGCTCAGCGGGATGGAATCAGAAACCGCTTTCGAGCTGAACACCACCCCATGCTGTTCACCAACCATGCCACTGAATGAGCGCATTAGTATGCAAGACACTCGCAGTTAGCACAACCAAGGCCACGGCGGGGGCATGGGGTACCGAAAGCGGGTCAGGGGTTAGTACCACTCTCTGAAAATTGGCAAGAAAACCAGTCACCTCAGAGCAGAATTGTGTCAGCCAAGAAGTGGGTGTAGCACCGGAAGGCTGAAATGAACTGACGGCCACAGTGTAAGGTTGGAAAGAGAGAGACAGAAAAGAGAATTTAGTCGCGGGGCACAAGGCAACACGAGAAGGCTCGGGAATTGAAAACGAGGCAACCATTAAAAAAAGAGAAACTTCCCCAAACAAGTTACGGCTTGCTTAGGACAGATGAACCTTTCTGGCAGTGAGCAGCCACTTATCTGCAAGAGTGAATCCGTGCAACTGGCCGATGCTCCTCTGTCCTCCACAGCCCTCCACATCCTCTCTGCCCCCGATTTTACTCTCGAGCCCCACGTTCATTCTTGAATATGTTGAGGAGGCTTAGAGACATCCGCCCCCCCAGGACCCACCTTTGTGTTTTGGTGCTGCCCCACCAGGAAGGTTCAAAGTCTCAGAACATACAAACATCTCAGGCTTCTGACAGGCACGCCCTGTCTCGCCAGAGTAATTCAAACCAGTCTCCTTATGGCCAAAAGTGACATTCTCAGAGATCCTGACTGGCTTCACAGAGCATCCCACAAAGCATCTCACCCTGCCCTGAGCTGACAGGAATAACAACGACAGCTGTGCATGTGTTTATGTCATGACTTTCAGAATCAAACATAAAATGAATCAAGGGCTCCTCCCACCATGCGGAACATTAAAATACCAGCAGAAATTTGGAAAAACACAATGCAAGTCATAGGACGAGAACAGTTCCAACAAGGACAGAGGAGCCAGTTCCCACGAACTTGGCCGCAGCCATGTCCCTGATTTGCCCAAGGACTTAGGGAAGTGTTTATAGAAATGCCTCCCCACTTCTTCCCACCCTAGAGAACTTGGCATCTCAAAGGCCTCAAGAGCTCTGGCTCCTAACCTACCGGGTTCCATCCTTATTTAACCTAGAGGATCTTTCTAGTATAACACGCAGAGAGCCGTCTCTGGCCCAGCCACTCTAGATACACTGAACACACTGCAGAAGGCCTTTCTCTATCAGCCTTCTGCACTGTTCAGCCAGACTCAGCAGCCGTGCATGTCCAGGCAAGTGGAGTTGGGAGAGCTGAGGCCTCTTCCAGATGCCCAGAGAGAAGAATGCAGGTGGGCCCAAGGCCTGTTTTGCCCTTAATAGGGTGTATTTCTTTTGCATGAGTCAGTAACAGCGTCCACTCCCAGCCTCCCCTGACAGTCAAGACACAGGGGAGCTTCCCCCTGGAGGTCAGACGCATTCTTTTGCTAGGACAGCGTGAAAATAAATGGTTTCTGACTGTTTTGACCAAATATGCATGGCAGCTGAGCGGCTAAGAAGCCAGGACATCTGCAAGCCATGCCCACGGGGCAGGCCACCCTTCCCAGAAATAATACCCTGAGGTGCTAACAAATGCCCTCGGTCTCAAAGGACGTTATGTGAAAGGGCAGTTTCTTCCCTCAGCCTCATGGTTGTGGACCCTGAGTGACCCTGGCTCAGACTGCAGCCTGGGCTGGGGACCTCATAAGGAGGGCGTAAGATGCCACCAGCTGACATAACTCCTCTTCAACACTGCATCAGTGTGACGGAGCTCCACGTGGTCAGGGGCCAATGGGCTTTTGCTGCCATGCTCATTAGTGCGAAGGGAAACGTATATTTGTAGCAATCTGCTTGAAACCCTGTGGTTCTACATCATTTGGCTGTGATGTGGTATTGAGCGAGGAACCTTTACGCTACTATTTTACATCAAAACAAGCGAGCAGAACAGTCCTCCACCCTCTGGGAGGACAGATAACAGGCGACTGCACACTGCCATGTGCTTCTGTAGGTTTAATTCTCTTCTGTCCTTTCTATTTTTTTCTTCTAAAGTATTATGCTTTCATGTTGCAAACAACTGTCCGTTGTTGAAAAGTGGTATCCAGGCACATAAATCAAAAGGCACTGGTTTTGGTTTACACAGAAGCCCAAATCATTCACGTTGCAGGCAGCAGCTATTACAACTGACCACAACGTGGAAAGGGTTTCTCATACCAGTTATAAACGTCAAACCCGTGTCTAGAAAAACTGACACTCATAGAAAAAGATGCTTTCTCTTGGCTTATTAAAAGTTAAAGATTGAAATGTAAACCTAGAAATATGGCTCGCTTTGGTATAAAAGTACAAAGGTATAAAAAAATATCCTTCATGTCGTGCTGGCCTGGGCACCGGGAGCAGATGTTCACCGCGACCAGGCCAGGTGCAGGTGGCCGACGGGAAACTCTTTGGCTTTGAACTAACTGGTTAAAGGGCGTGGGGCTCCCTGGCCAGCGCCTGGGCTGGCTGCACATGCTGCCATCTACATGGGAAATGTTACGGCACTTTGGGGCTGGGCTTCAGTGCAGCTTGGCCGGGAAGCACCTGAGCAGCCAGTCACGGATGCCCTCGAGGGACTCCTCGGTCTCCCGGTACATGGAAGCCAGGACCTCGGAGAACACCCAGAGCAGGGGCAGCCCGAGGCTCAGGAGCTCGTACGTGTAGCAGTAGTTGTAAGCATTGTCCCTGATATGCAGACTGGTGGCACGCAGGAGTCCCTGAATCCAGTTAAGCAGCCTCCGGGGAAGGTGAAGCAGGCCCCATGGCAGCCTGAGGGGCCAGCTTAGCACCTTCCTAAAGAAGGAATTGGGGATACCTGGGGGGCTGCCTTCCGGCGTGCCGATGGCGGCGGCAGCGCAAGAACTTTCCGCAGGAGGGTCTCGCCTAGAGGCTTCTTGCTCTTTCCACATCCCCTCCTCCTGAGAAAGACATCAAGGTGAGGGCATTTAGTCCATGACGCTTAGAGACGACGCCTCCAATGAAGCAGAGGAAGACAGCCAGTAAATAGAGAACGTGGCAGACCCTGCAATTTGCAACCAGCCCCCCTCCCCCAAATCTCAGCCCCCATGCACTACTGAAGGGCAGGCTGAACATGGGCATGACTTTCCTGGGGGGCGGCAAACTGATCACAGGGGTCAGTTTTGTTTGGAGCCTTCAAAACATACACGCTCTTTGACTCAGCAATCCCATTTCTCATGACTGATCCTAAGTAAACTATTTGAAATATGGAGAAAGATGTGGGTACAAAGACATTCACCATAAAAATATTTATAACGTAAAAATAGTAAACAACATAAATGTCCAACAATATAGGACGCAAATAAATTATCAACCATCTTTTACAGGCATCAAAAATTAGGCTTCAAAAGCATTTTTAATGTCATGGGAAACTGTTCTTAATATAGTGTTAGTGAAAAAAGACGACCATGAAACTGTAGACATGGGATTCCCACTGGGTTAGAACATGCAGTTGACCCTTGAACAATGCAGGTGTGAACTGCATGGGTCCACCTAAATGCAGATTTTTTTCAATAGTAAATACTACAGTTCCACCCGATCCACGGTTGGTTGAATCTACGGATGTGGAGGAACCGCCAATACGGAGGGCTGACTATCAGTTATATGTGGATTTTCGACCCTGTGGAGGATTAGAGCCCCTGACCTCCACATTGTTCAAGGATCAACTGTATTCATATAGGAAAAAATCGGCAAGGAAATGTTCCAAAATGTTAATTATGATTTTCTCAGGATAGAGTGAGGATGGGTGATTTCACTTTCCTTCTTTATACACTTTTGTTTATTATATTTACCCGTTTTTCTATGTTGAGCCTACATTACTTGAATAATTAGAAAAAAGCTGAAGTTGTGGGTCTTGCTGGAGGTGGGTGATTAATCAAGCCATAGAGAAGGTACGAGGGGGCCCTATCATAAGCCATCCACAAATTCAGTCGGCCAGTCACTTTGCTGACATCCAAGAGCCTGGGGAAAGGAGTTGGAAACCACAGAGGGCTGGCTCTATACCAGGCATCCCTGCTAACAGTGCCCCTGCGGTCATGGGGGCCCCAGGCACCGGGGGCTACACGGCTTTGCATGGCTAAGCATATAGCCCCATCCCTGGCACACGGGAAAGCTCTTCTGGGCTTCTCATGAGAAGCAGCAGTCATTCCCCTGGGATAGGTCATAGCCCAGAGGCAAGCTGAACAGACTGAGGCAGAGGGACCCTCCATGCCAGGGAGTAGAGCCCTCTTCACCTGAGTTTCAATCCCTTCAAAGCCAGAAACATTGGTTTAACTTGCAGGAACCCTTGAAAACCTTCTCCTATCAGGGGCCTCCCTGTTTCACCACCGCTTTCAAGACAAAACGTACTTGTCTTAGTTGCTTCAACTCTGCCCGTCTCTTCCGTTGCTGACTGTTGGTTTTACAGTGAATGAAATGAGGCTTGCAGAAAAACTTGCCTGTAAAGAGAGAGAGACACACACACACACACACACACACACACAGATAGAGAGAGAGAGAGAGAGAGAGAGAGAGGGAGGGAGGTTTTTCTCCTGTAAACCAGAACCACACAGCAGGACACGAGCCAAGTGCCTGCCACCACCTACATCAGAAAACGCCGCTACTGAAAACAAGGCCAGGAAGGCGCAAACTTGGGAAATGGTCTCCATCACCTGCCTTAAGGAAATGGCACAGACAGGGGGCAGGCTGCAGCAACAGGCGGGGCTCCTGGGATGGGGCTGAAACCCTCAGATAATCCCCCAGGCCAAGTCCCTTCCCACGGCAAGTTGCCAGGCCGCAAAATGGACCGCCCAGAACAGCAGCTCTGTTTCTAGTTCCTCTTGCTTCTGGGACCCCTGGGGGTGGGAAAGGAGCAGAACAGGCTGTGGCAGTGTTGGAGAGGAAAACCCAGTGAGGCACACACTGGGCCACTGGCCATTTCCTGGGACTACTGGGTGCCTTCCAGGAAAGCCTTCTCTGCTCACTGTTACAATAGTGACAATAGTGATGGGATTAATGATAACAGCAGAAAAATCTTGTGTAGGACTCAATATACCAGACCCTACCCTAAATCCTTCCCGGGAATTAACCCAGCAACCCTCATAATGACCTTATGAGTTAAGCAGTATCATCCTCATTTTATAAATAAGGAAACTGAGGGACCAAGAGGTTACGTAACAGGCCCAAGGTTATATGGCTAGAAGTGGCATAGCCTGCATTTGAACCCAGGCAGTTAGTTTGAGGGTATGGAATCACAAGCACTGTCATTATATGACCGTGCAAACATCAAGTGCTGGAAATTAGAAAACAATCACTCATTCCAATGAGTGCAATTCTTTCATTGATAACGCCGGCAGGCCACTTATCAGAGGGCATGTTACGGTTACTGCCATTTTTACAATGCATACTTTATACATAATAACACGAATATGCCATCATTTACTGAACCCCTATCACATGTCAGGTGTGGTGTCGAGCGTGTGACATAGGTTATCAGGTTTGATTTTCTCAGCCACACAGGGGCAACTGAAGGTGGTGAGACTGAGTAAGAAAACATTCATAAGGCACTTGTTGCCTGGTAGGTGCCCCCCACACTGATGCACCGCTGGTGCTGACAGCTCCCCTTCCCTCAGGACCCCTGCTCACCACAGGCGGCCTCTCTCTTTAGCAGGGGGTCCCTGCTCCCTGAAGAGCTTTCCTGATGACACCAAAACTCCCTGGGAAGTGCTGCCTGTCCCAGAGCCTCCAAAGGGACTGAAGCCCAGGCCAGAGATGAGTGCTGCCCCGGCCCCTGGGGGTTTACCTTCGTCACTGTCGAAGGCATAGGCGGCCAGGCGCAAGGTGGTGGCACAGACGCTGCAGCGGAAACACTCCCGGTGAAAGAAGTGGCCCTCCGCACTCAGCCGCTCCATCACGTACACGCGCTTCTTGCAGAAATAACAGGTGTCGCTGCCACCCAGGTTGAGGGGAAACGCCTTCCGTATGGACTCCTGGGGGACACAGGGCATCGGGAGAGAAGAGCAGAGTGTTAGGGCGTACACCGCATCTTCAGCTGTGAGGCTGGCCTTGCAGAGATGCCGTCCTGCATCACGGGGCCTCACAGGCTATGTGTTGCTTTTGTCACTGCAGGCACTGCAGGCACTTCAGCAAAGAATGAGGGTGGGAAGATACGCAGACCCCAGCCCTGCAGGGGCAGCTGTTAACTCTACTCCCAGGCAGGCTGGCCATTCTGGTTTCAGGGTGAGAGTGACATCTCCTGGTCTGATGGAGCGGGCATCCCTCACAAACATGCTGCCCAGCGATGCTGTCTCCAGGAATCTGACCCAGGGGTTAAGTACTGTCTGCGTCTAGAGCGAGGTCCCTGAAAGAATGTTTTACACATCCTTGTCTCCCTGCAGTGACATAGGTCAGGCAGGGAAAGCTCATGGTAATAACACTATTCAAGAGAACTGCAGAGAAGGGGCAGCCCTTTTCTGCGTGTTGAAGTTGGCTGCCAGTCAACTTCCTAAATGCAAGAGGGGAGAGGAGAGGGCAAGGGCCAGGGCAGAAGGGGCACACCCGGGTGATTCCAGGGGAATGTACCAAAAGGAAACCAAAAGAGCTATCAACACAAATTGCTGGTGATGACAATGAGCGGAGTCACTGGAGAAGGGGAGAATTCAGAGGAAAGGGGTGTTTTCTCCATTACTTAATTCTCAATCCAATCCAGACTGGATGCTAAACATTGGCAGTAAGTATTGTCCACCTCTGCAGACGGCCCCTCCTGGCCTTTGCACTGAGTTCTCCAGAGCCCCAGCCAGCAGGGAAGATGCTCTTCTTTGTGAAATGACCCACAAGGGGGCTGAGTGAGGTTTGTCTACAAGGAAGAACAGCCTCCCGCTAACCTCTGCTCTGATCCAGCCTGGTCTCAGCCCCTCTGGTCCCATGAGAAGAGGGGCCAGGCAATCCTCTCTGCATCCCATGCACCCTCCCTGGGAGGCCAGAGCCAGTGTCTGTGGGTGAAGGCTGTGGGGTGTACATCCTTACCAGGTCTGGAGAGATGGCCTGAGTCTTAGGTCTGTGATCATTCATGTACAGATTGACCAGAACTTCAGCTGCAGCCCCTATTCCGCTGGACACTTT
>NW_006799037.1:2675995-2706814 GCF_000442215.2 Lipotes vexillifer | reverse complement strand
TCCCTACTGTCAGCTACCCAAGAGCAGAGATAGAGTAGACAGAGACAAAGGTAGAGGCCAGTTAGCACCGAGAAGGAAGACACGAACAAGCTGGAGGTGGGAGAGGGCTCCACACCCACATGCAAACGGCACCCAACGTCCCAGGAGAGGCCTAACCAGCCCAGAGTGGGCAGTGGGCACTCTGCAGATGGAGAAAAGAGAGAAATGGAGGACTACAGGGTACATGGTCTTCAGGAGTTTGAGTTGCTTGGTTCACAGCTAGGGGGAATAAATACCAGAGGAAGGGATCTGTCCAAGCCCACTTAGAAATAAATGCAAGAAGAGCCAGGACTCTGCTAAGGTCTCTTGAGCCCAAGCCCGGGAGGCCTTCACACTAAGAAAACAAGCCAGCTGCACTGCGGCCGCCCTCCCCAAGACCCCTCCTCTCTGGAGGGCCGGGAGCTACTGCTTAGTGAGAACTGCCCCCGACCCCCCACTCCCGGACCCGGAGGGTTAGGACCCTGCTCCACCACTAACCAGTTCTGAGATGGGGCGCCAAGTCCTCAACTTCTGAGCTCAGCGTCCTCATTTAGTGAAATGCGGATAAACAGTGCCTGCCTCACGGAGCTGTGGCAGGAACTGAGTGAGAGAGCGTGTGTGTGAGTGCCTGGCACTTGGCAGGGCTGGACCAAGATGAACTTGACTCCACCCTCCCTTCTCCCTCTGAATTCGGCAGCCTCATCCTGCTTTGCAGCTCCCGTGTGCCCTAGGGAGCTATGGCTATGCCTAACCTGAGTCCTGTCAGGTCAGGACGCAGACTACCTTGCCGACAAAAACAGCGACCGGAATGGGAGTGAATGTTGGTCCCTACTGGGCAGGTACAGGGAAAAGGATGGGGAGCTCCAGGCGGCAGTGCCCGGGGCCCCAGAGATGGTGCTGGGCAAGTCAGCTCCACGATGGCTCCGGGGATCACAGCCTGACAGGTTGTGGGTGTCTGTGCTCCCAAGGGCATGATGGTCCATGCCTACCCATGAATGCGTGGAACCCCACCGGCATGTCATGGAGCTGGGGAAGGGGTGGGAGCTGACAGCCCAAGCAGACATAGCACAATCACACATACACCCCTGGGCAAACCCCGACTTGCTCCCTCTTTCCATACCAGCTCTGAAAGGCCAGCCTGGGAATACTGCAGTCTCCCCTGCAGGGAGACAAAAATGCACAATATGAGATTATATCTATAAACACTGGTCCTGATCCCAAGACCCTGGAGGAAGGGAGGCTCCAGACGCTCCCCCCAGCCTCTGAATCCAGCTTCTGGGAGGTGTGGCCACAGAGAGCAACAATTTAGGCTGAAGGCCCTTGGACACAGGTCGATAGCCATCTTGATGGCGAGTAACAGTGACTCGTGCGGGGGCGAAGGAAGGCCCTCAATCTAAACCTAAGACCGCTCCTGGAAGGCCACATTGAATCTGCTGTGCAAGCCTCAAGTATCAAGCAGGAAGTTCAGGGGACAGCAAAGCAAACGGCAGCCGGCGCCCACAGCCCCCGACTCCTGGGAGCAGGGCCCACCCTCAGAACCTGAGGCTAACTCATCGCGTGCCCGCAAAAGCACAGGCACCAAAAGAGGATGAAGACGGAAGGGATGCCAAGCAGGCTGGGGAGAAAGACAAGACCCAGGACATACATACGCTACCAAATGTAAGGTAGATAGCTAGTGGGAAGCAGCCGCATAGCACAGGGAGATCAGCTCGGTGCTTTGCGACTGCCTGGAGGGGTGGGATAGGGAAGGTGGGATAGGGAGGGTGGGAGAGAGGGAGACGCAAGAGGGAAGAGATATGGGAACATATGTATATGTATAACTGATTCACTTTGTTATAAAGCAGAAACTAACACACCATTGTAAAGCAATTATACTCTAATAAAGATGTGAAAAAAAAAAAAAAGACCCAGGAAACGCCTGCCCCTTTTCTCATTGAGGAAGTCCCAACACCAGCAGCTACTCTGGATCAGTCGCGCCAGACCACATGCAGGGCTCTGGGGGACTATGGAAAATGTGGCCGGGGGCCTGCTGGGGTGTCTGATCCCAGGACTCAGACAGACAGGACCTCCTTAGACCTGACAAAGCTCGCTCCTTCTCAGTGGCAGCAGCTGCCAGGCCAGTTACCCCCTCAACACCCAACACTGGCCCCACGTGGGAGAGATTAGGATTCTGCTTCCAAGCATACATTCTGCCATTTTCAGGATTTCACAAATGCTAAGAAACTTGGCTCCTGCTTCTAAGAGAGGTTCAGGTGCACTGGCTCAGGACAATATGCCATTATTTGCCTAATGTTCCATCCCCTGCTGGGGCACCCAACACAGGCCCCTCGAATAGGAGCTGTAGAATACCAAGTCCTTCCTGGGTTTACAGCAAAGTAAAGAGGGGAGGTCAGATTTACCTCCCTGTCCACACTCCCCTTGTGTGGCTGCCTCCCTGACCCAGTGTGTGAACTGGCTCCGAGGTGCTCTCCCAGGAAGGCACCATGTGATGTCACACACCCACGCGCAATTATTGCCTCCCCTGAGCAAGCAGAGATTAAGACTGTACTTTCTGGGCTTTAAATACAAGTCCCTAATGAGACCTTAGTAACCACTTAGCTAATAAGCACTTTGACCCGCTGAGCTTCTGTGCAACCCTGACTTTGGGAGCAGTTACAGAAGAAGCAAGCAGAGGGCCCTGAGGTTGCTGGGGGTGCAGTCTCGGGCCGGCTCAGTTGTTCTATCAGCACAGGTCCTGGCCAGGGGATCCAAGCCTGGTCCTTCCTCTCATTATGGGCCCTTATTTACATAAGGCTCCTTTCTCCCAGTTGCATCCACATTGCCACCTGTGACAGAGGCTTTCTTAGGAATAATGAAATGAAGGCACCCTTACGGAAAGTGGTACTGGTGCTCCCATATGCCTTCCCAACTGAATGGAAACCATGCCCAGGATCATCACCAAGACCAAGAGGTAGACCAGGACTTGTGAATGATCACAAGGAGACCAGGTGATGAAGAGCTTGTCCCAAGGGGTGAGAGGGGGCCTTTGAAGCTCATCCCAAAGACTGGTGTGAAGGCGGACATTACCCTGGGGTCTTGGATAAGTCATCTCCTCTTTCCTGACAGCAGGATGTCTCACTGGCTCCAAGACAGTGAGGACATGACCAGATGGATTGCTAAGTCAAACTATCCGTGGTGAATGACCAGGTTTTGCTTTTTCTTTTTAAATCTCGAACCCACTGTGGCCTCATACTTCTGGATTCAACGAAAATGGATTACTAGAAGTACGATCACCCGCTTTGGATGTGTGGCAATGTCAAACTGCTCTACAAGTGTCTAATGCTTACTCTCACTTGCTGTGCTCCTTGGGTGAGAAACCAATGCCTGCCCATGGACCACACCTCGGCATCCTGAGGAAGAAAGGAAACTCCCCTCATGGAGAAACCTCCAGAAAACTCATCCTGGTTTGACCTCAGAGTAAGAGCCAGAGGTTCTCAACAAGGGGATTACTGCACCGAAAGGCAAAAGCACGTATGCTCCTGGGGTGCTGGTAAAGAGGAGAGCTTACCATTTGGCTGGGAATCATTTGTCCAAATGCAAAGTTGGGCAATCTGATGATCTGGCCAGAAATATACTGGTCGCAGCCACTAGTGTTTTGAGAATTGGTAGTTTTGGAGAGCCATGGGACTGCTTTTGCAACCCTTTATGTATCTTCAATATTTATGTAATTTTTGAAGAACTGGGGTATTTTTCATGTGCACCTCACATGGTGCTGGGCTTCCAAGAAAAGCCTGGCAGATGGTTAATGAGTCCAAAGCACCGCAATTGGTGCAGCTTCAAATTTCCATTTTCTGGAACTTCTTTTTTTTCTCCTCTTCTCGGTGGCCTTCACTCGGGGGGACTTGCAGTTGCTTGGGGTCCCTCCTCTGTGTGAGTAAGGATAACGTGGCCCACACAGATGAAGGCACTGGCTTCTCTCCCCCGAGTCAACTGAGATTCACACGTGGTGACATTAGCTGTCGTCGCGAGCACCGTCGCCAAGCATGGTCCCCATCTGGATGCTGGAGCCTTTCTCACCCTGCTCCACGCTGGGAGATGGGTCATCTCCCCTCCGGTTTGCACAGTCATGTCATGACTGTGTCCTTCTCATGGCTACGCTCCCAGCGCAGGGCAGATGCTCCCCTGAATGAAGGAGGAAGCAGGCTCTTGGGCCTGCTTGTGTCCAAACAATGGTGACATCCCGCCTTGGGCCTGGAATTCAGCCAGGAATACCAGGTGTCTGGCCTGTGCTTCCTCACAGAACTGGGCCTCCTGTGGCCACCTGGCCTGCTGTGGGGATAAGGAAGCCCACACAGGTCAGGCAGGGCTGGGAGCAGAGCTTCCAGGGCTGAGGGGCTGAGGGCTCGAGGGAAGGGGAAGTTTCGACGTAGGGCCAGAGGAAGTCGTCTCCTGGGCCCACTTGAGCAAATATATTCCTCACTGAGGAGTCCCTGGGTGAGAAACATCAGAGGACAGGCTGGCGGGCCTGAGTCCTCAGCCGTATATGCTCAGGGCAAGGACTGAAACTGCCTTATTTGAGGGGCTCTGGAAATGATACCCTCAGGGCTGAGATGCAGGCAAGTCTTTGAGGCTATGACCTCCCAGTAGACGGCCATGTCGGCACCTACGTCCCCTGGTGCCAGGCGCTGAGCTGTGTTGAAACCTCACAGCCTTGCGAGGTGGGTCTGATAATCCCCCTTCGAGGCCGGGGCAGCTGAGGTTCAGGGAGGCTCTAACTCACCTGAGGCCACAGCGCTCCTAAGTGGCTGGGATGGAAATGGAAGCCTGAAGGTGACTTCTTTGCCTTTAGAAAGAGGGGACTCAACATGCCTTTTAGGTAAGTGAGCTTTCTTCTAGAATTCTCCCCCACTGGGGAGAAAGCACATTTGCTGGATACTTGAGGCATTCGATATATGCTAGGTGTTTGCATTACTCCAGTCATCCTCAGGAGTAGCTGCTGCCACCTCCATTTTATAGGTTAGGATAATGAGGTGCTGAGAGGTCCACTAGCTCATCCAAGGACACACAGCGAGTAATCAAGTAATCGGTGCTCTGAACCCAAGCGTGACTCCAAGCCTATACCCTTCTCACTATCGCACCCTGCTTCCCTGACACACCAGCATTCTGCCAATTAAAATCCCCCAGGCTGGGATGCACACAGGTTACCTCCAAAGCGCTGCCTAGCTCTATCCCCAGAACAGAGAGAACAATGAGTTTGGAGCAGCTTTGAGATCTACCCTTGTATCAGATGAAACACTGGCAGATTGCCCGGCCAAGACTCACCCAGCTTCTCTCTAATATGCAAATCTCTAGAGTAAACCCTGCAAATCCAGTTTTAAAACAAACACCTCCAGGGGTAGAGAGAGCTCCTTTTGCAATGCACAATGCTCTTCTGACCCAGGAGGACTTAACCACAGCACCCAGCTCCATGAGGCCCTCCCTCTGGCTCAGCTGTGCAAACACTTGGCTGCCATCTTGATCTTGCAAGAGCTCACCAGCCTGGGTAAATGGCTAGCAGCCATGCTAAAGGCTGAATTGGCAGTGGTCTCCTGCCTTGAAGAAAGAAGTTAGCTGAGGGTTGATGGGAGCTGATAGTGTGACGAAAGAAACGGAAGAACAGCTTCAGGGCTAACAGCACATTTTGGCTTCTGTAAGAAACTTGCTTGCTTGCTTGGGGCGGGAAGAACGGGGTTAAACAGCTCCCTCCTGCCTTGGGGACTTCCCGCCCTGTGAAAGGTATAAAAGCCTCGCCCGACTGTTAGTCGGGGTCTCCCTCACTTCTCTCCGAGTGGGACCCTGTCCGGACAGTTTGTGTAAGTTTCTATACTTGTACTTGTATAGATCCTTTGCTAATCTTTCTACTTGGTGTTGATGATTCTCGGGTGTCCTTGGTTGGGACACGGGTCGCATTTACCGGGGAACTCGACTCCAGGCGTGTGGCTCCCGGACCGCAACAGATAGAGCTACTGGAGGGCTGGTTTGATGGGATGATCAGACTGGGCATGATCCCATAGCCCATGGTCTTAAAAGATAAGACTCCTGTAAGAATTTGGGCCCTAAACGAGAGGGCCTCAAGATTCCCCCTGTGACTATTCAAGGCCAAAACCCCAGCTGCATCACTGCTGTGAAATGTAAGGCGACATGCCAATCTGAGAGGGCAGGCAAGTGTAGTCTGAATGAAGGTAGAGCCCTGGCTACATCTCCTGGAACTGGTGACCCAAGTTTGTATCCCTGTGAGTAGCACGTGATCCTCAAGACAAGTTTGACTAAGTCTGTTCCTCTGAGGAGGTGATTATCCCTGGATCCTCAGAATTAAGGTGTAGGGCTCCAGGGCAGGAAGAGAAACAGGCTGCCGGCCAGGAGGTTGCTAAGAACTCAGCATCAGTTTCCAAGTGCATCCTCCTTCCTCTGGCTCCCCTGAATGAGGCAAACTTGAGTCACTTGGCAATCAGAGCAGCCCATAATCTTCTGGGAAGAAGCATTAAGGCCCCAGGCTCTCTCCAGGAGAGAGGCTCTCAGAGCTCCACCAGGACTGAATGAAATCGTTTGTCACCAGGCTGTCACCTACTTTAAGGGGCAGCTAATTCTCTCCTCAGAGGAGGCCATTACTCTCTCAGATTCTGCATGTGCAAAGCCCAGTGTGGAATCAATGCTGGGGTGGGGTCCGGGAGAGGGAGGAAAGTTGCAGGTGGGACAGGGGAGCAGTGCAGCTGGCAGTATCCTTTCCAAAACTGCTTGAAGCTGGAAATTCACCACTCCGCGCTTAACTGCCTACAATGGCTTCATGGTGAGATCTGGAGGGGTCTGGGGGTGTCAGGTCCAAGCTGGGTCCTTTTTACAAATGGAGAAACAAAAGCACAGACAGAGTAAGTGTCCTAGGGTGGCCTTTTCTGAGAGCTCCCCAATCATTCCCAGCCACACAGTGAAAAGCTCATCAGCCTGTAATTAGTAAGTCAGAAGCTATTTAGATAGCCCAATTACACCATTATCTGATTGCCAAGGCCGGCTTGGGAGATGGGATTTAAAAAACAAAAAACAAAAAAAACAGGGAGCAATTGTTCTGCCCCAACCTGGGAGAAACAAAGGACAAACCTGTAGAGGTGGGGACCAGAGGACCTGGGATTGGCCATCCCGAAGCCCACCCACCCCATTTGCAGCCCTCCTTGAGCCTGGGCTTGGGGCTCTACACACACATAACCTCTGGGCTGGTCCCTCTGACGAGGCCTCCATTCATACGTGGCTGCTGTGGCACAGAGGAGAGAACATGGGCTGGAGTCAGGAGCCCTGGGAACTAGTCTCCTCCCTGGACCTTTGTTTTCCTCTCTTGAGGTTCTGCTTAAGCTCAATTCTCTTTTCCAGGAAGAGCCCTCCTGCTACCCCACTGGAAACTGCTACCCTTCCCCAGCATGCCAGGTCCCTGCTACCTGCTCTAATTTTTCCAGGGGAAAAACTGCCTTCTGATATGTCATGTAATTTACCTATATATTATATTATTGCTGATTACTTACCTTCCTCTATTAGAATGCAAGCCTCATCAGGGCAGGAAGGTAACTACTGATCATTGATGTGTATCCCAAGAGTGAAGTGCCTGACACCAGCTGTCATTCAATAAATATTTGTTGGATGAATGAATGCTCACTCAATGGCTTAATGAGTGACACTGGTTTAAAGCTGCTTGAAGAGCCCAGTGGAGCAGCAGCCAAGGGCTGCAGTGGAGTGTGATGATGATGTGACAGGATAGGCTCACGATGAGAAGTGTCTCTGCCAGGCCCCGGCAGCCCCACGTGTACCTGGGCAGGCTGCCTCTTGCCATCACCTAGAGAACTAATACCTATTGGAAACCAAGTCAGGGGACTTGGGATGTGTGGTGGCTTCTCTTGTCCCACCTCTGCTCTCAACTCTAGAGGGCAGTGACCAAGTCAGGACTTCCTAAGGACAAAAGAAAAGCAGAGGCGAGAGAGGGCATGCCCGGGGCTAGCCGGAAAGGGGATGGGCCAGAGGGAAGCAAGGTGTGGGCCCAGCTGCCCAGCCAGGAGTATCAGCCACTGCCTGCCTGTGCCCAGGTGCCCTTGCCCCTCCCATCAGCCTGTCAAGGGTGCCAGTGACCTTTTTCCACAGCAGGAAGTACCCCCCAGGGAAGGCTCTTCTCCCAAGCTGGACACAAAGGCTACTCTGAAGCCTTGGTGATGGTGATGACAAATATGCCAGTCTTCACCCACAGAGCTCACTATCACGTGAGCCAAGAATCACTCTCTTGTTGATGAGAAAATGGAGGCCCAGACAAGTCTCCTGAGGTCAATGTTTAAGGTCAAAGGGCTAAGCAAAGCTGACCTGGAACAAGACGCCAGGCATGTCCGCCATGGCTGTGTTCAGTAGAGTTGAAGACGGGAAGTGTTTGTGCTTCCCCGCATCACCTCCTGCTGCCCTTCCAGGGATGCTTCTCATCCACACTGGGGACCCTGGAGCGGGTGGGGCTCCTAATATTCCTCGCTCCTTTCTTGGAGACCCTGCCTGCACTCCTCTCCCCACAGCAGTGGAGGTCAGTGGGGGTGGGACTCCCAGGAGGCAGCGCCTAACTTCTCCCTAATGCACCAGCAGGTGGCTGCTTTTTGCTTTGGTCTAACAGGGCAGAAACGAACGAGCAGTAACTCTGACAAGGGCACACTCAGCACCGCACGTGGAGACGGGCCCAGGTGGGAACAGACGGAACGGAGGTGTTCAGGGGAACACAGTCTTCCAGAAAGAGGCTCCAACCTACTCCCATGAGCAGCAGCTAACCAAGCGGGCTTCACGTCCATTTTTAGGCTCATCCATTCCAGGGGCTAAGCTTCTCCAGAGACTGCCCACCTCCCACGCCAGCCTGTTAGTGTTCTTGGCATATTAGGTAACAGCATGACAAGTAAAAAACATGAAATGTGCTCCAGAACCCAAACTTAATCATTGCTCACGGATGCATTTCATTATCTACTCAACCAAAGTTAGCTCCCCACCAACTCTCCACCCTCTACACTGCTACCTGCGTTATCCTTCTAGAACTCAGAGCAGATCCTTCCGTGCCTCTTTACAAGAGGGCAGAATGAATTCCTTTAACGCAAAAGGAGCGGGCTGACTCCCACCCTCATTCTCTGCACTCCCATAAATACCTTTATCTGAAAATCAAGTTGCACCAGAAATGTCTTTTGATTCATGCAAGTCCTATCTGCCTTCCTTACCACATGCCAGATCCTTTCTAAAATGCCCTTCCCCTACACTTCTTTCTAGCAAAATCCCTCCATATAATCTTTAACACTTGGCTCCCACTTGGCTCCTGCTGTGAAGCCTTCCCAGGCTTCTCCCTTCTGGGTTCCTAGAATCTTGCCTCTTAAACCTCTCACAGAATTAATGAAGTTCACCACGTGAGACTGCCATTTTGTTAGGCCAAAACCAGCCAAATTTGGCAATATCATACGGTAAAATGTGACACATTTCTATGCTGAGGTGCTGTTTGCCATCTACACCGTATAAGAGAACTGTACCTCCCTCCTCTTTGTTTTCTCAGCATCTGGCACGGTGGTTGGCATATGGTGGGTGCCCAGCGAGGGCGTGCTGAACAAGCAAGCACCATTTGATAAGGTTTTGTGTGCTGCCTCTTCTGCTTTGTTTCTTGCTCCAGCACAAAACCAAAACCAAACCCAGGACCGTTGTAAAGTATCTTATAAATTTTCCTCCCGGCCCAGGCAAGATTCAGATGGTTGTCTGTGTAGGTGGAGCAGAGCCGGAGAATATCTCAGAACATGCAGGGAGTGGGGGAAGCTAATGGTTCAGGACCACTACCTTTCTGGCTGGAGAAACAGAGTCAACACTCGATGGAGAGGAAGCAGCAGCTGAATCAGGAGATGGAAGGCAGGAGGGAGAAGACGGAGGATGAGCATGAGACAGGCTTTTAGAGAGTAGTTTACTCTGCACAGAACAGAAACAGACAAAACTATGATCATCCCCAGGGACACGCACGGTGAAGGTCGCCGCGATGATGCAGCCCCCAAGTCTACACACCCAAGGAGGGGAAAGGACATCCAGGCCCACGTCTCAGGACAAAAAGGTAGCCTGTGTCTTTGGAGCCCAGCAGGGCCATCTGACTGCTGGTTACACTTCACTCTGCTACAACTTTTCTGGCTCCTTCGTCACATCAATGGCTGGAGTAGAACCATCCTGCCCCTGCCTACGTCTGCTGCCGACACGAGCGCTAACTCCTGAAGGCCTCACTCTGGAGCTTGGCATGAAGGAGCAGTTGCAAGCTTATGAAAGGACAAGCCCAGGCTACTCTGGGGCAGATGCTCCAGCAGGGACCTCTGCAGCCACATGGAGCCCTAAAAATGCACTGAAGGCAAAGTATCCTTCCCATGTCTATGACTCTGCCAAGTAGCAGAGGACACAGGTCTGGAGGAGGCCGGGCGAAAGCAGCAGAGGCGGTATGTTCTAGAGACCAGGCTTGCCGTAGGCAAGGGAGCACCCTACACGTACAAGCGCCGCGGGGCCTCATCCTCAACTCTGTCATCTCCTTGTGAGCACACCCTCTTCTTCTCAGCAAGTTTCTAAATAAGTGCCTGGCTGGGGGCGGGGGCTGTGCTTTCTATCCTGAGGCAAGGCCATTCTTCTGGCTGGTGCTGCCTTTAGCAAAAGCAGAGCACAGGTTACAGCACGTGACCTCGACATTCACGGTCTCCCTGATCACAGCCATGGGGGCATCTCTCCATCCTGTCCCCAGACTTCATGAGCAACTGGCTTGCTTTCACCTTAAAGGCACTGTGATGTGATTCCTGCAGGTGACCAGCTTTCCCTCTTTGTGTTGACCCCTAGGAAGCTCAGCCTACTCAGAAGCTGTCTAAGATCTGACAGCACACATGTTTCTGTTCAGTAATGTTTTCCTATGACCTGAGCCCGCTTTTCTGCCTTGGTTTTCCCTTTGTCATGATTTGTCTAATTATTTTGAATCTTCTCATTTGGAGCTTTTTTAGATGCCAGTCCAAATCCTTTGGTGACTTAAAAAGTGAATAGCTTTTCAGGCTACAGAGGGAGAAGGAAGGAAGAAATGAATCTCCAGAGACTGATTCAAGTAACCTCCCTGGATGTCCAACACCTGGGTTCCTGGGGGCTCTGAAAGCCCCGCATTTACCTGCGGGAAATCCCCGTGTCCAAACATAGAGGCAAGGTGAGCCGCCTTCTCCTTAATGTTCTTTTTGTGAAATTCCCTGTTGGCCAAATTCTGAGCCCTTTTCTGCAGCCAAGGTGAGAAAGGAGAAAGAAAAAAGAGATAGAGACAGACACTGTGAGGGGCGAGGCGGGGAGGCAGCCAGGTGGGCTTGCGGCCCTCAGCACACACGGCAGGATGGGAGACGGCACCCGCCCTGGACGGGAGGAGGGAGGGGAGGAAAGGAAGGCACCCTAGACACAGGCAGGGCAGAGACAGGGCAAAGAGCAAGGCTTTCACCTGGAGAACCTTTTCTTCCACTTCCTGCAGCCGCCGCAGCACCCCGGAGAGGGCCAGCGCTCCCTGGCAGGTGGCAGGCAGGCCGGCGGGATTTTCTGGCCCGCCCAGCTGCAGGTCAGACTTGGCTCGGGCTCTCCAGGGCCTGCTCGGACACTCGCCGGCAGCAGACACTTGCTTTAGCTCTCGGAGCACATGCCCCGTGACAACCACCAAGGGGAACTGGGGGAGAAGGAAAATCAAGCTTCCTTCCCAACTGTGGCCCTCCCATGGATGCCCCGCCACCGTGAGGAATCCCCATGAGGACCAGGGACAAGGGCATGCCAGATGCCACCTCGAGTCAGATTCCAAACTAACCTTAGGTGTTGACTTTCCACCACCTGCATCAGAATCACCTGACATCCTCCTTAACAATACCATCTTGTTATTAACAACACTCCAGACCCACTGAATCAGAGCCTGTACCACCCTGGTTCCCAAAGTCTGGGCCCAACGCCCAGATATTCAGGTTTAACTGGTCAGGGGGTGGGTACCAGAGATTGATGATTTTTTTTTTTTTGGCGGTACGCGGGCTTCTCACTGTTGTGGCCTCTCCCGTTGCGGAGCACGGGCTCCGGACGTGCAGGCTCAGCGGCCATGGCTCAAGCGCCCAGCCGCTCCGCGGCATGTGGGATCTTCCCGGACCGGGGTACGAACCCGCATCCCCTGCATCGGCAGGCAGACTCTCAACCGCTGCGCCACCAGGGAAGCCCAAGATTTCTATTTTTAATAAAGCTGTCTAGATGATTCTTACACACACAGACACAGAATCACTGCAATATGTCCACACTGACCTCCTTTGACCTCCACTCCCCAAGAAGCAACGCAAAATTTCTAATGCTGACCGGGCACTTTTGAGTGCTGTGGTCAATAATAGTGATTCTATTCAAATTCCAAACCCAGAGATATTAGCTGGAAAAAGCCTTAGCCCATGGCTCCTGGCTGCCTCCCTGCCCACTGGGCAGGTCCTCATCTGCTCAGACACCAGGGGAGGTCTAACCACATCCCAGTCTTACCCCTTCAATGGCATGCGGCCAGCTGGCCACCTGAGCCCATTCCACCATCACTGTCACTTCTCCACTGATTTTAGAAATCAGTCCACTCAAGAGGTCTGCAAATAAGCTAAGTGTCCCAGGGGCATCACACAAAATACCCTGTGTGGTGTGGTCTGTTTTTCCCCAAGCAAATAGAGCACCAAGAGCCTGGTAGTTGGTCAGTCGATACCCCTGACTGGCATGTACTTTAAGACGCCGCATACTTGGTTATTCCTACCCATAAGGGTGGTAACCTCAAGTTGTGCTTGCCTTCCCAGAGAATCTACAATCAGCCCTCTGTGGGGTGTAGAGACAGCCACGGACCCCACCCCTCTGGATCAAAGTCCCCTCTGGTTTCTCCAAGACAGCATCCACTGGAAAGAGCCCTACCTGCCTTTTCAGAGTCGGTGATGGGCTGGGTGTGGGCTCCTCTGGCTTGGGACGGCGAGAGTTAACGGGAGGGTCAGAGGAAGAGCGCAGTATGGGCTTACCTATCCCTGAGACACGGTGCTCCTGGGAGGAGGAAGGCGAGTCCAAAAAAGCAGCCGCAGGAAATAGGAAGGAAAAGGCGAGTCAGACAGACACTTGGAGGGGGGAGAGAAGAGTCAGGGCGGGAGAGTTTGCAGATGCTGAGGGAGCCCCGGGCTGAGCTCTGCCAAGCTGGGCCCAGCTGGGAAACGTGAACCCCGGCCCTCTGTCCGTGTGAACAGCAAGTCCCATGGTCCCCTTCTCTTGAACAATGTGTGAATCCCCAGGAGGCTGTGCTTTTGGCTCAGACCCGGGGCACTGGGCAGGCACATACCAGGCCAGGGTGGCAAGTCCCAAAGTCCTTCCCGCCCACTAGATGAAAGGGATGCTACAGTCCTTCTGAAGGAAGAGAGCCCTCATCAATACCTGGGGGCTGCAAGGGGCCAAGCCTCCAGGAGGGACGGTTGAGAAAACAATTCAGACAGTTACAGGTCTTAGGAACATGGGCCCCTTATAATAAAACCTGGCTTCCTGGGGAAGGTCGGTTTGTCTAGGAGGGGCATGGTCTACATCAAGACTAGGAAGATGTCTATAACTGCCTCTGAACAGAATTAACCAATTGTTTGTCTTTCTCCTGAGAGGAGCCTAATTCTGTCATGTGACAGATGTTCTCCAAAGAAAAACTGAACCCCGTGTCCCAAGCTTTTGTAATGTGACAGTGGTGCCCCAAAGGAATTCGGGGGAGCAAATGAAACCATCCAAGTGCAGACTCCAAGTCGGAGTCCAAGAGAAGTCAGCCGGGTCTGCAGCCTGACCCACAGCATCCCACCTCCTTCAGCCTCACATGGACCCTGGTCAGACACAACAGCCCTGCCAGCCTGACCCAAGGGAACAAGGAGAGGGGGGCACCAGGGGACACTCTCGAGGTTGGTCTCCATTCCTATGGGCCCACATGGAGCTAAGACCCTGGTTCGGACGGATGTTCTCACCATGGACTCGGCAATCAGCATCTCTAAAGCTCCCTCCAGCTGCACCATCTCAAAGATGGCTGCAAAACAAGTCATGGTTGCAAAGCAAAACAAAATCGGGAAAAGGATTTCTTCCCCAGTGCAGAATAGGCATCAGCAAACTACGGTCCTCAGGCCAAATCCTGCCTGCTGCCTGTTTTTGTAAATAAGGTTTTATTGGCACACGGCCACGTGCATTTGTTTACAGATTGTCCATGGCTGCTTTCATGCTATAATGGCAGAATTGAGTCATTGCAAGAGAGACTGGATGGTCCCCAAAGTTTAAAATATTTGCTCTCCAGCCCCTTTTAGAAAAGTCTGACTCCAGATCTAGAAGAAGCTTGAGACTCCTTTTGAGCCAGGTCTGGCTGGCACACCTGAAATCCAGTGCTAGCCTGATATTTCTGCTGGCTCCTCAGAGGGTTCTGTTCACCAGGTAGGCAGGGTCAGTGAACATTTGACAGGACTCACCTGCCTCAGGAGTGAGGGGTTCCGAGAGTTCTCCTCGAACTTGGCCAGCAGCTGACTTGCCATGGACTTGACTTTGTTCTGACTTCCACCTTCTTTACAGCCCTCTTGACTGGAGCCCAGGCCCTGGCTAGGAAAGGCTGAAGGCTGCAAAAGCCAAAGCAATGCATTGGTTGTTGGTTCTGGAACCCAGGTATCAAGGAGGGGGCCTGGGGGCTCACGACAAGGGCAGTTTCCTGAAGGACACCCTATGTGGTCTGAGGAAGTGAGGCAAGAGCAGGAGGCAATGCCCACGCTGGAGGCAATGCTCACAGGTGGGACGAGTCTTCTCAAAGACGGGCACAGCTAGGCTTGGGAGCCAGACACTTAGTGTTTGAATTCTGACTCTTTCACCTCCCAGCCCAGTGACCTTGGCAATTTACTTCTCTGAAGTTTCCTAATCTGTAAAATGTGAGCAGTAACCCACCTTCATGTGACTGTTGAAAAAGTCAAATATAATAATGAAATGGTGAGCGGAATGGTTTTCAAAATATATCGTGTGGCTGACAAAGGGTAAAGAATTGCGGGGTGAAGGAAGCAAGAGGGGATGTCAGTGAGGCAAGGCACAGGCTCTGGGCTTCCCTTCTCTCCTCCGTGCCCCACTCCCAATGGCAACGAGTCCTGCTCTGTTGTTGCTACCTTTATAAAAAAAATTTAATTTTGAGATAATTTTAGATGGACAGAAAACTTACAAAGACAGCACAGATAGTTCCTGCGTACCGTAGACCCAGCTGCACCTAACGTTAACATCTGGAATAATTATGACACTGTTATCAAAACTAAGAAATTAACACCGGCACAATACCATTAACAGAACTATAGACTTGATTCAGATCGGGCCAGTTTCCCACTAATGTCCTTTTAGGTTCCAGGACATAATCCAGGATCCCACATTGCATTTAGTCATCACGCCTCCTCAGCCTCCTCCCATCTGTAATGGTTTCTCCATCTTTTTCTCTGTCTTTCATGACCCTGACAGTTCTGAAGGGGGCTGGTCAGCTATTTTGTGCAAAGTCCCTCCATCTGGGTCGGGCTGATGTTTGCTCGTGATTGGCCCCGAGTTAGGGGTTTTGGAGAAGGATGTAACGGGGATGTAAGGGAGGTGAGGGGCCCTTCTCATTGCTTTGCTTTGGGACACGTGATATCAACACGACTTGTGACCGTTTAGATGTTGACCGTGACCAGTTGGTTATGCTGTTTCATGAAATGGAATTCTATCTAAGATTTTCTCAGCTCATCTGCTAAAATAAAAGTTTAAAAATGATGGGTGTTCAGTGAACGTCTGTTCCCCGGTACCATAGATCTGCTCCCATCAGCCTCAGAAATACAAATGGCATTGTCACTTCAAGAGGGTAGTCAGTTTTCCTGAGGAGACAATGAATTTCCCTCCCAGGAACAGATGTTCTCAAAACAAAGTTATGTTCACTTAGAAGAAATTCATGGGAAGAGGCAAACTGTAGTCAATTGTTTTTTGGGTTTTTTTTTAAGATTCCCTAAGAGTAGCAGCCCCATGGGAAACCTTGTATGCACAACCGCTCTGAAGAGTTGGACAAGCACAAGCCAAAGAGTCACTGCCTACTTCAAAGTGGGAACGGTAACTCTGCATAGCAATCCAGGCTTGAGTGTGAATAGGACCAGTTTACTAGGCCGGTCACTGTTTGTACAGGCCAAAGTAGGCCAGGACAGTGGGTCGTGCAGAGTGGCCCTTTGCAGACGTTCACGGGCACGTGAATCACTGCGGGGGTCTCCTTCAAAACCAGATTTGGATTCAAGAGGTCTGGGGTGGGCCCTGAGAGTCCGCATTTCTAACCAGCTGCCAGGTGATACTGGTGCCCTTGTTCTTGGCCCACACTTTATGAGTAGCAAGAATTTAGAGAGAATCATTGCTTGGTTAAATCTGACTTAAGCAAAACAGCTGGCCCAGAAAACAGAGCCATTTCAGAAGGGGCAGGTGCAACCAGATTTCTTCCCACACTCTAAATCTCGTGCTGCCAACAACAGAAACAGCACAAACACCCCCTCAAATAAGCCACAGATGAAAGGCAGGAGAAGACTTCCCCGCGGGGATAAAATGTATCCAAGGGAAGCTTCTTGGGAGGAGGTGGGAGCGAATCACAGGCACTTAAGGCAGAGCCAATACCCGTAACTGGGGAATGGGATGCTTCTCCAGCCCAGTTCATCAGCCACGGCTTCTTCCTCTCAACTGTCTCCCTGTTCACTGGCTTCTTGCTCATGCCAGAGCCAAGAGCAGCGGTTCTTCAACCATATAAGATAAAATAAGGTTCTTTCTAAGTCCTATAAATGAAGTATGAATGTATCCTACAAATTATCCCCCTTGCTTCTATGTCATCATTTTGGTATCAGCCAGTAGGCTAGCTAAAGCTGATATCCTACAGTTCACAGACAGTATCTACTAACCTTGCTTTTGTGGAATTAGAATGGCTTTTTGGAATGAGCTATATATCTCAGGTCTCTTTACAGAGCTGCCTGGGGAAGCAAGAACTGATACTCTTTTTCTGATCAATTTTTTAGTAGCAGGAGAGAGACTCATGCTTGGCTTTGACAAAGTAGGCTGGAACTTTCTTCTCTCACCAGAAGGTGGCATTTGTGGGTGCTGGGACATCTGCTTTACAGAAAACACAAAAGGTAGAAACTAGGACTGGGAGAAAAGTGGGACTGCTGGTGCCTCTTTACTACTTACTATTAATAGTGATGATATCTTGATTACCCTAGGTGCCAAAGACCATGATTGGCATGTTATACACGTCCTCTTACTTAATCTTTAAAAATTCTGTGAAATGTCATCCATCGCAAATGCATAATCTGTGTTTTACAGATATAAGCCACACCCTGGGAGGGTGACATAGCTAGTGACCAGACCCAACTTTTTCCCATCAAGCCAAGCTTGGAACCCAGTGGTTCATGAGAGGAAAGAAAGAAGGGCAGGGCGACTGCCATGGTCAGAAGGGCGGGCTGTGGCCACTGGCTGTCAGGAAACGGGCTTTGTGTAAACCGACACTGAGCACACGCACCTCGTCCAGGTTGTTGAAGCCTTTCCGCCTCCGCTTGCTCATGTCATTCTCTTCGGTTCGGCTGTCCACCTGTGATGGCCAAGAAAGCATGGTGAGCTCAGGGCTGTCAAGGGCTGCGATGCCAGCACTGGGGATCCAGCCCTGCCCGCCACAGCTGCCAGCCCAGGAAACAGATGGGCAGAAATTACCCTGCACCGTGACACATGCTTTCGGCTGTGTTCAGGCACAGAGGAGGGAGCCTTCCCCAACCTCGGGAGCCAGGGGTTCTGTCAGAAGCGGGTGGGAACACAGCCCCCAAAATCATGTCAAAACATTCCAAAGCACAAAGAATCCCTGTGACATGGGCAGGGATTGTCTCCTTGTCAATGACCTTGGACTCAAGAGTGGTCACAGCTGGGCCTGCTGATGCTGCCCCGTGGAGATCACCTCCTACGAAGAGGTGCCACTGGCTCCCCTCACAGGCAGGGATTCTCGGGACTTAGATCAGCTGTCCAGGAATTTGATGGCAAATTACACCTGCCATTAAGCCACCATTGCAGCTACTGGTAAATGATATTATGTTAACTTCAAAGTAGCATCAGATATGGCCTGAAAACTATGGTGACCATACAGCCCAGTTTGCCCAGGACAGTTTGATGTATTGCTTTTTCCCCCAGCATAATTATGAATAGTGCCCCCTTTCATTTTCAAAAATATCCTGGTTTAGACAATAAATTGCATGGTCGTCCCATTGATAACCCCTTACAGCCTACTTTCTTCTTCCAAAATCTGGACATTTAAATCCAGAGAACCCGTCCCTACCTAAGCCCATTGCATGACCCTTGCAAAGGCCACCCAAGGGCGCACTTGTGGTCTGACTTATCTCCTCAAGGGAAGGAGGGGGACTGCACAGGTTGAGCTGACGCCACAAGCTGGGATGGGGCTGCAGGCTGGATTTAGTGCCTTGCCATGCACCCTGCTGGGTTAGCCTCTCCTTGACGCTGGGGTTAGACCTCGAGCTGGGACCTTCCCCAAAGGGCCAGCCCACTGAGGACAATGGAGCCGTCCCCACCGACTATGCGTCCCTCCCTGGGGGAGCCTCCGACACCCTCAGCGGGGCCCTCCATAGCAGGGCCAGATTAAATCCCAGCCTTTGTTCCACACTGGATGCAGCTGAAAGGGCTGCTGGCCACTCTCTCCTCTCAAACCCAGGCATGCTGCCCAGTCAGCCCCACACATTCTCACCTTGCCCCATCACAGAGGATCCTTTACCTCCTGGTTGTTCTAAATCAACAGTAATGATCAAAGCCCCCAGCACACAGTCTAGTGTGTACTCAACTTACTTCCACAGGCAAGCACCTGCTCCCCTGCACTTACACTCCCCCATCACCCCGCCCCTCCTCCTATTTACCAGCACCTTAAAAAATTTTTAAGACAAAATTAACTACAGTTTAGTCATTGATATTTGTTCAAAAATGTGACCCTTCCCTTGCTCAGGCAGCATAAAACAACAGATCAAAAGGGCCTCGCCTTCCCTTCAACATTTTCCTCAGCTTCTAATAAATCATTATACTGTGAATGGAAATGATTTCAACCCAAATGTTTGGGCAAACACCAAGAGAAACAGATGACCTTATTTACAGCATCGGGTCCTAGAGGCCCAGGCTGTCTGGGTGCCTGGCTCCACGGCCTGTGAGCCCTGCACTGGCCCGGAGACGAGCCTGTGAAAGTACAGGGTTTCCTCCCAACAAGAACACTTCATGCATCGTCTCAGGGGTTTCTGTTGTTCTTCTTGTTTCCACCTTAAATGAGGACTTGGCTTTTCCCTCAAAGAGCAACACATCTTACTCTCTTGCATTCAGCAGCCCTGGCTGTGACTGGTCCAACTGAGCCTGCCTGGATCCAAACTCAGTACGTTAGCCGCAGGCTCACAGAAAACACTCCTGGGGGGAGGGTACCCAGCAGCAGCACCTAAGAAGACCCCCCAGATCCTTATGGGGAGGGGTGAAAGGAAGTGGGTGGGGCAACATCAGCTCCTCTGATTCAGCCAGACCCATGGGACAATAAAATGCAGTCTATATGGTTAGCAACATACAAATCCAAAGGGTCTCTGTTCTTCCTTATGGATTTATCATGGAAGCACTGACTCTCAGATAAGAGCTAGGTTAAAACAAAAAGCTTGAAAAAACACAAATCTAGAGATTTATCTAATTTTTTTCTTATCTGTATATCACTATTGGGGAGCCAAAAATGCCTCCGTAACTCCCTCTCCTTGGACTCTGCTTAGCACTGTAGAGAATTGGGGTACAAGGGGGAAGAAAATACTTATTGTGCCCTGAGAGAGTATGAGAATAAACAAATAACTCACTTTCTTATTAATTTTTCCTGCCCTTTCACCCTAAGATACTTTCTTGTCATTATTTCCCAATGATTTAAAAGATTCTATATACCAAAAGGCATTTATTAAACTACTTGGTGTTGTCCATTAAAAAAAAATCAAAGACATATGTCTACCAATCTCATCATTTATCTGATCAGCACAAGATAATCACGTTCCCATACTGCCTGACTTAAGGTGATTTCAGCCCCAACTTTATATTTAGTTAGCTGGTGGAGAAATTCAGATCCGGGTCATAGGAAGAGAGGTTGGCCGTTGTAGGCAGTGTCCTGAGAGTATACTGGCCACCATGATATTTAGAAAGATGGTCAGTGACACTGGCAAGAGAGCTCTTCCCTTCAATGGCAGAGCAGCATGGAGCCATGGGTTCGAGTTCTGACACGAATTACTTCCCGGCTAAGTGACCTTAGGAAAATCACCCAACTTTTCTGACTTTAGTTTCCTCACTTCTAAGACACTATACTATCTAGCTCATAAGTAAGTTATTTTAAGGATGAACAAATTCACGTATATAAGACACTTCTCCTTTGAAGTGCTATATAAGTGTTAGACATTTTTAAGTTAGGTTAGTGCTCTTCACAGAATTAGAA
The DNA here is from genome assembly GCF_000442215.2 of Lipotes vexillifer. Taxonomy (NCBI): domain Eukaryota; kingdom Metazoa; phylum Chordata; class Mammalia; order Artiodactyla; family Lipotidae; genus Lipotes; species Lipotes vexillifer. Next base: position 2,686,260 of record NW_006799037.1, on the reverse strand, counting down.
AGTCTGAATTCTAGTTCTGGCTTTGACATTTACCACCTATATGGCACAGCATTATAATCTCCCTAAGACCAAGTTTCCCCATTTCTAAAACTGGGATGAGAACATGTCCCCTGCCTTCCTCAAAATGTAACAAGAGGAGCAAATGTGCTATGACACTGTAAAATGCTGGATCCATCATGGTTGCAGTACGGAAGCCAGTGGTCAACCCAACTAGTTTTACCGTTTTCAGAAAACGAGCATCTTCATTTAGTCAGTATGGGATGGGGACCATCATTTACAGAGCCCCTTCCATGTGCCAGAGAAGGAGCTCAGACCTGCAGTTCACACTTGTTCATCGTTGTCTTCGCAGCAATGCACTGTTTGTTATTACGATATTTTGCAGACAAGCTGAGGAACTTTGAGAGGTTTGAACACGTGCTGAATCCCCACCAGACCCAAATACGCATCTGTCGTCTGGGCTTCAGCTTGCATCCCTGTTCTATAAGTCAGCACAGAATCCCAGGCTGCAGTTACACAGAGGACGGGAGAGCGATCACCCTCAGCAGCGACCTGCAGACCACAGGTGCCCAGGGTGGGATGGGGACGGGCACGTTGCTTAAGCCCTGTGCTAACTGACCCGGGCAGCATCAGTACCTGGGTTGACTCCCTAAGCCGTCTTCAAGTCTCTGAAGCCTCGTACTGAGAAGTACGAGAACCCTAGTGGGAGTTCTGGCTGCTGGGTGGGTGGTTCTGTGAAAAGAGCTGGAGAAGGGGAGTGAGAGGAACTTAGGAAGTCACACTGGAAGGTCAGCTCCCTCCAGCAGAGACCTTGGCCCTCTTTGTTCACTGCTGTGCCCCCAGCACTGAGAACTCAGCATAGTACGGGGACTCGGTAAATCTGTGTTGAATGACTGGGCGAATGGAGGAAGCACTTTCTTACATAACTGCCCCTGGATCTTTGGAAAGTGTCTGTGCAGGAGGGTCAAGGAGAAGAGCTGGGAGGGGGACCCTCCAGCTCAGACCAGACACTGATCTGAGTCATGCTTTGTGAACCCCACTCCACCAGGGTCAGCGCTAGAGGAGGACCTGGGTCAGAATCAGCCAGCCGAGCAGGATAAATCCTGGGGCCACCCGCCTGTCTTCTAGGATGGGCTTTCCAGGGACAAATGACAACTTCTGTGTTGTGTTGTCCCTCAAGGGATGGGCCCAGAATGGGGAAAACAAAGATCAGACACCTCGACCATGTATGTAGTATAATATGTGTCATAACTGAAGTGGACATAAATCTAGGCATTACCCACGTGTGGTTAAGACGAGGTGAGCACAGACAGGTTGTGTGTGTGTGTGTGTGTGTGTGTGTGTGTATGCACTCACCTGCACACATAGGAGACAGAGATCACATATGTGTGTTCAGATGTCACCTGTGAGCCTGGTGACAAGAGCTTTGGAGTCTCCAGGAACTGTCCCATGCTACAAGGCTTCTAGCTGCTGACTGGGACAGAAGCAGACCTGCAGCAGACCAAGGGCTTTTCTTTAAGAGGAAAACAGAATCCCTAAGCTCCTCTCCCCCTCCCCAGGCGTGGGCCATCCAGTCTTCAGAGATAACCAACCCCGGTAGGTTACCACTCACCGGAGGCACAACCCTCTTGGCGTGGAATGGGAAAGTCATTCTCTCTAAAATAAACAAGTTTCTGGATGGAGGAAGAGCCTTCAATTTTGCCCAAAGTTGTTCTCTTTTGCTGGAGTTTGGATGTTATCAGGAAAATAAGATTAGGGAGGAAAGAAGAATTTAACACCAACATCAAAAACCAGGAGGGAGAGAGACTGTAAGACTGGCTCAGGAGAGAAACAATGAGCCCTCTTCAGATTAAGAGGCCACACGTGAACAAAGGTGGGCTGATCAATCCCCGCATCAAGATGGTCCTCTGAAGTCAGTGAGGGGGGAGGGAAGGGAATGGAGGGACGAGAGGAGGGGGCGAGGTCAACTACAGACGCACCTGTACACACAGATCGTGTGTCTGAGCTCTGGTGTACAAAATCACGCAAGCGCAGCCTAGCCTCCATCTCCAGTCCGTAGGGGCACGTGAACCAGGGCAGTGAAAAGTGTGTGTCTTATTGCATTGATATCTTGTGTAACTGCGGGGGAGCCCCGTGTACGTGTGCAGTTTTCAGTCTCCTGTGCAGACCTCCTCTGTGCGTGTCCAGGGGCAACCTGGAGTGGACTCAGTACTCTTTGGTCATGAGACATGTTAAGACCAAAGAGCATTGCAAACAGATTTCTCCAGACCAAAAAAGGATCCAGATATAAGAAGAAGACACATGACAGAAAGGGGAGAAGGTACTTTGCACGTGCTTGGACCATTGCACTGGCGTTGAGTGGTGGACAGTATATGCTGGGGTAGTTTAGTGCCAGGGCAGAATGTGACCCAGTGGCCCTGCAAACCCACCAACACACCAGTTTGAGGAAAAAGGGTGGGACAACTAATGCCCACACCAGGCACTTACTTCAATGACCTATAACCTCTCTACCTATCCGAGAAGCAGGACAAACTTCAGACATTAACTGGGGCCATGGGAGGGAATCAGACCTGTGGATTTTAACCGCTCTCAAGATGGGCAGTCAAGGAGCACACCCTGGAGGAGACTGGATGTGGGCCAAAATCAGCCAGGGCTGGGCCGGGCAGAGCCCACGCATCCCCGCTGCATTTGCTAGCAGAGCCAGGGCGAAGTGAAGTGCTGCTCCGGCGCCCTCAGAGGGCCTGGAGGGCCTGGCTGACGGCTGACTTTTGACCATTCCCACCTCCTGAGCCAGAGCTGGCCAGGCTTTTTCAATTCGGTCACTCTGTAAACAGAGGTGTGGTGAGTGAAAGGTTTAAACATGCCTCTCCAGTTCCCAGCTGTGGGCTAAGTGGTGGAAGGAAAGTGGGTGAACGGAGAAAAGTGATAAATGTTTGGCTCAGAGAGCTTCCAGAAAGGCTGCACTGGCTTGCCTGGGATGGAGTAGCCCAAAGCAGGGGTCCTCGGTCATCAGAGGAAAAGCAGCTGGGCTGAGGTGGGGCAAGCCGATGACTGGGCTCCGGAAGACAGCTTTCGCTCAGTGTGACCTACGGTGGGTCACGGCATCTCCCACAGAGGCTCTGAGTGGGGCAGCTTGGGGAGCAGAGGGGCACAGGGCAGTGGGGTGCAGCTCAGCCTTTCAGCTGCTCTGCTTACACCCGAGCTGACCCGCACACCCGCCCTCCCCAGCCCCCGAGCCTGTCCCTTCCTAGAGACAGGGCGTGTAGAGCACTAAGTACCCAGTTCCTAGAGTCAGCACAACCACTGCTGCCTTCCAGGGAGCACAGCCCTCAGGGGAAAAAGTGACCACTGATCACATAGCCCAGGGAAAGAAAGGAGGCCATGGGGCCCCAGCCCCACCCTGGGTGGAGGGGTTGGCAGGACAAGGCATGACTGGCCAGCAGTTAAGAGCCTGTGGCAAGCCAGAGACACTGAGACGCACGCAGAGGCCTGCAGCCCTCTGCCGAGTCAGTGGAGGGAAGGCAAGCTCTGTGCGAGCCCCTGCAGCCTAACATCTCTGGGCCTCCACTTTTTAATCTGTAAAATGAGCACATCAAGCAAGGCAACTTGTATTATACCTTCCATGGAGATGCCGTCATTCATATTACCCTGTAATTTCTCATTAGGCCTGTGGTTTCCAAACTGTGTACCAAGGCACCCTGTGGCACCAGAGTGAACTCAGAGAGGAGCCGCAGGATATTTGAGATTTTCTAGGGAAGCATGGTGATGTCTGTCACACACCTTGCAAAATTCCCCTACCAAGTTATTTGGCTATAACTACTTAACAAACGAAAATTTTAGGCATTTCTTTTGAACTGGGGGCAGTGTGAAAAAAAATTACTAAGACACTAAAGGTGCCATAAGTTGGGAAAATTTGGGAATCTCTTTATTAGGTTCTGAGCTCCTCAAAGGCAAGGTCCATATATTACTCACCTCTGTATATTTGCTCCCCTCATCAAAAACAAACAAAACATTCAGCCTTAAAGTTGGCATGAACAGGGCCCAGTAAACATTGTTGAATGAATGAATTAAAAAAATGAATGGAACAGAATATGTAAATGTAGCCTCATCATCCACTTCTGCTACTAAATGGCCATCGTGTTCTTGATCTAAATTGCTTAACAAAGTGAGATATCGTGTCCATCTCCCTGCTTAGGAGGCAGAGCTAATCTGATTTACTTTTAAAAATACTCACCAGCATGTCCTCTTTGCTCCCTGCCCTTCCTATAACCACATTGAAGGCACTGAAGCTGGCTACATGGTGCAGGGGAACTTGACTGAGTTCTACTCATGTCTTCCTGAGCACTTGATCTAGGTAATTTATCAGCGTAAACAGACCCAGCACGTGGCATCTCCCTTCCCCTCACCCATCCACGTTTAAGAAGAAATTAAACAAACCCAGGCCGAAACTTACTCGTGGAGTTCTCTTCCTTGGAAATGTGAGGTTGAGATAGTTATGAGAAATGGATGATTTGGCCATGCCAAGGTCAGCATTCTCTCCGTAGTTTTTGCGCCAAGCATCTGTTAGGAGGTAAAAGTAAGACTGAGATCCAGATCCTTCCACTGCTCCCCCAGAGCTCACGGGGTGTCACTGAGTCAAGGCCCCTCCAAAATAATTCCCTCACCCCCAACTGAAGCTGTCAGTGGCCTGCACAGAGGGCTGGTGCCGTTCTGTCAGTGATCTCCCGGTGACAAGGGCAGATGCAGGCCAGCCCCATGTGGCACCTGCCACACAGGACCCACTTACATACGTGGGTCTGGGTGCGTGGGGTCCACCCTTATTTGGGCTCAAAGGCAAAGGGAGGGCAGGGGTCAGCCCCAGAACAGAGGACATCAGTGTGAAGAGCAGCCAGATGTGGGCACAGGGCAGAGACGGCTCAGGGGCTGGCAAAGCCTCATCCTGAAAGCAGGTCCTTACCCACAGGCCTCAGCGGGGTGCCCCGGAAGAGCTCATAGAACTTGGAGAGGTACATGACCATGCTGAGCTTGTCGGGCTGCGGGGCTGAGGCCATCTCTTTGCCTGTGGTCACTGGGGGGATGCCAAACTCACGCTCGGCCACGTCAAATGCCAGCTGGTTGTTCTCCACAGTGTCATCTTCATTCAAAGAGTCAAAGTTGCTGGAGAATCAGAACAAGGTGAAGTTTTCGGAGAGGATGCAGAGGGGTGAAGAGCTGAGCAAACTTAGCCATAAGGAGCAGTGACAACGCCCTTGCTCCAATCCCTCCACCACTACCCCCCACCCCGCAGGGGGGCTCAGCCAGAAGACGCTAACCCTGTCCTCACTCAGGGTGGAACCAATCAGATCTGGGCCATGAAAATGTCATCTGCTACCTGGGATGAAAAATATCAGAAAATAATTGGAAAATTTATGAACTACTTTACTTTTATATAGTTCCCGTTCATTCTTTTCCTTTTAATTACAAACGTGATATGGGCTTCTTGTAAATAGAAGAATCAAGTTATATAAAGTAAGAGGTGAGAGCCTATCCCCTTCTCAAGGCAACCTCATCTCCTAAAGGTACCAACTGATAAAATTCAGGTTTCCACCCAGCCTTCCGGATGAATTTGCTCATGGGTGTGAGGTTACACTGCAGTTGATTTAAACACAACATAATAGATGTATTGTGCTTTCAACATCACAAAGCATTTCCACAAACATAATCCGACCTTCCTAATGACCCTGCCACTATTCCTGATTTATAGATGAAGACGGCGAACTCAGAGAAGATGAGGGGCTTTTGCCCAACAGTACACAGCTAACGGATCTGGGTCACAAATCTAATTCTTTTGGCTGTAAAACCCTCAAGCTGGTCCCCAGAATTAGATCTTGCCCATAAGTCCTCTCTTGAGGGTAGAGCTCCAAGGTGTGAACACTCAAATTTCCCAAATGAAAGGGGTTTGGTGTATGAGTGCAGTCAATCACCGAGCCTGAGTCATTCTGCTCCTTACATAGAAGGAACGCAGATCAAACAAGTTGCTGGCAGAATCATCAGTGCAAAGGGAAAAGAACAAGCCGAAGACAAAATTCAGATTCAAAGTGTGCAAAGAGAAATACTGATCTACGCGCTGAAGATTCTGCATCTAGAACAGCCCTGGTCTCGCCTGTCTCCAGGGTCCCCTTGGGCCATGAGGGGCTCGCCAGGTCCAGCTGGGCCCCAAACTCACATCAGCTCAGGCCGGAAGTGGTGGATGATGGCACACAGGGCCAGGCCACTCTGCCAGGACGTGGTCAGGTCTGTGACGTTGACATGCTGGTAGCCCTTGGTCTGCTGCTGGCACCAGGTTAAGAGCTTGCTGGGCCGGATGTCTGACTCTGCAGCAAGAGGAGATGGACAGTGGTGAAGCGCTGTACGGAAATCTCAGCAGCTCCCCCGGGGACCCGCTCTGTCGGCCACCATGGGTGGGGACCAGGAGGAACAGCACTGAGGCAGGGGCTGTGGGCACAGCTGCAGCCCCATGAGGGGGTCCTGTCGAGAGCATGCAGGAGGGCAGGATGCTGGGACAGGAAGCATGCTCTCCTGCAGGAAAGAGTTCCTGAGACGCCCTCTGGCCAGGTCCTGGTTAGAGGCTAGGAACACAGAGGTGAGGGTGACATGGACTCTGCCAACAACATGCTTATCTTGTGGGGAAGACAGACACAGAAGTGGGTGACAGTAACAGAGAAACCCAATGCCAGGGGAGCACATGAGTGGGTTTGCCAGAGTCTACCAGGGCAGGGGAACTCGCCAAAGAAAGGGTCATGGAGGAGGTGCATTTGACTGCTTCTAGAAGAGTGTCTAGGACAGAAGGAGAGCTCCAGGAAAACAAAAAGGACTGTGCCGTGGCAAAGAATCTAGAGAAACCTGCCATGTTATGTGACATGGTTTATTAAAGGCCGGCAGCAGCAGGGCGTGTGGGTGTGGAAGGCAGGGAGGGGTGGCTGGTGAGGCTGAGTTTGCCCGATGGTGGGCAGGATGCAAGGTCTGGGCAGGCAGTGGAAGCCAGGTGTGTCTTTAGGCAGGATAGTGACCTGAGCACAGCCGGGTGGACGCTGGGAAGCTGGTCATTTAATCACCCCTTCCCTCCACACTGAGCACCAGCCTTGTGCACAGCACTGTGCCAGGCCCTGGAAGACCAGGAAAAGAGTGAAGCACATGGAGCTTTTTATCTAGCTGGGGAGACAAGACTCCTCATACTGGAAACACCAGGAGAAGAAAAGCAAGTCCCAGGGAAGTCAGTCCAGTTCACTTTAATGTGTCAGGCGCTCGCCTCTAACCCACACAGTGATCCTATGGTTGGTATTGTCCTTGTCCCGGTTTTTACAGATGAGGAAACTGAAGTGCAGAGAGCAGAGGCACCTGGCCAAGGTCATGTAGGTCACTGGATCAGAGCCAGGCTGGCTGCAGGGCCTGTGCCCCAGTGGCCACCCCGCAGGCCTCCTCCCTGCAAAGCTGGGGTCCCAGGAGGGCCACTTACCCCGCCTGGAGAGGCCGACGGATCTCCTCACTGAGCCCAGCCTCTCGAGAGGGCACTGGTGCAACTCTTTAGTGATGTACAAATGCTTCACCTAGGAGCGACAGAGGACACACAGCTGTCTGCTGGTTTCCCCCAAACCCTAGTCGTTGCAGGGCCACTGAACCCACCCCACCCTCTCATCGACATTGGCTGCCCTTTTCCTCTCTCACCGAAGGACATGACTTTCAGCAAGGGAACCAGCAACTTGAGACAGAGCTGCGGATCTGTCATCCACCCAAATGTGGGGGAACTCGAGTGTGAATATATGTAATTGGCTGATTTTTAAAATTCACACCATTCTCTGTGCTATTGATTGAAGAGGTCAGAGTTTGTGTGACTCTTAAGTCGATGGGAGAAAAAAGAGACTCTAGGACCTCAGATGGAAAGAACTTGGTATTTGATCAGTAGATTATTTGAGAGAGGTATGCTCAGCAATGCATATGCTCAGTGACAAATAAACATACGTAAATACATGTACATATGTGGACACACACTTACATGTGTTCTAGGTCTCTCCTGTTGGCTAGAGAGATGCTGCCTCTACTTTACTCTGTGGCTTTCCCAGAGAGAGAAATTGGCCTCACCTTTGGGCCAAGAGGCAATGGTGGCCTGGGTCCCAAGGATGTGCCAAGATTTTAGGTGACCCCCTACTTCTCACCACTCAGTGCCTGGTGACCCACACAGGACTCCAGGCAAGGTCTTACCTGATGGGGCCTGACGCAGTTTGAGTTGAGGTTTGGGTACCGCGTCCCCGGGTCCAACGTGTACTGCTCAAAGTTCTTATTGATGTTCTCTGGGGTCGTTTGAGGTAACAGCCGGTAAAGACTTTCTCTGGAGGAAGGCAGAGCAGACAGGTCAAGGGTTGCTCTTGCAGCCTCTGGCCTTCTCTCCACTCCTCCCCTCCACCCGCCTTCCCCTGCTCCCAAGAGCTTCTTAGATCTGTGTTTGCACAACCCTTCCCAGCAATGCCTGGCCCTCCTGCTTCTCGAGATCTGCAAAGCTGGGGAGGGTCAACACGGCCAAGGGGAAGCAGGAGGGACCCTGGGAGATGGTGAGGCTGGCCTCCTCCCTGGGGCGGAGGGCAGGGACTCAGAGCTGGCAGCCCAGAGACCTGCGGTTTTGCTATAACTGTCACTCAGCCACCCTGCCTCCTGTGGCTGGTCCCCCATGACCACAGGTCTCCACACCCAAGACCAGCAGGGGCCCGTCCGCACCCGCCAGCCCTGACTTATCCTGGTCCACCAGCTGTCACAGCCACGTGGCCAGCAGCAGGCGTCTGGGAGGAAGCCCAGGATCTCAGCAGCAGAAGAGGCCTGGGAGGTGAGAGCACCCAGCCCCCAACAGAGTGGGACTCAGTGCTGCAATGGAAGCTTCCCCTAAACCTTTTCTGATTCCTCAGTGTCCCAGCAGTGTCGAGAACCCCAACTTCAGGGCCGCCCTGAAGATTTCTCTTTGGCATCCAGGGCTTAAGGGCCTGGCCCCCACGGAAAGTCACTGGGGGAGGGAGATCAAGACAGAGAACGTTTCCTTGGGGACCCCAATGATGAAATCAGGCCACATGTGGGAAGGCAGATGAGAGGGGGCAGAGGCTCCAGGTTCATCCAGCCTCACTCCCTCTCCTGCCTGAGTTTTGACCCGGCCCTGCCTCCAGCTGAGGGTCCTGCTATTAATACTCACCTTTCAGCCAGCAGCTCCAGGGGAGGAGTGCCCTGGTCCCAGCTCTTCACCATCCACGCCGTGTCAAAGGCTGCCAGAAAGCCGCGGGCACAGCCGGTGCCCATCGGCCAGAACGGCTGCAAAGGACACATGCAAAGTTCTAGTTGATTCCAGTGATCCCCAGACTGCCATCCTATTCTATCCAGCACCTGGTGTTTGCCAGGCCTGTGCGAGGCACTGGGGGGACAGAGAGGTGACAGGCAGCCCACTGGGACTCACCACAAATACGAATAGCTGTAGCACAAAGTAATATGCAAGGGTGCTATGACACGGGAACAGCAAAATTGCTTTGGGGGCTCAAAAAGGCAGAGGCAAAACCACGCTGAGGGAGGGAGACAGAAATCAAGGAATGCTTCAGGGAAGAGTTGCATTTGTGCTGATTTTAAAGTATGAATAGGATTCTGATCTTGATCCGTTCAGAACAGTCTGGGCGAAGGCTTGGTGTCGGGAAAATGACGGAGCCGGATGGAAAAACAGCCCGTCTGGTTTGGGTGCAGCAGAGAGCACGGGCAGGGAGTACCGGGAGAAAGAAAGCTGGGAGGGAGGATTGGGACAGAAGCAGGGGAGGTGCTGAGTGCTTAAGCAAGGAGCTTAGGTTAGAGTCCGCACACAGTGGTGAGCAAGCATTGATTCACCAAGCTAAGTTCTAACTAAACTGTTCCACGTGCACCCAAAGCGTGGTTTGAAATTTGATGCTAACTTCGGATAAATACATCAACATTTTTTGGTCAGTGCTTACATTAAGATAAAAATTTACCCTTTCTGAAATCATTCACTTAATGTAAGAATCCTAGCATCTGCACATCTTCTGGGAAGAATTTTGAGCAGGGAGGCCATGGACTTTGGGGCCCACACTCCTTTCTTGCTCCTATTCGAACTCGATGCTGACAGGCTACAGAAATCCACCCAGAGGAGGAGGAAGTCTCCAGCCAGCTGCGGGTCTGCACGCTCTGGTAAGGACGGCCTGACCCGGGCCACTTAGTTTTTTTTTTTTTTTTTTTTTTTTTTTTTTTTTGTG
>NW_006799037.1:2673006-2675985 GCF_000442215.2 Lipotes vexillifer | reverse complement strand
GGAGCACAGGCTCCGGACGCGCAGGCTCAGCGGCCATGGCTCACGGGCCCAGCCGCTCCGCGACATGTGGGATCCTCCCGGACCGGGGCACGAACCCGCGCCTCCTGCATCGGCAGGCGGACTCCCAAGCACTGCGCCACCAGGGAAGCCCCGGGCCACTTAGTTTTGTACTTCAACCGAGATGTCGGCCCAGAAAAACCCAGAGGGGTAAGAGAAAGCGTTCCTGCCTGTATACAGGCAGAATTGACCCCTCTAAATTTCGTCAAAGGTCAGGCTCTGAGGCCAGGACGGGCTCGGCAGAGTCCTGCCAGTTGGCTGAGAGCCTGTCCTTCCGTTGGCCTGCAGGACAGCAGATGCTGCCAGTTAGAATAGCAACGTGGGGATCTGTCTCCCAGCAGGTATGAGGGGGCTCCAAAAGCAGGCGGTACCTCAAGCAAGCTGTCGCCCACCAGGGCCACGAGCAGCCGGTGTGACTGTCGCTCGCGCACCAGTGCTGCATTCTCGGAGGCGTACATGGAGGTGAAATCGAACATGGCCACGTCGGGCTGTCTGTAATGGTTCATGGCAAAGTCTAAAGACGGCAGCTGGTAATTGGTGGCGAAGTCTGCAGCTTCGCGTGCATAGGAAAGCAGGTTGTCCTGGTTCACGTTCTCTGCACACAACAGCATCTCTGTGTCGATATAGTCCTGGGAGAAAGAACAAGAGCACAGTGTAACAACCTGCCCCTCAAAAGGGCAAGGAGTCATACCTACTTCTTTGTAAAAGGACATGGAATGGATTTGCAGAGAGGTGAATCAAAACAGAAATAGAAAATGGGGGCCAAGGGAATAAAGAGGAACCAAATCAGCCATCTATGAACATTAACAGAGTTATGATTAAGCATCAAATTTGGCTTTGAGCTTCCTGGCATCCAAGGCAAGAGGGAAATGTGATATATTACAGGGCTTTCCTTATCAGAAAGAAGGAAGCATAGAAATTCCTAGGGGAGGAAATTTTTTTCCTGGCACTAAATTCTAAAAGAACTGTCTGACATAGGAATTTTGACAGAGAACATAGTGTTGTCATGAACAGTCTACTCAGTAATGATCCTGCAGCAAATATAGAAGCATGTTTCATATGGCTGGTTCTTGTGATAACTTTCAGTGAAACTAAAAGACAAAAGAGCAAATGAGTAAGACTGATTTTATAATGGACGAAGCTAAGCTAATGTGGCCCAGAAATGCTGCGGCTAGCGGTCAGACAAGTCTGAAAAAGAACTGGCATAACTCTCAAACTTTCTCTCCACGATCAGTTACCCCTTTTCTCAACAGGCTGAGGGCTCCTCGGGGCTCTGCTTTGCCCTTACAGTGTGAATTGTTACACTTCCCTGCTGGGAGGCAGAGAACCCTGAGCTTAGAGGACTAGTATATCCACCCTGGAGGGACACTGGCAATGAACTATAGGATGTCTCCCAGAGTCCAATCTGCTCATTGTGTGGCTATAGAAACTAAAAGACCATCTTTCCCAAAAGGTGACACAGAAAATGCAAATCCCTTGGGGCAGGGACTAGTGTAGAAGACCAACACAGGCCTTGGGTCAGTGAGATCAACAGGTCAAATTCCATCTCTGTTCACTGACTGCATAAATTTGGGCAAGTTATTGAACTTTTCTGAGTCTCCATATTCTCACTTGTAAGATCTGAATTTGTAAAATGAGACTAACAAAATCTACTCCCTATATAGGACCACGTGAGGACTGAATGAGACCGTGGACAAGACTCCCTAGCCCAAAGCCTAGGAATTGGGAAGTTCTCAATGATTGGGAATTCCTGTCCCTAATAAATCCTGATGGCACAAACCACACCACATGGTGAAGTGATCCCAGACCCACCGAGTGCAGCAGCAAGCGCATTTAGAAAGGTCTAAGAAGGCACATCCTCAACTACAAACAGGGACCTACTGTGGGCAATTTTCCCAACAGCCGTGATTTCCCAGAAGTGCTAATACTTCCACATCCAAGCCACGCCAACTAAATGGAACCCAGCGTTGGCCCAAGAGCCCTTTGTCAGGTCGTGGCGTCCAGGCTGGGGCTCCTATTATTCGCTTTCCTTTCTCATACCTATTCTTACATCACATAATCACTCTCCTTCTTGAAGGTGTGGAAGAGTGAATGGAGAGGTCTCAAAAATACCCCCTCTTCAAAACATGCCCCAACAACCCCTACGGAGGACCGGGTGATGGATGAATGTGGACGCTGTATGGTGAAGGCGGCACCTGGTGCTGAAACCACACGCAGGACTGTGGGGACCTGGCCAAGGGGCAGACCCCCCCGGCTGTGCCGGGATGACAGGCACCTGGCCCAGGGCTGCTGGGAGGAGCCATAGGGCCTTGCAGGGCAGGAGGTCCCAGGTGAGTGGGCGGATGGCAGAACAGACTTGTAGGGGACAGATGAGAGCAAGGATGAGAGAGAAAAAGTGGGAACGGGGCTGTAATAAAGTGGGCAGAGCTGAGGAAGGAGCGCTGAATAAAGATAAAGGCAGGGGGTGAATTTGGACCTCATTTTGCACAAGCCCAGGGAACTGAAGAGAGGCTGGTCCTGGACGGAGTGGGGAAGGAGAGAGGGAAGCAGTAAACATGAGAGAAGGGTGGGGAATCCAACAGGAAGACTAGTCACCCCAAGTAAAAAGCTGGAAAGAAGCGGTAGACCAGAAGAGAAGGTCAGACGCCGCCTGTTCACTGCTTCAAACGAGGGTGGACTCGGCATTGAAAGACCAGCTGTGATGTGTATACGTCCACCTCACACACCTGGCAACCAAGCTCCCTCCTACTGAGGTAAGACCAAGCCTGTGCGTGCATGGACCAGCAGAGGTAGGGGCCAGGAAGGATGGACACAGCTGGGAGCCCAGAGGCAGGGTTTCCTGAGGAGAAACTTTACTCTCCCTTAAGTAGTCATAGAAAGAGGCCCAGAGATCAGCAGGGATAGATGGGGGAGCAGGGCAGG
>NW_006799037.1:2664111-2672934 GCF_000442215.2 Lipotes vexillifer | reverse complement strand
GGCCCGGAGATCGGCAGGAATAGATGGGGAAGCAGGTCAGTCAGTCATTCAACAAACATTCACTCAGCACCTTGTGCATCTCGAGGAAGACGCTGACCCATACAGGGACAGGAAAACAGGGGACTTGCCATTCCTCTGGGAGTGAGAGAAGAATGGTATTTTAAGTAGCTCGGGGTAGACGGGTCAGCTCCCAGCTTATGCAAATGCTATAGAGCTTGGCTGGACACCTGGAGACTCAAGCCAGGGCTCCTGAACCAAATGGTGTCCAGTTCTCCCATGTCCAGCCATGGCCTCCAGTTTCTAGAGTTCATGTCTTATACCTAGAGGGCCCTCTGCACCAGCTCAGCTGATACTCCCAGATTCTCTGAGGGAGAAGGAAGGCCTTGATGAGGACAACTGTGGGCCTGGGATCTGCTCCCAGCTCCTGCAATAATTATGGGACCAGAGCGAGGAGCTCCCACCCACCTGTGCCATGACACAGAGCCTGAGAGGGGAGCATGGAGGGGCTTTGACAACTGCCAAAAAATCAAGTCACCATGAGCAACATGTTGTGGCCAGGACAAATACCCTGGGATGACCTGGGGGAACCTTAGCATCTCAGCAGGCCAGAGTACTCAGCCAGTGAAATAGGAACCCCAAGTCAAACTTGGCCGGCCTTTCAGGGGTGGGATAAACAAGAGTCTCCCTAGACCCTCCCCTGCAAAGGTACCCTCTGCGCCTGCACCCTGGACCCCAAATAGTCCTCCACTATCTGACACAGGTATCTCAATAGGGGAGGTAACTTTGGGAGGGACACCTGTGGAACAGAGGGAAAATGGGGACATGGCCTCACCTCCCCCAGACCAGATCAGCAGTGGGGCACCAGATGTTGAAACGCACTGCTCGCACATCTGCTGACTGTGCTAAGTAGGCTTCATTCAACCCCACCCTCGCCCCCCCACCCCCCGCCAATTCCCAGCCTTCTGTCCAGCAGCTTGGGCTCTCAGCAAAGCCCTGAGCTGATGTGGAGGAGGCCCAGGGGAGGGCTGGGTTACTAAAGCTGCCCAGCCGGCTGCCAGCACAAGCTGGCGTGAGGATAGGCACATTCTTCTCTGACAAGCAGCAATGAATGGTCACCGTGCTGCCTGGGCTACAGGCCGACACCCCAAGAGCAGGCTGACCTTGGTCTGCATGATCCTTATCTTAAGGGTACAGCAGCAGCAGCAGCAGCTGCAGGAACAGGGTCTCTGGAGGGATTGAAACCTGACCAAAGAAGGTGCCAGCCTGGTGCTGGCCACTCCATGTGCTCCTTCCTTGCAGCCCTGCTCTCTGTATAAGCATGAAGGTGCAAAGGCAGGAAGCAAAGGCCAGGAAGCCAGCAGGACAATAAAGCAAGTGTCCAAATCAGGCAGAGAAGTTATGGAGGGAATCTACCAACTTGCTACATGCCAAGTGCTCTGTATACGTTTTAAAATTTATTCCTCTGAACAATCCTTTTAGATAGAAACTATTACTCCTATTCTGCAGACAAGAAGACTGAGGTTCAGAGAAGGCAAACAGCTTAGTCACAGTCCTGAGTTAATGCGTGGCAGAGCGAAGATTCAACTTGAGTCTTCTTGACTGCAATAGGGCTTTCCCCCATACCATGACAAGGGGGGCCGCCGCGTGAAATTAACAAGTGAAACTGCCTGGATCCCACTAGGACAAGGAGCCCCCATCTGCCTCCAAAGTATGTGTGTGACCTCCCAGAAAAGGAGGCAGGGATGAGACACTTGAAAGGAAAAGACTCAGCTGATCTCTCAGTGGTTAAGAACCCACACTAACAGCTGGGTAAGAATTTCAGCATTTCCCCCTCCCGCACCAGCCCAGCTCTCTGCAGAAACACCTCTGCCTCTATTGTTCATCCAACACACTCATGCACCACCAAGGAGAAGGGCGTGGTGGATGGTGGTCCCTTCCCTCTTCCTCCCATTACTCAGTTTCTGGCAGGATGACATCTGCTCCCACACTTGCTGATGCTGCCAGCCCAGGTCACAAAGGGAAAGACAGGACATCATAGCCAAGCGATACGTACGTTAATGATGACACCTTTGTCAAGCAAGCTCTGCTTCTTGGCAGTCATGACAAAATAGTGGGTGCAGTCCTTGTAGTAAACAATGTTCTCAAGATCAATCCCTGAAAAGAGAAGGTTCATGGACTCAGTATTATTTCCTCAACGCCTACTGTGTGTCAGGAGCCCTGCTTTGCCTCATTACAGGTCTCACTATTTACCTGCAGAATATTGGTGTTAGACAAGTTTTTAAGACATACAGGGCGAGCAAAGGTAAGATCAAGGGCCAGAATTTACCCTAGTCACCACAGTCCCACAAAGATACTATTTCTTTTCTTTTTAAATTGAGATATAACATTGTGTAAGTTTGTGTACAACATGTTGATTTGATACATTTTTTTAAAAAAATTTTTTATACTAATTATTATTTATTTATTTATTTTTGGCTGCGTTGGGTCTTTGTTGCCATGAGCAGGCTTTCTCTAGTTGCGGCGAGCGGAGGCTGCTCTTTGCTGCTGTGTGCAGGCTTCTCATTGTGGTGGCTTCTCTTGTTGCGGGGCACGGGCTCTAGGCACGCAGGCTCAGTAGTTGTGGCGCATGGGCTTCGTTGCTCCGCGGCACGTGGGATCTTCCCGGGCCAGGGCTCGAACCCGTGTCACCTGCATTGGCAGGTGGATTCTTAACCACTGCGCTATATATTGCAATATGATTAAGCCACTGTTTTTCTTTTTTTTTTTTTAAATAAATTTATTTATTTATTTAATTATTTTTGGCTGCATTGGGTCTTGTGCACAGGCTTCTCATTGCGGTGGCTTCTCTTGTTGCGCAGCAGGGCTCTAGGCCAGAGGCTCAGTAGTTGTAGCGCATGGATTTAGTTTCTCCGTGGCATGTGGGATCTTCCCGGATCAGGGTCCGAACCCGTGTCCACTGCATTGGCAGGCGGATTCTTAACCACCTCGCCACCAGGGAAGTCCCCTAGCCACTGTTTCTTTTAAAACTCATAAAGCCCTCTGGGGCTGTAGCCCAGTATCTCCAAGTCACAGCTGAGTACGTGCTGCAGGAAGGCACAGTGCTGTCTGTGGCATGGCACCTAAGTGGCAACAGAACCAGGATTTGAACCCCAGCCTGTCTGATTCCAAGTCCCATCCACCGTTTCCCCCATGTGACCAGAGATGCAAAGAGCTGTGTGAATTCTCCAAAGACTGCTAAGGGACATTTCCACCATCCCCCTGTTATGTGTGAAAACCCAGGTGCCCTGGTAGAAAAACTCAATCAGAGGACTGGGTTGTATCTGTGCTTTCCACCAACTGCAAAAGACTTTACAGATTAGGTTTCTGCCTTTAAAACAATGCCGTAAGATGACAGCTTAGTTCAGTGTTTCTCAAAGTAGGATCCCTAGCCAGCAGCAGCAGCAGCAGCAGCAGCAGCATCACCTGAGGACTTATTAGAAATGCAAATAACTGGAGCCCGACCCCAGGCCTACAGAATGGGAAACTCTGGGGGTCTGGCCAGCAATCTGTGCTCGAACAGGCCATACAGGTGATTCTGATTCACACTCAAGTTTGATAACCACTGGTTTGGTTTCTTTGAAGGGAGAGAAAGGAACAGAGGCAAGGCAACTTATCAGCAGTTATCACAGAGGCTGCTGGGTAACCATGGAAACCCCTTTATGACCGTTAAATAGGAAACAGCCATCAATGCACAGGGCCCCCAGAGGATGTGAGGAAATACATCAGCTCTCATTCTGTGAGGAGCATTGTTGTCCAGCAATGGCCAAAGGTGATGACCTTTGCAAAGTGCAAAGGAAGCTCATTGAAACATTTGGAAAAACAAACTTGATGTCCTGTCATAATTTATATTTGGTGGTTTATTTAAGCATTTATTTTCTTGGTTTTTGAGGTGAAGAGAGGGCTGGAGAATTCTGAAATCATTCAAGAGGACATAATATGCTGGAAGGAAATACTTTTTTTTTAAAATAAAATAATGCCACTATAGTGACACTCAGAGGGTCATGCAGTGGATACACATTGCGGTGGCCAGTAAGCAGCAGAGCCTGGCTCAATAACTAATCCCGCTCCTAGAAAGCTAATATCTTACGGAAGTAATCCAAAGCAAGTAGTTTTATTGGTAACAGTAAATAACTGAAAGGTTTAAATCAGACGTCTGCAAGCTTTTTCCTAAAGCGCCAGAGAGTAAATATTTTGGGCTTTGTGGGCCATCCAGTCTGTGTCGAAAGCCCTCATGGCATCAATGTAAACAAACCGGCCTGGCTGCATTCTAATAAACCTCTGCTTATGGACTACAAAATCTGAATTTCATAAATTTTCAATTTGTCCCCCAAATTTCTTCTTTTGATTTTTCTGCAGCCATTCAAACTATATTAAAAACCATTCTTAGCTTGAAGGCAATACAAAAACACATGGTAGGTTTGCCAACCCCTGGTTTAAATGCTTCAGCAGTGGGTGACAATATATCCACTTCAAGAGCTATTCTGACAGACCTGACCATCAGTAGGACTGGGCACAAAGGACAGTATTTAAAATGTGATGCTGAATGAGAAATGGAGAATAACAGGATTATTATGGTAAAAGCTCTAGCCATGTAAAAAGTAAGGATGCAGGTGGAAGATTACCATAAAGGACTACATGAAAACGAGGACTGTTCCTGTGCTAGGTGGTGCTGGGTGTTAATGATTTATTTTTAGTACAAAACTTCTATTTAACATTGTTACACTGCCTTTTCAAGGAGAAATATATATATTTCCAAATCAGGTTAAAAAGAAAGGGAAAAAATCTTAAATTTACTTAACTGGGAGCAGGAATTTCACCCCTCTTCGCCCTCACCCTGCTTTATTTTTTCTCCACTATCCTTACAGACCACCTGACATGTTATTTGATTATTGATGGTCCCTCCGCAACCCATAGACTATAAGCTCCCAGAGAGGGGGTTTGCTTGTTTTGCCCACTGCTCTATCTCACGCCCTTGAACAGCATTTGGCACACAGTAGGTGTTCAATAAATATCTGTTGAGTAAATGAATGAATCCCTTCTTTCTTCAAGTCCCATGGTTTGGGGATAACTGATGCCCCTGGGTGGGTGTCGTGCCCCACCCCCGCCCCGGCATCCGTGACTGTTCCTGAGAGAGAGGGCAGCGGGTGCACTGATAAAAGCACCTATGCTTCTTCAGGGACCACCCACAGGCTACTGGCTCCCCCTCAGAGCGCTCCGGGATCTCCACATTGGCGTCGGGCCTAGATTCACCAGCCTGCGTTAGGATGGTTTCCATGGCTGTCCCTCCCTAGACAGGAGCCACTATTGGGAGGGTACCGTGTCAACCTCGACTGTGTATCCCATGACATTGAGTGTGGCATTCAATGGGCACTCAGTAAATATCTCCTGAGTAAATAAATGTTTATCTATTTTCATGTACAACATCTAGAACTTTCCCTCAAGAATCCCTCTTGTCCCCGAAGGAATCCTGCCCATTATTAATCCTTAAGAGAAATCCCTGCTTCCACTTTACCAGCGTGAGTCTCCTGTTCCCAAGAGCTGGGAAAGCTGAGTGCCCTCCTCCCCCAACCCCTGTACGCTACAGAGAAGCATGGACGATGGCCTGGTTTGGAGAAAGGTGAGGATCCCACCTGTTTCTTCTTTAAGATCCTGAAAAAATTTCTGATTGAAGATGAAAGCCACGCCGCTAATCTCTTCCACCTTAGCCTCAGCTGTGCTGTTTCTGTTTATGAAGTTGGCGGTGATCGCAATAGCCAGCTTCCCACGGAATTCTTTTCTTCTGAACCCTGTGGGAGGAAAAGGGGGAAAGTGGGTCTTTCTTCTGGATTTGGTGTGAAAACTGGAAAAGATTACTGAGAAAGCTATTCTCAGATGGCCGACAGGCCAGTGAAACCAGAACTTTGGATCTAGAGAACAGGGGGCAGGCAGAAATGCTGAGGTTTGTCCCCGAGGAGAAAACCCGTTGGAGGCCTTTCAAAGTCTGTGGGACTTTTTCCTTTTCTAAAATCTACAGGACCAATTATCCTGGTTAGGCTTCCACAAACAAAAGGCTAAACTGTGCTTCTCCAATGGGCAATCACAGGGCTCATCCTTTAGAGGATGTGTTAGGCATTGCTGCAAGGTAGTCTCATGAAAGACCCATCTGTACTTTAAACTTATACAACTGAAACTACGTTGTCAGCATTTCTCACGGTTTCTTCTTTTCCCCCTTTGAACAGTAGAATTATGAGACTGAATTCCCGTGCAACAGAGATTTTAACAAATTTTCTTTCTACCTCCAGTCCATAGTGACTGGCAATAAATGTACAATTAATAGATGGAAATCTAACTTGCAATTATTTTAGTTCAGTGATTAATCGAGGTTCTTAACAGTTTTCAATGGTATACACTGAGACCGCTTTTTAATGGCCGTAAGAATTCTGCACCCAATTACAATATGGGTTCTTTTTTCCTCCCACGCCGACAGGCAATTCCAGGACAGCAGCTGGGTGTCCTACACTTCAACTCAATTCTGACACTGTCTACTCAGAGATGGCATCAGATCCCACAGGTTAAGGGCTCAGTCCCACCAGACTGCCCCCCACTTCAGATAAGCCCATGTTGTCACCTGTGCTTCTGACTAACCAGCTATAGATTGTAGGTTCAATGACTCCCTCTTTGGATTTGATTAATTTTCTAGAGTGGCTCTCAGAACTCAGAGAACATCTTACTTCCTAAACAACTCGGGAATAGCCAGTTGGAAGAGATGCTTAGAACAAGTTACGGGGAAAGGGCGTGGAGCTTTCACGCCCTCTCCAAACAACGTGTTCACCAACCTGGAAACTCTCCACACCGTCTCCTTTGGGTTTTTGTGGAGGCTTCATTACAGATGCCGGGTTGATAAAATCACTGGCCATTGGTGACTGAAACCAATCTCCAGCCCCTCTCCCCTCCCAGGAGGTCAGAGGGTGGGACTGAAAGTTCCAACTCTCTAATCACTTGTCTGGCTCCCCGGGCAACCAGTCCCCTCCCTTCCCTAAAACTCTCTTCATTAACATAAACTCGGTGTGAAAAGGAGCTTGTTCTGAATAACAAGACACCCATTTCACCCTTATGGCTCTGAATTGATTTCAGGAACCGCGGACAAGAGGCCAAATACCATAACAAAAAATGCTCCTATTTGCCCTTATCGCTCAGGAAATTCCAAGGGTTTGGGTAGCTGTGCCAGAAAGGGGACAAAGACCAAATATAATTGCCTTATTATAAACCACACTATCACAGGCAGTTACACAGAGGATCACAAGCAGGTGGTCCCGTTTCAGTGGACCACCTCCTCCTAATCCCTTTTCTTTTTAGCATCTGTCTTTTCCTGAAGCCCTGAACTTCCCCGCCACCCCAAGTACTGCTGTTTACTTTGCTTAAGGCAAGGCATTTGTCTTGCTAGCAGACGGAACCATTGTCTTCAGCACCTGTGGGAATTCCCCTCACATTGGCTTACCAGACAGTGAAGCCTCTTGGCGATTCCCAAACTTCTTTGTCAAAAATCCCTTTGACTAAAAACCCTGGGTTGGGATTCCCTGGTGGCGCAGTGGTTAAGAATCCGACTGCCAATGCAGGGTACACGGGTTTGAGCCCTGGTCCGGGAAGATCCCACACGCCGCGGAGCAACTAAGTCCGTGCACCACAGCTACTGAGCCTGCGCCCTAGAGCCCGTGAGCCACAATTACTGACCCTGTGTGCCACAACTGCGGAAGCCCGCGTGCCTAGAGCCCATGCTCCGCAACAAGAAGCCACCGCTATGAGAAGCCCGCACACCGAAACGGCCCCCGCTCGCCATGACTAGAGAAAGCCTGCGCACAGCAACGAAGACCCAACACAGCCAAAAATAAATAAATTTTAAAAAATAACCTTGGGTTTCTATACATTACTCCCTCATTTTGGTTCTTCATTAGACCTTTGTGGAAATGGTCAAAATGGCCACTAGTTTCTAGTATCTAACTGGGGTGATTTTGCCCCCCAGGGGCATTTGGCCAAGTGTGGAAACGGTTCTGGTCGCCACAACTGAGGGTACCGCTAAGCATCCTACAACGCACAGGACAGTCCCCACCACAAAAACTGGCCCCCAATAGCCAATAGTGCCCATTGAGAACCCTGCTCTAGTCTGCTTACCTGGTCCTCAGTTGCTCAAGTGGTTCTCCCCCTTCCTGCCCTGCTTTTCATGTTCACAAAACATCAAACCATCCCTCAAGCTGATCATGGATCCTGGATTTTTATATTCACACTTACAGTTTTCTCAAACCATCAGAATGGGCTCAAAAATTCTAACAGTACAGCATTCAGGTTGGCAGCTTAAAATTTTTTTGTTTGATATCCATTATTGATTGCTTGGGGCGAGGGAGTGGGTATGGAAGTGAAGAAATAGGAAAGGAGCAGCGGGTGTATAGCAGGTGGGAAGTGCCTGAGCTAGGCAGACTACATACGCATCCTGAGTTCTGTGAGATCAGCCCTAGTTTAGGGAGGGTGTTCTGGTCTCAGAGAAGGTGCCCTCCCCAGCAGACATCTGCAGCCTGCAGCCCTTGAGCAGGACAAGCTCAAAATGCAGACCTGTCGGGCTTCCCTGGTGGTGCAGTGGTTGAGAGTCCGCCTGCCGATGCAGGGGACGTGGGCTCATGCCCCGGTCCGGGAAGATCCCACATGCTGCGGAGCGGTTGGGCCCGTGAGCCATGGCCGCTGGGCCTGTGCGTCCGGAGCCTGTGCTCCGCAATGGGAGAGGCCACAACAGTGAGAGGCCCGCGTACCGCAAAA
>NW_006799037.1:2621340-2664039 GCF_000442215.2 Lipotes vexillifer | reverse complement strand
CCCAAAAAAAAAAAAAAAAAAGCAGACCTGTCCCCAGCCCAAGAGATGCCATGTGGGACCACTTTGTCCTCAACCCAGGGTCTTAAATTAGTACAGCTGGTGCAAATTAGTATAACCTGTGCACCAATTAACCTTGGGGCTGGGGTGGAGGTGACTGAAGGCATTTCTCGGCAATGGCATTTCTTCCTCTCTCAGCCTGAATACATTCTTCCCTAAAAACATGTTAACGCTTCCAAATTTAGAAGTAGAGAGGCACTGTTTTGTTCTTTGACAGTCTGGGCAAAACTTATCTTACTGCCCAGCGGTGAGCATGCTTTAAAGTTATGAGAAGAGATGGGGTCCTCCTTCTGGGGTATTATACTTCACAGTAAACCAGTACCATGAAGAGTATGAAAATGGTTCTCTTAGTTGAAGAAGTAAGTATGAAAGCGCTTAGCACCATGGCTTTCACACTGGCAGATGCTTAGTAAATGTATGTTGATTTTTTTCTTTTAATTTCCATGGTGCTTTTCTTTTATAAAACATTTTCCCAGCCCTTATAGCAATCTTCTGAGAGGTTCTATTATCCATATTTTATAGTTGGGAAAACAGAGGTTCAGAAAGTATTAAATGGCTGTTCTCTAAACACTCAGCCTCAGGCACAGCAGGGCAGTCTGGCCGTCTATCAAGACCCCCATCCAGCTTTGGCACCTGCCATCTTGCCCCCCTTTTCCACACCCTTCCTGATATACCCTTTCCCACTCCCATCCCTCCATCCTCCACCCCAGGAAAAAGAAGAGTCTTCACCTTCCAGCGTGTTCCTGCGGCCATCGGCTCCAATGATGACATCAAACTCAAACTCTGAGAGAGAGTGGTCTGCAGGGAGAAATTCTGCCCGCCAGCCAATTTCTGCCAGGACGGAAAAATGAGATGAGTTGGCAGTAAGAGATGGCAGGACAAAGTGATTACATGCCCTCTGTGCTGGTCGTGAGAAATGGATAACGCCACAGGTACGGGCACCCCAGACAGAGGCTCCGGCGGAAAGACCCAAGCTGTCCAGATTCACACTTGAATTTGGAGTCCTTCTGGCTTTAGCTTCAGTTCAATCCAGGACAAGGTAAACCAGCAGTGCTAACTGCACGCCTGGTTTTACTGGTTTCTATAAAGGGTGGGAGTCTATCCTAAGGATGCTCACACCAGTCTCACTTGCACCTTATTTATCTCAACAGATTCTACCATATTCTCTCTGTGTCCCCCCATCCCTTGGTCCCCTCCCATTGCTAAACAGAACTAAAAGCTTGTGCAGGTATAATGAAACCAGCGTGAATTACTACCTTATTATGCTCAAACGTTCTTGTTGGGCAATACACAGTCTTTTATGAAACCATTTTCAGGTGCAATCTTGCTGGTTACCCATAATTAGGATTTAACACCCACTAGGGGTCTGGGAAAGGTTAAGAGCACACAGGTCTCAAAGTTAAATTACAGCTGCTGTCCTGCCGCAAAAGCCAACTAACATCTCCCCTAAATTCTCAATATTCTGGGCAGAGGATGGGAGAAATCAGAGTTGTAGCCTGCATGTGAAACTATGAGGTCCCTGACATGAAGCTGGACCAAAAACTGAAAGCCCGGCCCAGCAGCAGAAGAGTTTGATAGTAAGTAAGATGCAGAGGCATCGTGAACAAGCTCTCTGACCACGATGTCTATAAAAGACCAGAATTTATATAAATATACTAATAGGAACAAGAGATGAATTACTAAATAAGACATACCTACAATGGGTGAATTTTGTGGTTTGTAAATTATTCTTCAATAAAGCTCAAAAATATTATATACTAAATAATATTTTGAACATTTATTTCATATTTGCTCTAGAAACTTCACTTTCTTTACTGGATTTTAAAATATCATGTGGGTATAATGTGTATCCACATATCTATGTGTGTATACACACAGCTTGAAGAGTATGCGAATGAACTTTATCAGACAACCGAATCTATGTCTTTTTCCTACTTACTACTTAGACTTCATCTGTCAAACTACTGCCTTGTAGTGACAGGGTGACCAAATTATATGTTAAATACTTAATAATAAATCCCCTGGAAGCTGAAGAGCAAAGCTCAAGTGACAGCAATGGTCCACAAAGGTAAAAGATGCTTTGATGAAATTATGCCAAACAGCTCTCAATAAGAATAAGCTTAACAGGAACATCCTCTAGGAGCTGCAAATATGATTTCCGCTTTGCAATATCTGATTTCTAGACCAAAAAAGAAAATTATACTGTACTTTGATTTTCTTGATCTTCAGGAGGCTCTAGAACCTTCACGAACTCCACATTCACATGGATTTCAACCCCCAGTATCAAGGCCACCTTGAACAGGATGAGCTGCAACTGACGAATACCTGAGGGGAAGAGATGAACTGTCAGTAGCAATGTCTGAGTGCCTCCTGTATACAGAACACTGTATTATTGAGCAGTATTATCACTGCTCAGTGATTTCTGAGCATAGCAATATAGAGGCATGCCTCATTTATTGCACTTTGCTTTATTGCACTTCCCAGATATTACATTTTTTACAAATTGAAGGTTTAGGGCAACCCTGCATCAAAGCAAGTACTCCCAGTGTCATTTTTCCAACAGCATTTGCTCATTTTGTATCTCTGTGTCACGTTTTGGCAATTCTAGAAATATTTCAAACTTTTTCATTATTATTATGTTTGTTATGGTGATCTGTTATCAGTGATCTTTGATGTTACTATTACAAGAAGATTACAACTCACTGAAGGTTCAGATGATGGTTAGCATTTTTTAGCAATAAAGCATTTTAAAGTTAAGGTATTTACATTGTTCTTCAGACATAATTCTGTTATGCGTATACACTGAAAAGACTATAGTATAGTGTAAATATCACTTTTATATGCACTGTAATTCATGTAACTCGCTTTATTGGGATATTCGCTTTATTGCGATGGTCTAGAACTGAACCTGCAATTTCTCCAAGGTATGCCTGTACCAATAAGGATCATTACTGAGCACTAATTATGTGCTAAGCACTCTGTGTTCTCTCATTTAACCCTTACAGTGCTTTCTCATTTAACCCTTACAGTGGCCCTTCGGGGTAATTATCCTCATTTTATTTTTTTTCTAATGAAAAAAAAAATTTTTTTTTTTTGCCCTGCCGGATCTTAGTTCCCCAACCAGGGATTGAACCCGGGCCCTTAGCAGTGAAAACGTGGAGTCCTAACCACTGGTCACCAGGGAATTCTCTACCCTCATTTTAGAGACGAGAAATTAAGGCTCAACAAGCCTAAGTGACTTGCTCAAGCTCACACAGGAACGAAACTGGAATGTGGAGCCAGATCTGTTTCCGAGACTGTGCTCTAGCTGTTAGGTAATCCTCTAATGATGGTGGCTCTCTCTTTCCTGCCTCCTTCCTGAACTGGGCTGTGGGTTTGAAAAAGCGAAGATGGAAAGAGGCGTAAACAGAGAGACAGCACAGAGCCAATACGTAAAGTCAGAGAGCAAACGGCTCACCCTGTGGGGGACTCTACCTAAGCTCTCAGCCATCCAGGGTAAGGGGTGGGGTGGTGACTCCTCCCCACAAAGCTGGGCTCATGGTTTCCCACCTCCTACCCACTCTCCTAAACTCCCCCAAGGAGTGGCTCCTTGTTTCTCTATTTTGTTCCTGCCATTGAGCACAAATGAGCATGCCTTCAAATACATTTCTGAGAGCATAAAGTTTCAAATTATCTGTGGGTCCCTCTGTATTTTGTGGGCTTCACTCATTTGACATTTATTGAACAGCTACCATGTGTCAGGTGCCATGCTAGGCTCAGGAGACATGGAACACTGTCTAACAGAGGAAACATGCATAAACAGAATGGGGCAGGGCTTGGGGGCTGGGGGCAAGGTGGGTTGCAGAACAGGCCCTGAGCTGCAGTCCTGAAAGCCAAGGGAGGAGGGACCAAGATACCAGATCCCATGGAGAGATTAAGAAAATGAAGACTACAGGAGGCCAGGGCACGGGAGGTTGGGAAGCTTCTGGAATTTCTTTAGCACAGTGGCGGGAAGAAATCAGACCGCAATGGAAGGTGGCATGAGTAGAAAGTATAGACAAAGTCTATGTCACCTCTTTCTAGAATAAACACTTTGAGATGAAGAAAAGTAATGGGCTCTATCAGAGGACTGGAGGGCAGTGTGAGGTTAAGGGCAGGTGAAAGGAGAGAAGGAAAGCAAGAGGGCCTAGAGTTGGAGAGGAAGTGGCCAGCTCGGCCTCTGGCCTCGGGGTGAGAGGAAGGAATGGGTACTGGGGAGAGGCGATGGCAGGAGGAAGGAGAGAGGGCTGGGATGGGGAGTGCCCGTCAGCACTGGGAACTGGAGGAGGATGCCGACACAGGACAAGTGCGGAATTGCGGAGCAGTGCCGAGGACCAGGTCACAGCTGGGGCTGGAGACCATGGTCAGTCTGAAAGGAAGCCGATCAGCTGGGGCTTAAAGAACCCAACGCACCTCCTGCCTGGAAACAGGCCTGGGGGAGGCCTGGCCACTCTTCATAGTTTCAACATTCTTCGTCTGTCTGGTTTTGGCACCCAGTAGGTGCTCAATAAATTCTCCCTGCCTCTCTTCTCGCAGGTATTAGAGCTGCCCTTGACAATGATCATCCTGAACGTTCGAATCTCTGTTCCAGTCCTGCCAGTGCTTCTGCATGCTGGCATATTTCCAAGGACTAGGGGTTAAATGGGGGCACCATTAATGAGGCAGTGAGGGGCTCCCAGCTGTCAAGGCAGCCTGGCAGCCTGGGACCTCCCAAGACCTCCTGATGCCCAGCTCTGCCTCTCAGCAAGGCTCGATGGGAAAGTGTGCATAATGCTGTCATTCTAAATTGGTACCAATATACATTCTTCTGTGGGTGGTAAGGAATATCTGGAAAGCTGGCACTGCAGCTTTCTGGGCAAATCCAAATTTCTTTCCAATGGACTCTTGGAATTTTCTCATCCCGGAGTGGGAACAAACCCTGGGCCACTGCTGGTAAGTTCTCCTGTATCTGCCTGAATTACACCCTGTCTGGCTGATAATTCTCTCCAGTTGTTCCCGCCCTAACCCTACACCCTTTTCCCATCAGTGCCTGTCCTCATAAGAACATGGCTCTCAGGGCTCTCCTTCCACTCACTGGTTGAGAGACTGCAGCTCTGAATTAATTCTGGTTTAGGGATCCCGACTGCTTCTTGCTCACTGTACCCCACTGAATGCAAAGCACTTCCTGAGCACCTACGACCTGCCAGGCACAGAGACAGCACATTTCACATGTGACCTCATTTAATCCTCTCGGCCCTCCTGGTAGGCAGGCATCAATCACATTTAGGGGAGACAAAACTGGGGCTGGAAGAAGATAAAGAATCTGAGCCAAGTCACACAGAAAATGGACAAGACAGATTTTGGACCCAAATCTGTTCAAATGCTTGAACTCTCTTTAACTTCCCTTTTATGAGTCATGATTGCTGTATATAAAATGGCTCAAGACCTCCTCCCTGCAGAGCATGAGGAGGGAGGCTGCTCTTCCAAAGCCTGTCTGCACAGATCTTGCCTCGAGAGACCCAGGCCTAAGTAACGTCAGAGCGGGAGGCCTCGGTGCTCACCTTGACCCACCTAAGCATTCAGGGATGGTCCGGGACCTGAAATCCACGTTCCCAATTCCCTTTCTTTTCTGGGTGAACCCCCATCACGATGGCCTCTCTCTTTTTAAAGTTCAAGGAAACCTGGTACAGGATCTGTCAATGGTGGCATTCCTCTGTTCTAAAACCTGCCCTGGTTCCCCAAACAGGCAACACGGTGTCCCAACTCCTTTACCCAAGAGGTCCCTGACAACCTGGCCCATTGAATGGTTTTATGTGGCTCCCTCTTCTGAGCCCCTTTAGCAAGTCTGACTGCTCTGTTAAAGCACATTTTATTATTGACAGAATCTCAGTGAATTCTCTGAGGGTGCAGACTCTGTTACTTACCTCTGCCTCTGTTTCCCATATTTCATTCATTCAACAGAAGTCTACTGAGCATCTACTATGTGTCAAGTACTCTTTTATGCCCTGGAGATACTCTGGTGAATGAGACATACCATGATCCCTGGCCTCATGGTGCTTCCAGCCTAGTGGGGCACAGCACAGGGCCTGGAATTAAATGTCTGCCAGTTGGATGTGTGGGAGCCCCTGGAGACCTGCAAGATGAAGTATCCTGGGGTCTCCACAATGTGGAGATATACCCCACCCAGGGTCAGCGCCCTCCCCACACGGGGTGTCACCAGTGGCGCCACTCACTGATATGGTCGATGGAGCCGGCACAGAACTTCCCATAGAACTTCTTGGCTCCCAGGCCTCGCAGGTCGTGGATGGTGAAAGGCCAGAGGTGCAGCACGTTGTTCCGGGAGAAGGTGTCCCTCTTCTCCACCACGACCACTTTGGCCCCCAGGTAGGCAAGTTCGATGGCAGTGCGCAAACCACATGGTCCTCCTCCAATGATGAGACACTGCAGAGGGGAGAGAGGAGAGAGGCACTCAGCAACCTATAGCCTTGTAGACACAAGCCCCTAGTCAGCAGCGTAACTGGGGAGCAAACCCCCACCCACCCAAATCAACCAGTGAGTGCAAACCGAGCACCTGTTAGGACCCGCCATTCATCTATCCGATGTACATTATCTGTGGGCCTACCACACACCAGGCACTGTGCCAAACCCCGTGAGGGACACAGAGGTAAAAAGATTCAGGGGAGGCACAGTAAGATACACGTGAGGTTCAGAATTAAACTGAACTGGGCTTAAATCCCAGCTCTGGCAATTAACCTCTTAGTTCAAGGTGGATGGAGAGGATACTTTGGGGGAAAGGAGGGAAAGGAGAGAAAAGAGACAAGGATTGGTCTGGAACTAGACGCCGAGAGTCTGAAATGTCAAGTGAAGGAGTATGGTCTTGGCCCTGTAGGCACTGGGGCCATGTGGGCAGAGGTGACAAAACAGGATTCTGTTCAAGTCCCATGCCAGGTCTCAATGGACCCTGTCACGCTGAACAAGACAAGGGTCCTGCCCCAAGGAAGCTACAGCCACTTAGGAAAGAAGGGAAGACACATAATGACCTACCGAACTAGTTATACTGGGCAAAAGTCCTTCCATTCAAATAAAATCTTATGTGCAGCACCAATCCAATAAAAACGGGGAAATGGTGATACTCTGGCTGAGAGACATCCCCACGCAGCAGCCTGCCCTACTCCCAGGCAATTCCTGAACCACCTTCAAGAGGCAGGAGTTCAACTGGGGGGTCTAACTAACTGGGGATACTCCAGCAAAGTCACAGGGAAGATCTGCATCCACACCCCACTGCTTGACATTGCACAGGCATCTGGAAACATCCCTTCTGCTTGGGATCAAAACTTATCTTAAAAAAATGCATTCCCCTTCCCCTAGCTATATTCCATCATCCAGTTATCACTCATCTGGGGCCTCCAGACTCCCAAAGGGGAACTGCAAATAAGCATATCAGAAGCTCCCACGCCACAATCGGTGTGGCTTACTCGTTGGAACCTCCCAGAGAGTTGGTGGAAACTCTGTTAGGGGAAATGAAGTCACCGCTGAGATACAATTCACTCCAGAGACAGGGAGCGGGTATGCAAATCCTTTTGCTTCCTTTCTGGTTGGAGCTGACTGCAGAGAACCAACTCCCCCAAGCCCAGCTTCCCTCTTTATCTCACACCCCAAACAGCTCCTCTGGCTCAGACATAGCCAGACCATGACGGGCATTTCAAAGCAAGACTCCAAACCCCGACACTCTGAGGTTGGCTTCGGGGTTAAGTCTAGATTCACTGCATTTCTTTGCAGTTAGCGCATCTTTTCCTGTTCTCTGAGTTCTGTCACTCCCGGGCCAGGGATGGAGTGGGGTGGGAGGATGTGGGGTGAAGAAGGGCAGGAAGGGCAGGAGGGGAGCCCTCCTGCATCCTTCTATCATCCACCAGGCCTGATCCAGCACCGCTCCCGGGGCCAGGCAGGGGATCCCATTCCCACCAGTTGGGGGTCTGCTGTACATTTCTCACGCAAACAGTAGCTGGCGTACCGTTTCTGACCCTCCCAGCTAAACCTGAAATCCCACTGATGAAAGCTCAGTTTTCCCACCACCCTGGGCGCCAGCTCATACTTTGGGCCTGAAATTTCAGCGACGCCAGTCATACCCAAAGCAAATACCAATGGGCCTAATTACATAAAGGGAGAAAATTCGGTACAGATGTTATCAAGACAGGAGAGAAGGCTTGTTGGCCGAGGCCAGGCCCGTTCCTCTAGGAGCACACTTGTTATGATTAACATGGGAACTCGGAGTTCTGACAAGAAGCCGAAAACCGCGGCTGCTACGTGCCTGGGCAGGGGAGCGGGCAAGAAGAGGGCTCCCCTGGCCTGCCCATAGTTGACGCTCTGGATGGTGAGCATAGTGCAAACAGACCACGAACGCAAAGCGTTGTGATAACTCAACCCAAAGGAGCTCTCCACCTTTCCCAGACGCATCCGGGCTTCACTGCTAAGGACTCGGTGCCAAGGAACAAAAATTTTTCATTAAAACTCAGCCCTGAGGCTGAGCCCCAAATTAGATTATACATTCCTCCCACAGGCTCTGTCCTTAGTGCTACCCCAGAACTAAGCTCCACGTGTTATAATTATCTGCATCTGATTCCCAGGCCAGTGTAAAAGCTCCTCAAAAGCTGTCCCCATGTCCAGTACAGGGCCTGGCACACAGGAGGCCTCAATAAAGAACTGATGGATAAAGGAACGTCCCACACCCTCACGGCCCACCCAGTTCTTGCTGTCCGACTGTAACAAGGATGTTCGGTTCACGTCAGCTAGGGTTTATGTCTGCATTTCCCACCCAGGCTGGGGGAGCTGGAGTCTGCCAAGGCCACCAGGATCACGGATGTCAGCAGATCTGTGTGCTCAGGCGACATAAATTTATTACGCAGTGGGGAGCAGGGCAGATCCAACACCAGCAGGAAGTCCACTGTATAGATAAGCTTGGCAGTGCTTAGACCTCCACATTCGTGGAGAGAGACAAACACCACATGGAAAGATCATCTCTTTATTTATCAAAGGGTGGGAAGAGGGGATGAGGGGCCTCACCCACTGTCAAGGCACAGGGCTGGGGCAGCCCCAGCTCACACAGGACCCCTGTGCTCTCCCAGGGGAGCCCTACAAGCACTACCCACTTCTTGGTGACACGGTGCATCTTCCAACCCCTAAGTGGGTAGGTGTGCTGGGACTGGTGCCAGGAATGCTAGAAGGATCGGTCCCCGGAGGGAGCCGCTGAGTGGAGCAGGGGCTAAGCCAGGGTTAGCCGTCCGGAGGCTTGATTTCCACTTCTGAATTCTGCCTCCAGTTTCCTTGGGGGCTCCGTGTGCAGACAGCCCAGTGGGGTGGGGCAGAGAAAGCCAGCACTTGCAGGCAGCAGGCAGACCAGGGTCTGCCATTCACAAGCTCACTCACCCAGGCTCTGCGCCTCACTGAAAAGGATGATTATAGGATCTAAACTATACCACACACAGCACTTTCTACTTGCGAGGCACTGTCCTCATCATTTCATGTATTTCATCCTTCCAACTGCCCTATCTATGAGATAACTGTCATCACCATCTCCACTTTGTACGTGAGGATACTGAGGCATCGAAAAGTTAAGCAACTTGCTCCAGGTACTGTTATCACCCCTATATTTGAGCTAAGAAATGGAGGCAAAAGAGGGTCAGAAATTGCTCTAAGGTGGGTCACCTAATGAGGAAGTGGTCAAGTTTGGACACGAACCCAGGCAGTGTGGGTCCAAAGCCTGTGCTCTGAACTGCTTGTCTAACCATGAGGATGGACCACAGAGGGTGCGGTCAGGATGAAGGGAGGTCAGTTTTCGCTCCTTCCCTGCACCCAGCACACGTGGGCCTCCTGAATGGAGCTGTGTTCAGTCTGAGTGCACAGGGCCTCTGCATGGAAGGCCTGAGCCTGTGTCTGAGCTGAGCTTCCCTGGGATGGAAATTTATAGGCTGGACGAAGCTAGAGCCCCTGCAAGTCCTGGGAAGCCACTCAGGCAGGTGCCACAGCAGTGGTGGTTTGGGCATGGACAGTGGCAGCCTCTCTAGTGCCTCCAGTGACCTGGAAGCGAGCTGAGTGACACAAGGTCACGTGTGGTGCCGTCTCCCTGGTAGCCGCAGCCCTCCTGGCATGCTGGCCCGCAGGCCAACTCCCCGGGCAGTGCTCTGGTTCCAGGGACGTGCCCTCACGTTTCTTGGCGTGGCTTTGCAGGCTCACCAGCTCTTAGGGCAGGCCACTTATCTAAACCCAGGCAGGAAGGCCCTGACTGTTACTGGGTTACCACAAGTAAAAACAGCTCATTCAGAATCGCAGGACAGAGTCATCAGATCCTAGGTGCCTTCCACATGCTAATCCGGGGGTCCTGGCCTCACAGCCTCACAGTGCTAAGTAAGGAGGGCTTAAGAGAGATGCAGCCACTTATGGTTCGAGCCGAGGACGGAGAAATCTCTGTGAGTGGGGGGCGGGGGGGCAGACCTGACTCTTCACAGCAACTTCAAGGGCCACTCTGGTGAGGAGCCAACCCTCATCTGACTTGACACGGCCCTGCCCCTGCCCTGGTCTGACTCTCCTGTATCTGGGTCACACCCAGTTATTTCTGGGTAACAATTACCACCACTTACTAACCTCAGAAATTTACAGAGAGGAAATGAAGAAAGATATCCTGTCCTCCCTGCCTGCTCTCAAAACAATAATATGAATTGCTCTGAGAAACATTCCATTCCTCTCTGTCCCTCCCTTTCAGCCTGAGCCGGTGCTCTAACCCTTGTATGAGCAACTATAACCAGTGACCACGGGGTCTGGATTTTCAGGGACAGTTTCATTTGCAAACATCCTGTCCCTGGGCCTTGTGAGTACACTCAGATTGGACCCCTGTTTGCGAGTCAGAAGTACAATCATCAAGGCTGTGCTTCCTGCCTCTGGGTGCTGTTCATACCTCCTGTATCTCCCCCGCATCTAAGGCATGAGTTCCCAGGAATTTCCCCCACCAACGGAAGAGATCAGCAGCCCACGACTCCTTTCATTTCAGATGCCAAAGTACGTCATCAACAGTGCCAACTCTGTCCCACCTTTGCACATGCCTGGCCATCCCATATTGGGAAGAGCAAGAGTAGTGACAGTATTGATAATAGCAAGAATAAAACTCAGAGCTCCCACTTACTGCCTGCTTCTACTGTGCAAGAACTGTGCTAAGCACTTTGTAACATAGGCACCTCATTTCCTTCCTACAATAACCCTGAACCGGGCATAATTCGTCGCCATTTGGCAGATGAGAAAATTGGAGTTTAGGAAGGTTAAATGACTTAACCGTGGTCACAGGACTAGGCTGACAACTAACCTCGGATCCCAGAGTTTGTACTTGAAATCACAATCCTATATAAATTCTTCCAGGTTACCTTGGGCCTTGTGTGGCAGTGTTAGCATGTTCCCTCCTCAACTAAATAGGTAAGACCATTGAGACCGCTCTGTGGGATGGCAGAGGATGCAAGAGAAGGTTCCTGTTCCCAAACCTCAGGAGGCTGTCTGGTTGGGAACTAGAGAAAGGGAAACAGAGACCAAGAATGCTAGATGGTTTGGGACCACCTGTGACTACTGGAAACATTTGTGGAAGGGACAGATTTGGTCAAGAAAGGTTCCCTCCAGGACACAGCCCATGAGAGAACCCACCGCAATGAGAAGCCCGCGCACCGCAACGAAGAGTAGCCCCTGCTCGCCACAACCAGAGAAAAGCCCGCGTGCAGCAACGAAGACCCAACGCAGCCAAAAATAAAATAAATAAATTTACTTAAAAAAAAAAAAAAAAAAAGACCCTACATGACACTGCCCTCCAATTTCCCTCCTGTCTTCAGCTCCTACCCACCCCCTCCCTCTCTGCACTCCAGCCATAAAGGTCTCCCTAAGCACACACAGGGTCTTTTCGCTTGCTTTGCTCTCTGTCTGCAACATTCATATATATATATATATGGCTATTTTATAATACAAAAAAGGGAATATATTTCAGAAAATATATAGGACTAGTTTTATTTTTCTTCATATTAACATCCAGCTTTCCAGCATTTTAAACATTTGTAAATATTCCCAGCATCTACTGGTGTATTTTTCCATGATAGATTTTTTTTCCTGTTTTCAATCAAGTAGCTTTACAATATTTTTTGCAATATCTTATTATAAAAATTTTCAAATAAATAGAAAAGTTGAAAGCACTTTAGTGCACACCCAAATACCCACCACCTAGATTCTATGATTAGATTTTAGTCTCCTTGCTTTATCATATATCTATT
Organism: Lipotes vexillifer; assembly: GCF_000442215.2. Lineage (NCBI taxonomy): Eukaryota > Metazoa > Chordata > Mammalia > Artiodactyla > Lipotidae > Lipotes > Lipotes vexillifer. The sequence continues at coordinate 2,651,692 of NW_006799037.1, read as the reverse complement.
CATCCATCCACCTCTCTAACCATTCATCAATTTAGCTTATTTTTTGGTGCATTTCAATGAAATTGCTGAATCAGTACATTCCTTCCCAAATACTTCAGGATAGAAATCTAATTAACTAGAGTTCAATAATTATTAAAGTTCTTCACACCCTCTCAACATACACAAAAATACACTCAGAATGGTTTAAAGACTTAAACATAAAGACATGGCACCATAAAACTCCTAAAAGAACACAGGCAAAACATTCTCTGACATAAATCATACCAATGTTTTCATAGGTCAGTCTCCCAAGAAAATAGAAATGAAAATGAAAATAAACAAATGGGACCTAATCAAACTTACAAGCTTTTGCACAGCAAAGGAAACCATAAACAAAACAAAAAGACAACCTACAGAATGGGAAAAAATATTGCAAATGACGCAACTGACAAGGGCTTAATTTCCAAGATATACAAAATAGTTCACACAACTCAACAACTAAAAAACAACCCAACTGAAAAATGGGCAGAAGACCTAAAGAGACACTTCTCCAAAGAAGACATACAGATGGTCAATGGGCACATGAAAAGATGTTCAACTTCACTAATTATTAGAGAAATGAAAATCAAAACTACAGTGAGCTACCACCTCACACTAGTCAGAATGGCCATCATTAAAAAGTCTACAGGGCTTCCCTGGTGGCGCAGTGGTTGAGAGTCCGCCTGCCGATGCAGGGGACATGGGTTCGTACCCCGGTCCGGGAAGATCCCACGTGCTGCGGAGCGGCTGGGCCCGTGAGCCATGGCCGCTGAGCCTGCGCTTCCAGAGCCTGTGCTCCGCAACGGGAGAGGCCACAACAGTGAGAGGACTGTGTACCGCAAAAAAAAAAAGAGTCTACAAATAAGAGAAGGTGTGGAGAAAAGGGAACCCTCCTACACTGTTGGTGAGAGTGTAAATTGGTGCATCCATTATGGAAAACAGTATGGAGTTTCCCCAAAAAACTAAAAATAGAGCTACCATATGATCCAGCATTCCCACTCCTGGGCATATATGCAGACCAAACTATAATTCAAAAAGATACATGCACCCCTATGTTCACAGCAGCACTATTCACAACAGCCAAGACATAGAAATGACCTAAATGTCCACTGACAGATGAATGGATAGAGAAGATGTGGTACATATATACAATGGAATACTACTCAGCCATAAAAAAGAATGAAATAATACCATTTGTAGCAACATGGATGCAACTAGAGATTATCATACTAAGTGAAGTAAGTCAGAAAGAGAAAGACAAATACCATATGGTATCACTTATATGTGGAATCTAAAATATGACACAAACCTATCTATGAAACGGAAACAGAATCAGGGACATAGAGAATAGTCTGGTGGTTGCCGAGGGGAGGGGGATGAGAGAGGGATGGATTGGGAGTTAGAGATTAGCAGATGCAAACTGGTATATATAGAATGGATAAACAACAAGGTCCTACTGTACAGCACAGGAAACTATATTCAATATCTTGTGATAAACCATAATGGAAAAGAATATGAAAAAGAATGTATTGGGTTGGCCCAAAAGTTTGTTCGGGTTTTTCCATAAGATGTTATAGCAAAACCCAAACGAACTTTTGGGCCAACCCAATATATATATATGTATAACTGAGTCACTTTGCTGTACAGCAGTAATTAACACCACATTGTAAATCAACTATACTTCAATAAGAAATAAAAAAGGAATACATTATTCAAGTTTTTTCTTTTCAGGTAAAATTTACATACAAAAAATGTACACATCTAAACATACCATTTGCTGTGACAGTGTACAATACGTGTTGCTTCTTATAGCATCGGTTTTCTCCCCATCAATGGTCTTTCTTTAGTGGACCTGGTGAGTTCTTGTCCCTGGGCTCTGGTGCTGACATTTTGGTGTACACTGTTATCAGCAAGGAGCTTCTAGTCACAGGAGAGGGCTTGACCAGCCAGCTGCCTTGACTCCCTTTCCTCCCTTTGGGAGAGCAGAAGCCACAGGCCCTTCTAAGACGCACCCCCCACCGCCCCGCCCCGAAAAAAGAGTGTGGAGGAATCTCACATTCCTTTACGAGAAATAAGGGAAAGGGACTTCTGAGACGGGCTGAGTCTAGATATATTCAAAGCTAAAAACTCTAGGGCCAAAGCGAGACAGTGGCATGGATACATATATACACTACCAAACGGAAAATAGATAGCTAGTGGGAAGCAGCCACATAGCACAGGGAGATCAGCTCGGTGCTTTGTGACCGCCTGGAGGGGTGGGATAGGGAGGGTGGGAGGGAGGGAGATGCAACAGGGAAGAGATATGGGAACATATGTATATGTATAACTGACTCACTTTGTTATAAAGCAGAAACTAACACACCATTGTAAAGGAATTATACTCCAATAAAGATGTAAAAAAAAAAAAACCAAAATAAAAAACCTCTAGGGCCAGTTATAATCCATATGTAGAGAAAAAAGTAGAGCTAAGATACACGAACAATCTAGCCTCCAGAAACAGATACACAAGTTCACATTTATCACTTTCTCTCTTTCTTTTCAGTTACTTAGTGAGCTTTTGCTTTTAAACATTACAATGATAATAGCCAGCACTCAGAGTCCTTTATTCTCAACAATTGCACACCCATCCTGCCAATTTCACAGCTGTAACTTTTAAGTGCTGGAGCCAGAATTCAAACCCAGGTGCCTGGCTCCAGGAATCCTTCCTGCCTTTAACCACTGCTCTAGAGACCATTGCAGGGAGTTAGGGAGAGGGAGGTGGCAGGTGAGGAATCCCCACACCCTCCATTGCTCCATTTCTTAGTGATTTTTAATTCTTTTTCAAGTGTGTCTATCTGACCTCCTGTGACCTCTTCAAAAGTAGAGGTATGTCTGGCTCACTTTTGCATCCCAAGCAACTAGCCTGACCCAGGTTAAGTGTTCAGTGATGATTAGAAAAAAGAGAGGTGAGAGTACTCAGCAAGGCCCTGGGTGGACCAGTCTGGTGTGGTGGCAGTGACAGCAGCAGGCACTGGCAGGACCCAGTAGGATAACTACAGCAATGGCAAGACACCCCTTCCCATCCAGGACTTAGTGACTTCTGAAAGGGGCCAACGTCACGGGTAACTCAATCCAATGAGAAAGGAGAACACAGGCTGAGTACCCACCTACACTTTCCCAGCCCAGAGGACCCAGCCAGGGCTGCGACCAGCAGCTGTCAAAATCCATCCAATGTCAAACATTTCCACTCAACAAGTGCCAAGACTGGGGGCCACTTAAGGTCAGGAGAAGCATCTCCCGAGTATCTCACGTATGCCAGACGTGCAGCATATGCTTTCTTTAAGTCAACCAGCTCATTTCCATTGTGAAAGTGGCATTGCTTTTCCCGGTATATAGTTAAGAAACTGAGACTCAGAGGTGATGTGACTGAATAAAGCTGGCATTTGTTGAAGCCTAACTCTGTATCAAGTACTGACCTAAGTGCTTCAGATGTATTAACTTACTCAAACCTCACAATAACCCAAGATTAAGAAACCGAGGCACATAATGGTTAACTGGAGTGCCCAAGGTCACGTCGCAGTTAGGAAGGAGGAACTGGCATTCAGACGCACGCTTCTAGCTCCAGAGCACAAACTCAGATCCACAGTGTTACACTTGCCTAAGATCACAGGGCTAATAAAAGGCAGAGCCAGGAGTCACTACCAGATCCTTGTGACTCTGGCAGCTGGCTCTTTCTTTTACATTGCCCTCGCTGCCACTTTTCTCCCAAGCGTTAGGGTCCGCTGTCCCTTTCCGGCCCCTTTTCTCTCCCTGGTGAGACTCCTCCATTGGTGCCACCTCATCCTATGACCACTCATGGCCACAGGCAAGGTTGACCCTATTGGGGGCAGCAGCCTTGTCCCAGGCTGGCCTCTACAGAAAGGCCACTGTGGGCCTGGTAACGGATCTGCATGAGAAGAGGCCAGGTGTTCGTTCCACGTTCACCGACTCCTATTGCTCTGAGGTCAGCAAAGGAGAGACTGTTTACCTGAGCCCAGCAGCTGTTTCTGCAGCCAGCTCAGAGCTGGGCTGAGAGCCCAAGGAGCACAAGGCCACCCCTGCCACTCCACAGCCATATCGGGACCAGCTAACCACCCCTCCAAGAGCCCTGGCATATTCCCCAAGAAGGAGGCAGTAGGTAAGAATACACCTATGAATATGCTGTAAGGATGTGCTGGCCTCCTTCATATTCTCCTTTTGTAGGGTCTCTAGCCCCATAGGTAGGTGCTGAATGAATATGGCTGAGGGGTCTAAGCATGCCTTAGTTCAAGCATGCAAACAGGTAAAGACTTACCAGCCCTTGGATGGAACGCCACCGAGAAACAGCACATATGGTAGCAAAGTAAGGGACAGGTTCTGAAGCTGGCAGGCCATTTGCCAGCTGTATGCCTTTGAGCACAGCAGCTTATTACACTCATTTCTCTTGACCTCAGTTTCCTCAACGCTAAAAGAGGAATAAGGGTATTGCCTACCAACTACAGTTGTTATGGGGATGGAATTAGTAAACTGTAGAATTGTTCACAAAAGAGCCTAGCCTAGCACAGGATAAGCAGTCAATAAACAATAGCAGGTGGCTGACAGCTCCCCTCCTCCCTCCCTTCTTCCTGAGGAGCAGTCCTACAATGAAATCAGCATTTGGATCCCTAAGAGATGTGGTCCAGTCCATCCAGGGATACGGATGCTGTGATCCCACCAGTTCAAAGGCTGGGAGTGGTCTGCATCCCTTGGGGCAGGCATACTGCCTTTATCAGGGCATCTTCAGCAAGTGGATGAACCTCACTTGTAGCCTCAAGAGGCAGCCAGGCTGCTGTCCCCTGCACTGGCGAGTTGCCATGTGCCCCCTGAGCTCACAGGTACGTGCACCGTCTGACCTGGAAGGGACTTTAGATCACAAATCAGTGCGCTTTTTCTGTAAAGAGCCAGATAGTAAATATTTTAGACATTTTTCTCAACCGCTGGCTTAGATCATCCTGACACTTCCTTCCCTACCACTGCCTTCCCCTTAGGGGGCCCAAGAAAATATTCATGGGAGCCCAGAGGCCATTTTCAGATGGGTTCCCCTTGCCACTCCTGCTGCCTGGGACGCCCTCCCGCAGATCTCTGCGTTCAGGTCTCAGCCCTAACATCACATTCCTCAGTGATACCTCCCCAGCCCCACCCCATTTAATCCAACACATCTCCCTGTTTATTTTCTGCACAGTGCTTATCACAACCCTAAAGCTCTTTTTTATTTATTAACTAGTTCACTGTGTGTCTCTCCCTCTGGAATGTAAGCTCCACCAAAGCAGGGGCCTTTTCTCCCTTACTCATGCTGTATGCCCAGGGGCCAGAATAGTCCCTGACCCATAGGAGGTCCCATGAAACATTTGCCAAATGAAGAAATGCATAAAATCAAATCATGCCTTTACCCCAAATCAGGATGCACACAGAGGCTAATTGAAGTGTCATAGCCAATATTTACTGAGACACTGTCTTAGGGGCTTTACATATATTATCTTATTAAATGAGTCAGAAACTAACTTATGAGACAGGAACTATTTTCTCTCCCCATTTCTGATGAAGCTAAGGTTCCACTGCTCAAAGGCATGTATCTGGTAAGAGGCAAAGCTAAATTTCAAACCAAGGGGTCCAAATTTCAAATCTGGGGCCCAAACTCTTAACTACCACTGTTGCTTATTTTACCTGGGATTATATCAAGTTAGTATGTACACAGATTGTCTGCAGCTGATTAGACATGCTAATGGGCAGGGAAGTGTCTTTCGACTTGTCAAAAGTGGAGGGAAGACATTATCTAATATATGCAATATATGGGGCTTTTCTCATATTTACCAATGAAATAGCTAGGCTCAGATAGAGGAAACAACTTCAGATGTGACAAAGCTAGAGGTGACAGCAAATCTTAACATTTCCCAAGGGAAAATCCATCTGGTAAGTCGCACCTTGATCCACCACCTGGGGGTGGGATATACATCTGGTACCCAACCCACAGAAGACGGCTATACAGAAAAGTCCCATATCCCAATGTGGATCACCAGCTCCAGGAGACAAACCCTAGTGTATTTACGTTTAGAAGGCTATAGCATCTCACACACCTTCCAGTCCAGGGAACCCCTTCTCACCAGTGTAATACAGTTTTGACTCCGCTTGCAACTGCTACAAAAGAAGTGAGCAGAATTACTCAGAGGCTCTTGACAGCTTCCAAGTGGGTCACTTTACAGTATAAAGTGGCTTGTAATTAAAGTGTTTTCAAAACTGTGAATAGATCACAGTGTCTAGACATTGGGAGACTTCAATGTTACTTACACCATCCTGCCCACCCATGTCTACAACCTGCCCAAGAATACACTATGTTTTCTTTACCAGAGCATCTTTAAGGACATGTTTCTGGAAAGCCTCTCCTCTCAGCCTGCTGGGAGCTGCTTGGGAATTCTTTCTGCCACCAAAAGGAAGGCACGCCTGGGCATCTAGGGCACCTGCTCCCTGGAGGCAGGTCTGAACCAGTGGAAGGACTGTGGCATCACCCCTCAGGCTGACTGAGGAAGTCAACATATGGAAGGTGGGATTTCCAGGATCCGGGTGTACTGCATCATGGCTGTTACCCTCCAGGTAGAACAAACAAAGTCGGGGGGGGGGGGGGGGGGCAGGGGGTAGAGGGAGAGCAAAGAGGTAGATGAGGTCATGGGTTACACTCTGTTGAACTATTAAAAGGAAAATAAGGCATTTGGAAACCACTCTCCCAGCTCCCTGTAGTACCTGATCCTATCAAGGATGAACCAAGGAGAAAAGGATATCTATCATGCATTTGGTCATTCATTCATTCAGAAAACACTCAAGGAACACCTTTTCTTAGGCCTCACGTTGGGTACTAAGGAAATGGGCTAGGAGATGGGCATGTCACATTTCCTGCCCACAGGTACTCCCACTTCAGCAAAAACAAAACAAAACAACAAACCATTGAGGGCTTCTGAGCAAGATGGAGTTCACTAACCACACACAGAGGGAAGAGGAAAGAGCAGAGGCAGGACCTGGAAGGCAGCCGCTCTCAGGCTGGGTGAAGAGGTCCTGCTAGGTGGGATTGGAGAGGTGGGGTGGAGGAGACATACCTACCGCAGAGAGGTTAACAAATTATAAATTCGGGTTTGAGCGGGTAGAAGGAGGAAGTGAAACTGACTCTGATTCTAAGACTGGGAGGGTGGTGCCAGTGTGAACTAAGACTGAAAGTCAGAAAGAATACATTTAGGGAGTGAGAGGGAAGAGGAAGAGTGAAATTATGAATTTAGTTTCCAAGTTGTTGAGTGTCAGGTATCATAGAAAAATCCAGGAGGCATGGAGAAATCCCAATAGTTGATCCAGAGAGTAAAAGATACAGGTTTTTTTTAATAGTAACTTCTATTTAGTGGCGGTTTACTATGTAACAGGTATGGTACATGTCGATCTCATTTAAACCTAGCTGGAAACCTGTAAAGTGCGTATTATCATTATGCCCATTTTACAGATGAGGAAACGGAGGCTCTGAAATGTTAACTAACCTGCCCATGGTTGCAGGTACTTGACACCGGCCATTTATGCTCTTTCTACTATGCCTAGGGCCTCTGATTTTGGAGTCACTGCCCATAAGACAAGACTACATCATCCAAAGTAAGAGTGTCCAATAGAACCAAGTTTCTCAACTTTGGCACGATGGACATTTTGGGCTGCATCATTCTTTACAGTTGGGGGTGGGGACTGTCCTGTGAATTGCAGGATGCTTAGCAGCAACCCTGGCCTTTCCCAGCTAGAGCAGTGGTTGGGAGTCCGCCTGCCGATGCAGGGGACACGGGGTCGTACCCCAGTCTGGGAGGATCCCACATGCCACGGAGCAACTAGGCCCGTGAGCCATGGCTGCTGAGCCTGCGCATCCGGAGCCTGTGCTCCACAACGGGAGAGGCCACAACAGTGAGAGGCCCGCATATCGGGAAAAAAAAAAAAAAATATTGCCAAATGTCCCTGGGGAGGCAAAATCACTACCAGTTAAGAACCACTGCAACAGAAATATAATGTGAGCCACACATGTAATTTTAAATTATCAGGTAGCCACAGTAAAATTAATTTTAATAATGTAATTTATTTAGTTCAATATATCTAAAATACTATTATTTCAACATGTAATCCACATGAAAAGTACTAATAAGCTATTATTATGCAACCTTTTTTTCATACTATGTCTTTGAAATCAGGTGTGTATTTTACACTTACAGCACATCTCAGTTTGGACTTGTCACATGTCAAATGTCCGAGCCACGTGGCTAGTGGCACCTATATTGGACGGCACAGATCTAGAGGAAAGAAGAAGGGGCTCACTCACCCACATTTATGAACGGTGGAGACAGAGGGACAAAAGGCAACACTGAACAACGGTCAGAGGGCAGAAAAGACAACTTCTGGGGATGCTGGCAGCTCAAGCTTGTTCTTTCCCTTTTGAGAACAGTCCCTGCCCACCAGCAACCCATCTACCCCATGGGATGGCATGGGGCGAGTGGGGAGTGGAGGCAGGTACCTGGTAAAGAGAGAGGGAGGGAAACCAGAGAGAGGCCAGGGGAGGGGGCCCTGGGAAGCCCACCCACGCGGACAATGGGAATCATTGAGGCTTTCAGGGAGGCAGCCACCGGAGGAGCAAGACAGACACAGACAACTCATCCACAATCGGGAGACACCTAGTCACCTCTACCAGCACCTGCTGACCCAGGGCTGATTCCAGCCCAAGTAACTGCTGAAACAAAGCCCTCAAAACCACAGCATCTGAGTCAATTTTGAGTCAGATACAGAAAAACCAAGGCCCTAGCCCGGGACCACTCAGTAACGATCAACACATCTTTGGGGTAATTCAAATGGAAGGGCTGGGGTCTTGCCACTGTCTGGACTTCATTTATTCACTCAGTAAGCCACTACTACCCTCTGAGGGGCATTACTGTCCCCACTGTACAGATGGAGACACAGGACCACACTGCTGGAGAGGGCCAGGGCCAGGATGTGTCACTATTTAAAGAAAAAAAAAAAAAACAAAAAACTGAAGCACATAATGCAAAAATAAAATTTAGAGATGGTCCCCGCTTGAATTTGAAATCAGTTAACTCATCAATGTTTTATACAGGGAAGAAGAAACAAAAAAACCTTTACAATTAAAAAGAAAACAGCTCCCTGGGATTAACGAGAGGAAGGAAGAAGACAAATGGAACAGGAGTGAGACAGAGGAAAACAAACAAAGGAACAAGAGGACCTGGATCCGCCCAGCAGAGGAGAGCAAAGGGGGACGGCAGAGCTGATGCTCTTGGGCCGAGAGCAGGGAAGCGCCGTCCACCTCTGCTCTCTGAGTCTGGGTTCTGCATAAGTCATCACTGCTCTCTCCCATTCTCTGAGGAGAAACACTACTCATCCCTCAGAGGCTCTACCTGATGAGGATTAGCATGGTGGTGGAGCAGCGACCCCATCAGATCACCTTGAGGACAGGTTGAGAGGGCAGCCTGGGTACCGTGCCCACGGGCCTTGGGGCCTAAGCCTCTCCTGCCCGCCTCCAAGAAAAGGCAAATCCCCCCTTCTGAGTCGGTGGCTCCAGAAGAGAACCTCCCCTTAACTGATGCCCAGGGTTCCCATCACCTGCAGCGGGCACCCCTGAACTGCCCAGCACTCTCAGAGCCAATCAGCTCCTGCTCTCCACACTCCTACGAGGCACCGAGCCAGCGAGAGTCACATCCCTGTACCATCTCTCCCAGTCAGGGCACCCCCAATCATCTCATTTTGCAGATGGGTAAACTGAGGCCCAGAAACTGCAAGCCAGCCCGGGTTCTTTCCACTATGTGACAGACAGAATGAAGGGTGTGTGTGTGTGTGTGTGTGTGTGTGTGTGTGTGTGTGTGTGTGTGTTCAATAACTTTAAATGGGAAGGTTACATATAGTTTTTACACACACGGACAGTGCATGTAAAAAGGGCTTTATAAATTATAAAGCGTTTTTACAAATGATAGTTGTTACCATAAATCTACTCAACACAGAGTGCATACTGTTCTCTAGATGAGCTTATGGATCTGCTTACAGAGTTCCTTCTAGTCTGTTATTCAGCTAAGCACCACCCCACCCCCCAAAAAGCCACGTCTAACCTCTGCTTCATCCCTGTGTAGGCGAGGTTTGTTTTTCAAAACCCACTTTGTAAGCACTTGAGAGCTCTTCACGCTTCCCACAGTTTCCAGCAAAAGTGCAGGTCCCAGTTAATCGCATAAAGGAGAGCCCCCCACCTGCCGCTGGCTAGAGGGCCTCCACCTCCCTCCCAAGTAAAGAAGAAAGGAAACCCTTAACAGCGCTAGGAACTGTGGCCCCAGTCAGAGCCACTGGGCCCACCTTCTAGTTCCAGGGCAGCTGTGCTAAGCACCCATGTGTGCCTGGCAGGCATCCGGGTTAGGCTGAAGGAAGTACAGAGTTCCCTCGTCTTTGGTGGTGGTGTGGAGATGTGACCACAGCGGGGCTGGGCTTCAATGGGAAACAGTTTAGAGGAAGCCTGCCAGGGTACCGGGTGTCAGCCCAGTTTCACCCAGGCTTCCAGAGGTCTTACAGCTGCTCCTTTCACACTTTATATGGGCTGGGCCATCCTCGTAGCCTTCCCATGGAGAGCTGAGCGTGGCCATGCGGTCAAGGAACACTAAGAACTGGCACTGAGACTGGCAGTGCTCCTGTACTTGGGGGCCTGGTCTCCTCTGGCCTCAATGTGCTCATCCATAGCATTGGTACATATGACATCTGCACATGTCAGAGAGCTGCTGGGAGGCTCAGACTCCACCCTCCACCGCCCACATCTCCGCCACCACAGCAGGGGGAGGCTCGGAGATGGCCAGACTGTCATCTGGACTGAAAGGAAGCATGAAGAGGCTTAGAACAAGAGGAAAGGATGTGGGCAAGGAGGGTCTTCTGTGTGGAAAAGGGCTCTAGAACCGGGGAAGTGAGGCATATTTCTTCTCTATGCCCTCCAGCACTAGACAATAGCAATGGTTTTTATCCTAGCGGCAATCATTTCTGGAGTGCTCACTGCTTTATCCCCAGCCTCTAGAACGCCATCATGACACAAAATACATGTTATGTGTTGAACTGAAGCTAATCATTGCTGTGAGCCCAGCACCTCAAATAAATAGGAGGAATCTTGGGGGTGGTAGGTGAGGAGCCCCTCCTGTGGCCATCAGCTTTTTGATGACTTTCTAGGCCACGTGAAGCCTCACTTCCTTCCCTCCAGCTCTGCAAACTCCTAAGGCAGGAAGATTCAGGAGACTCAGCTAACTGGAGAGATTCTGAGCACCTAGAGGCTGAGAGATGGAGATAACCTCATCAGTCCCTGAGGCTTGAAGGCGGAACTGAAAACAACAGGGCCCGCTAAGGGTTAGTTACCACTGTTGCTATTAACCACCAAAGTGAACGCCACCCCAATCCCCCTCCCCCAGAAGACTGAAGAGAGGGATCCCAGAAACTATTGCCCCAAGCTCATTCTTGTCTTAGTAAAAATACAGAAAGGCTTGGTTTACTACAACGTCTGGAATCTATTTGTGAAACCTCTCAGGGAGGCCAGACAATTTCATCACAAAACCCAAATGTCAGACATTCTCTAGGACAGATAACAGGGCAGGACATTCAGGAGTTAGGTGCCCTGCCGACAGACTGGAGGCTGGCACTGTCCCCAGTTCACCTCTCCTGGGCTGGCGTTTCAGAGAAGCCGGGAGCACCAACTCTGCAGCCTCCATGGGCAGTAAGTCCAGTGGTTAGGGTCCGTAGTGGAGCCCTCCCTCCTCTGAGAAACAGACACCCATACTTAACACCTGGGGGAAAGGAGAACAAGGAACAGCTCCCAAGAAGGGAGGCAGCCAGGGATAAATATCCTCACTGTTCAGATCCCGTTCACCCTGACAAACAGTAATAATCACCAAGGCAATAACTTATTCTGTGTCTGACACTGTTTGAAGTGCTCTACATATATTAATTTATGTAGGTCTCACAATCACCCTGTGAGCTGAGTACTACTATCCCCAGTTTACAAGTGAGGAAATGGAGGCCCAGAGAGGTTATGTAAGATGCCAAAGGTCACACAGCTAAAAATGAGATGTAAACCCAGGTTGGTCTGAACGCAAAGACCATGCTCTCAGGCACAGCACCACACCCACACCACTCTCTCACTTCTTGGCATGAAGAAGTGAGAGCCTAGAGGGCCGTCTATCTCAGTGGAGCCCCTGGTGTACCTAACTCTCCTACGTGCTGGGGCAGGAAGGCCCCTCTCACCCTCAACAGTCCCCAGCCAGCATCTTCCCAGTGATATTTAAGAGACAAGACACACCATCAGCCCCTCCTGGCTCAGCTCAGTCTCAGAAACTCCGTCACACTCAATTCCCCTGCAGGCTTATGGCGAGCAGAGGTGGTTAGTTCTGGGCTCTGAGCTGGACTGGAGGTTCCACATCTGGTCTACGACAGGGAGGAGGACATGAAGAGTATGGGTGATGGTCCTCCCCTGCTGTGCTCCAAATGGGTGCCCATTGGTGCCCATCTAGCAATCATTCTAACAAATAGCGCAGCGCTCAGCTGGGCACACCATACATTTTCACCTACTCTGAAAATAGAGTCTGATTAGAACATGGTTCCAAGGCCCAGGACAGTTCAACAACCGAAAAACAAAACCACAATACGTGTCATCTGAACCCAGTGACCATAAAGCCTTTTTTGATTCAGAGCCTAATTAAGAAAAAAAAAGGAGCAGGATACGGTTCCATGATGGCATCGAGCCACCTTCTCCACATACTCCTCACTTCCTGTACAGAGAAGCATTTTGTCACTTTAGCACCTTCTCACCAAGACAACAATAGGCTACATTTTTTCCATCTAAGAACAGTCAGCTTCAAACAACAGATGGAGAAGCAGGGAGAGTGGTCGTGGGTCTGCTGAGCCACCGAGGATGAAGATGAATGGGTTTCCCAGGTCTGCTATCAGCTGTCCCAGACATGAGGTGGAGAGAATGCTCTTAGAACATGTTCCACCATCGGCCCTCTCTCAGGCGCTCAGGGAGCAGCTCGGCCTATGCATTCTTAACCCACGAGCTCAGCCTGGAGGGGAGCCAGGGAAAGCCAAGATGGACAGCGGAAGGGCCGGGAAAGGTCTGAGGACGCTGGTTCTCCCTGCTGCTCCAGGAAAGGAGACTAGCAATGCCATGGGGCATGAAAACACCAGCTCTGATTCCACAGCAATGGACTCTCTGGTTTGGCCTTGATAACAAGAAAGACGCAGGATCGCAACAAATTTAAGAGAGACCTTAGAGAGGCCTTCTACTAAGACCTCTCACATCACACAAGAGGAAACAGAGCAGAGAGGAAGGGAGAGGGGAATTTATGTTTCTGAAGACTTCGTATGTGCTAGAAATGATTCTTTATGTGTGTGTCAAAGCCGGTAAGGTATGTTTTAATGTTGCTGCTTTACAGATAAGGAATTTGGGACTCAAACCACTCAAGTAATTGGCCCAGGGTCGTAAACTAATAAGTGAAGCAGAGATTTGACCCAGGTCCCTCCCAGGCTCTTCCCAGCATTCCCCCACCCACTGCTGCACACAGGCAGGCCCTACACAGCTCTTGGTCCCTAGTTCCCAAGTCTGTGACATCAGACCAGGGGTCCTTGACCATTTCTATGCCCTGGGTCACTTTGGCAACCCAGGGAAGCTTATGGACACTTAAGATAAAATGTTAACACATTCAACATATCTAATAATATATTAAATGATGAGCTCTAGCTGCAGGTCTAAGGCCTAATATAATTTCCAAATAGTAATAAGTGTAAACCAGAGATTGAGATATCTACAACTGCAAGGATAAGTGAAGATATCTGTGATTTCTATTGGTGACAAATCACAGGCACTCCTAAGGTAGATTTGCTGCCAGATTCATGATTGGGGGAAATGCTACGTTTCAGTTAGAGGTTAGTGAAAATAAAGATTTTGCCCCCATATCCAAGTTCACAGACTCTTAAAGATTAAAAAACCTTGTATCGGGCTTCCTGGTGGTGCAGTGGTTAAGAATCCGCCTGCCAATGCCGGGCACACGGATTCGATCCCTGGCCCGGGAAGATCCCACATGCTGCGGAGCAACTAAGCCCATGCGCCACAACTACTAAGCCTGCGCTCTAGAGCCCGTGTGCCACAACTACTGAGCCCATGTGCCACAACTACTGAGCCCGCGTGCCTAGAGCCCGTGCTCTGCAACAAGAGAAGCCACCGCAATGAGAAGCCCATGCACCACAACAGAGAGTAGCCCCCGCTCGCTGCAACTACAGAAAGCCCACGCACAGCAACGAAGACCCAACACAGCAAAAAATAAAACAAATAAATAAATTTGTAAAAAAAAAAACAAAACAAAACCTTGTGACACCACAGATGGAAAATAAGCATATGAAAAAATGTTCCACATCATATGTCATCATGGAAATGCAAATTAAAACAAGGAGATACCACTACATATCTATTAGAATGGCCAAAGTCCGTAACACTGACAACACCAAATGCTGGTGAGGAGGTGGAGCAACAGGAACTCTCATTCACTGCTGATAGGAACGCAAAAGGGTACAGCCACTTTGGAAGATAGGTTAGCAGTTTCTTACAAAACCAAACACACTCTTACCATACAATCCAGCAATCAAGCTCCTTGGTATTTACCCAAAGAAGAAGAAAACTTATGTCCAAAAACCTGCACATGAATGCTCATAGCAGCTTTATTCATAATTGCAAAACTTGGAAGCAAGCAAGATGTCCTTCACAGGGGAATGGATAAACTGTGGTACACCCAGACAGTGGAATATTATTCAGCACTAAAAAGAAGTGAGCTATCCAGCCATGAAAAGGCATGTAGGCACCTTAAATGCATTATCACTAAGTGAAAGAAGCCAGTGTGAAAAGGCTACCTACTGTGTGGTTCCAACTATATGACCTTTTGGAAAAGAAATGTCAAAAAACTATGAAGACAGTAAAAAAGATTAGTGGTTGCCAGGGGAGTAGGATGGAGTGGGGTGAAAAGGCAAGATGAATAGATGGAGCATAGGGGAGTTTTAGGGCAGTAAAAAGACACATGACACTATACATTTGCCCAAACCCACAGAGTGTATAACACTGAGAATGAACCCTAAGGCCAACTACGGACTTTGGGTGATTTTGATGTGTCATCACATCATAGGGTCATCAGCTCTAACAATGATCCACTCTGGTGCAGGATGTTGATAGTGAGGAGGCTATGCATGTGTGAGGATGGGGAATATATGGGAAATTTCTATACCTTTCCCTCAATTTTGCTGTTAAACAAAAACTGCTCTAAGAAAATAAAGGAAAAAAAAGGATGCAACCACAAAACACAAACAAAACCCGTATCACACCAGCACTGCCAGAATCCTTAGCATGGGGGACAGCTGTCAACCCTTTCCGTAAAGCTGTAGGCCAGAATAGTAACAGTGACCATTTGCTGAAGGTTTACAATGTTACAGGACCCCTGCTACTATGACTCACTTCCTACTTACAACTCTCTGAACAGGGTAAGTATTACCTTCATTCTACAGATTAGAAAATTTTGGTTTCAAAGTTGAATCTTAAAGTAAATTGGACACATCTATCTACTACATGTCAAGTTTCTGGATTATTATAATTGGAGAGATTGCAAAGCAGGCTGTTAAAAGCTATTTTACTTGAAACCCTATTTTGAATCTGTGTAAAGAAAACAAAATAAATTAGATACTAAATCTTATATAAGGCTGCAAGTGCCATCCTTAACCCAAAATTTCAAACTATTACATCCATCAAAAGAGCTTCAAGGTATCAGCATATTCACTGAGACCCTCCAATAAGCAAACATTCAAATGTGAAGTTCTAAAATCATCAGTTCATAAATACTAAGTAATGCTGTTGTCTATCTTAAATATTTCAGGTAAAATTTCTTTTGAAAATAAAGTTAAGAATAATGTCTGAGCCATCTCTGTATCCTTAACACCCAGTACTAAGTGTTGAAGAAATGATGTGGTTGGAGACACAATGGATTTTACATCTTTCCGAGGGTCACTGTCTGTCTGTACAAAGTCCTCAAACAAAGGTCAAACAACTGGCAACAACATATGGGACTGCTGGTTTTGAACATTCTTGCATTCTTCCATTTATCGCTGTGAAATTCCAGGCAAGTCCTTTATTCCAATTAAGCATCAGTTTCCTCCTCTGGAAATTAAGGATGATCATGCCAGCCCATATTACACCACAGAGTTACTGTGAGACTCCAGGGAGATACTGGATGTAAAATTGCTTTGCAAGCAGAAGAGCTTTGTAGCATTGTGATGCACAGCTAAATTCTAATGAACGATGCCATTTGATATGATCTGGAGCCCCAGAGTAAATCTATTAGGGAAAAAGACAAGAGGCTCCCACAGCACAAGAAGGCAGCATAAATCCATGCCACCATACCTGTCACTGAGTTCAGCAGCAGAAAAAAGGTCAATGACGTGCTCTTTATGGAAAAGCTTCCTGCCAAGAAAATATGAAAAAACAGGCGGAGTTTGGACCTGTCAATACTCAGGTTTACGATTCCTTGCAAAGGAGCATAACCTACATTCTCCCCTCCCTCAAGGACCAGGGGTCATGGCTACACCTAGGCGCCTCTCTAAGGAGAATAGTTTCACGGAGGTAGTGATCTACCACGTCCAGTGTCTGAAAGAGGTCAAGCAGACGAGGATGCAAAAGCAGCCATAGTCTTGGCTAACTCAGGCCCCTGGTGACCCCGAAAAACGCATTTCTACTGGCACAGTGGGATGAAGCCACAGCGGATTGGGAGTGAGAGGGAGGTGAAGCCAGGAAGCAAGGAGTACAGAGATTATCTTGCTCATGAATTGGGTTGATAAGAAGGAAAGAAGAAACAGAGCTGATGACAGTGGTTTTCCTGAGAAGTAGGACAGCTGCTTAAAGGGGAGGGGCTGAAAGGTAGAGAGGGAGATAAAGGCTGGGGACAACTTAGACAGAAAACTGGCTAGACTTTTTTAAAAGGCTGTTCTGACAGCACTAAGATGTTCAGCTCTGAGTTCTCACACCTTGGTACCGAGACCCTCCCGTCTCGGGCTCTGCTACTTTAGCGGAGTGGCAGCCTTGAGGATGGGGGCAGAGTGAATGTCAGATCTCCTACGGCTGGGCTGACCTGAAGTCGGGCCTTTGAGAAGCTGCTGAACACGGCTACAAAGACAGAACAGAGGCGCCAGGATGGGCAAGAAAGTGAGGGCCAGCGGAGGCTAGGCTGACAGATGGACAGAAAAGGGAGGAGTTGACTGAGGATGGAAACCCGGGTTGGCAACAGGTTTTGTGAGAGGCACACAGCGAGAGAAGCAGCAGTTCAGGGCTGTGGTTAGAGAGGAGCATTTCAAAGGAGGATTCAGGGGGAGCAGGCCCAGGTGGTGGCAGACTCCGAGCTGTGACCCTGGGGATGGGTCGCCGAGCTGAAGGTGGGAGGTGGAAGTTGCTGGAGCCGCAGAGGCCGAGGCCTCTGAGAAGGGTGTGCTCTGTGGCTGGACTGCAGTGGTGGAATGCTGGCCAGAGGCAGGGTGCACAGGAGGCTGAGAGCAAGGAGGGAATGTGGCCAGCATGGGGCATGTGAGAAGGGAGGTCTGGAACCCAAGGTAGGAGATGGGTTGATCAGACAGAACACCAGGCCAGCCTAGAGGAGGAACTGCAATGCAAGGCACTGGGGAGCCATGAATGTGAGCAAAGAGCCACAATCAGATCTGTGCTTCGGAAGAACAACTCTGTGGGGGTCAGCAGCTGGACCGGACGGGAGGAAAAGGCAAAAGAAACTTCAGAGCTGTGTTCTGCCATCACCTGGGTAAGAGACTGCTGCTTCCACCAAAGTGCAGGTAGTGGCAATGGAGAGAAGGGGATGGATATGAATAAAACTGCAAAGGAAGGTGCAGCAACTGGGGAAAGAAAGCAGATGGGAGTCCACGATGTTTGTAGGATTTTGAGCTTTCAGGATTTAGACAAACAGAGGAAGAGAAGCAGGTTTCAGAAAGAAGATGGTGAATGTGGTTTAAAGGTGTCCAACAGGCATCCTGAAGATGTCTTAAGGGACCTAAGTGGGGTCATGAGGCTCAAGAGACAGGTAAGGGCCACAGATACACAAGTAGAGAGTCGTCTTCATGGCCAGGGGGAGCGGTGACAGCTGAGTACAGCTGAGATTTCCCCCAGAAAGCACACCCAGCAGAAGCAAAAGGAGTCAAAGACAAGCCCTTGGAAGACACTGAGTATGTATAGCGAAAAAGGAGAAAGAGCATGAAGATGACTTTAAAAAATGTGTCCAAAAAGTTGTGTCACAAATCCAATAGGAGAGCTTCAAGAAGGAGAGAGGTAATTAACAGCTACCAGGCACTTTAAATGATTTATGTGCATTTGGCGTATAACCTTCATTCCAGCCCTATAACTATTATTATTCCCATTTCAGAGATGAACAAACAGAGGCTCCAAGAGGCAAGGTCATACTTAGCAAGCAGTGGAGCTGGTATTCAAAGAGAGAATAAAACCTAACTTGTTAGAATGGACTACATGAAAGGCCTTTCAGTGATCTGCCTCCTGTCTCCCCACCCAACCTCACCTCCTACCATGGTCCCCCCTGCTCACTCCCCTCCAGGCCCCTCTTGGCTGCCTTGCTGCCTCTTCCAGCTGGCCAAGAGCTTTCTCACCTCAGGGCCTTTGCACTTGCTGTCCTCGCTGAACATGCTCTTTACCAGCTGGCTGCTTTTTACTCAGAGATCTCAGCTTAAATGTCACCTCCCAGCCACTCTGTCTAGAATCAACTCCCCTCCCCTGGTTCTATCATAATACCCTATTTATGACCTTCTTGGGATGACATGATAAAATTATCTTTGTCTGTTTCTATTCTCCCTGGACCAGATGGAAAGCTCCACAAGTGCAGGGGTCTTCTCTGCTGTCATCCTCCTCTGGTGCCCAGAGGACTGGCACTTGGATAGTAGTCGCTAAATCAGTGAGAAAAGAGTAAATTAAGGGATCTACTCCTTCTTGCATAGTGTTAGGTGCTGCGGATATTCGGGAGGACTTTTTCCCTTCCAGGAAGTCTTTCAATGGGAATAACCCTGCCTGGGCAGCAAGGCTGGTCTCAGCCTGTCCCTAATCTGCTGGCCTGTGGTGAAAGAGCAAGCAGCTCTTCTAAGACAGGATGAGCAGAGGATGCAATAAATTCCTTAGGCCTGAGAGAGCTGTTATTCACAGAGGGAGAGACTCTAGTATACCTTTCCTTTCTTCATCTCCAAGGTTTTGCAAGTCCCTCCATGAGGAAGTCAGATCATGTGACTCTGCTCAACCGCCTCCAGTAGCCCTACATCTCATTCAGAGTAAAAGACAAAGTTTTTCCAGTTGTTCCAAGGCCCATGCGATCTGGATCCATTCCCTTCCTGGACCCGTGTCTTACCACCCCGGCCTGGCTCTTTCTAGTTGCATGAGTCTCCTTGCTGTTTGGAGAATATACTGAGCATGTTCGCTTGTCAGCATCTCTACGCCTGTTGCTGTTCCCTTTGTCTAGAATTCTCTTCCCTCTAAGAGCCACATGCCTCACTTCCTTAAGGTCTCTGCTCAAATGTCACCATCTCACAGAAGCCTTTCTAGGGCATCCAATATAAAACAGTAACCCACCTCTGGTTGGGGCACCCACATTGCCCTCACCTTGTTTTTTCTCCCTAGCAGTTTACCACCGACACACACACACACACACACACACACACAGGTATGCACACTCAGGCCACGTATATTTATTTGTCATCTCTCACTAAGAATGTAAACTCCAAGGGAGGAATTTTATCTGCTCTCTTTACTGCTGTATCCCTGGTGCCTGGCACGTAGTAGACATTCCAAATGATTTTTTGAATGAATTAATAACTGAACAATTTAACTCAGGGATGGCAATTTTTTTTTTTTTCTGTACGTGGGCCTCTCACTGTTGTGGTCTCTCCCGTTGCGGAGCACAGGCTCTGGATGCGCAGGCTCAGCGGCCATGGCTCACGGGCCCAGCCGCTCTGCAGCATGTGGGATCTTCCCGGACCGGGGCACAAACCCGTGTCCCCTGCATCGGCAGGCGGACTCTCAACCACTGCGCCACCAGGGAAGCCCCAGGGATGGCAATTTTAAAAATAAGAGTAAGTGGAAACAGTCTGGTGGTTCCTCAAAAAGTTAAACAGAATTACCATATAACTTAGCAATTCCACTCCTAGGTACATGCCCCTAAGAACTGAAAACAGGAACTTGAGCTGATACTGTATACCAAGGTTCATGGCAGCATTATTCACAAAAGCCAAAAGGAGGAAACAACCCAAGTGTCCAGAGAGGGATGAATGGATAAACAAAATGTGGTATGTACATACAGCAAAATATTATTCAGCCTTGAAAAGGAAGGAAATTC
Source organism: Lipotes vexillifer (assembly GCF_000442215.2). Lineage (NCBI taxonomy): Eukaryota > Metazoa > Chordata > Mammalia > Artiodactyla > Lipotidae > Lipotes > Lipotes vexillifer. Next base: position 2,631,194 of record NW_006799037.1, on the reverse strand, counting down.
TGACACTTGCTACAACATGGATGAAACCTGACGACATTATGCTAAGTCAAATAAACCAGTCACAAAAGGACAAGTATGTATGATTCCACTTATATAAGGTACCTAGGGTAGCCAAATTCACAGAGACAGAAAGTAGAATTGTGCTTGCCAGGGGCTGGGGGGAGGGGAGAGTAGGAAATTATTGTTTAATGGGCAGAGTTTCAGTTTGGATGATGAAAAAAGTCTGGGAGGCGGATGGTGTGTTGGCTGCACAACAGTGTAAATGTACACTGAGCTGCATACTGAAAAATCCTTAAAATGGTAAATTCAATGTTATATATTTTACCACAATTAAAAAATAAACCCAGACTCAATTCACTTAGTGGAAAACTTAAGTATGACTGAAATAAGTTAGACACGTAAATCTACTTTTTTAACTGTAAATATTATGAAATCTAAATACAGATTAAGTATTTCTGATTAAAATTTAGCATCCAAATTGAGATGTACTAACAGGGTAAATATACACCAGATTTCGAAGTCTTAGTACAAAAATCTAAAATATCCTATTAATAACTTTTACAGTGATTCCATATCAAAATATTTTTGATAAACTGAGTTAAATAAAACATATGATTAAAATTGGAAAGGAGAAAGGAATAAAGTTCTGATACTTGCTACCACTTGGATGAACCCTGAAAACACTATGCTAAGTGAAATAAACCAGATACAAAAAGACAAATATTATATGATCCCACTTACATGAAATATCTAGAATAGGAAAATTTAGAGAGACAGAAACTAGATCAGAGGTTACCAGGGGCTAGGGAGAAGGGGGCGGGGGACTGGAGAGTTATTGCTTTGGGTACAGAGGTTCTATCTGGGACAGTGAAAAATTGTGGAAATAGAAAATGGTGACGGTTGTATAACATTGAGAATGTAATTAATACCATTGATTTATATACTTTAAAATGGTTAAAATGGCAAATTTTATGTCATACATATTTTACCGCAGTAAAAAAAGGGAAACATTAGGAATACCAAAGAGAGAAACAGAGACAGAGGCAGAGAGAGGGAGAAAGAGGGAGAAAATGGAAAAGATCGCTTTCTTAAAGCAGAGAGAACAACGCACAGCTGCATGGTAAACACTGGCATGCTAACTAGAAGGGGTAAAGGAACTTCCCTGGACTTCTGCAGATTTGGACATAAAAGAATTTTCCCAGGTATGTTCCTTAGATTTAGACAGCTGTCTCTGAAGAAAGGATCTGAGAATAAAAATCTTCCCACTGCTGAATTCCCATTGATGAACCTTTGGTGATAGCTCACTACCCTATATCTCTTAAGACCACGACGCATAAGAGGAGGTATGGGATATGCCAGGTGGCAGTGAAATACGTTCCATACAGCTGAAGGCTCTGAAGTTAAAACGCATTCGGGTTTTCTTCCCAAGAAGCTGCATAGAAGTTTAAGGTAGTTTTTTATGTAATATAATTTAATATATAATACATAAAAGAATTTGTGTATATACTATTAAATTTACAACTCACTCCCCTTAAATATACACGTCTATAACTACACATGTTCTATAATACACTATCTATAATTATACACGTTCTATAATACACTATTTGCATTGGTGTATATGTTAAACATGTTATAGAGAGAGCTGGTAGCTCACGGCTGATCATCCTATATCAACTGAGGTCTGTGTAGCCTCCCACCCCTGTCTCTTGCAAAACTCACTGGCTAAAAGGCCAAGCAGGAAAAGACTCAGCTGCTTGAACCCACAGGCATCTGGTTCTCTTGTACACAGTTTGACTTCTTCTGTCCATTCCTGCTTCCCTCCCCCATTCCTTTCACAGGTATTGATTACTAATGAACATATTGCACCCCAAACACCTTCTAAGCATCTGCTTCTGAAGAACTCAACCCGTGACAAATATGTCCTATTCGTTAGTCAGTTACTATTCTAGGGGCTGGAAAATCAGCAGAGACTATAAAGACAAAAACTCCTGCCCCCAAGGAGCTTATATTTTAATGGGGTTTCTGGAAACACTTTTGTGTATGTGATAAAGCAATGTATGTAGCTTAAGCAGCCCCTTCTACCTTCTTCCTGCCTCAAAACCAGACATGATGGCTGGAGCTGCAGCAGCCATCTTGTGACTACAAGGTGACAAGTATGAGGAAAAGCCTAGAGCTGCACTATCCAATTCAACAGTCATTAGTCACATGAGGCTACTGAGGATTTCAAATGTGGCTAATCTGAATTGAGCTGAGCTGTTAAACACACAGAATTTCAGAGACTTAATACCAAAAAAAGAAGACTGCAAAATAGCTCAGTAATAATTTTATATATTGACTACATGCTAAAATAATAATATTGTGGATATGTTAAATGAAAAATATTATTAAAATCAATTTCACCATTTCTTTGTACTTTTTAAAATGTGGGACTAGAAAATTTTTAATTATATATTTAGCTCACCTTATATTTCTATTGGACAGCACTGGCCCAGAGAATCACAGAGAACATAGCCATTGAATTTCCAGTCACCACCTTTTTCCTGACATCTGTTTTAAAAATAAGCCCCTATTTGTTTAAGTCTCTGCCGTTGAGTTTTCAGTTACCTGCAGCTGAGTGCAACCCTTTCTGATTCAGAGGGGAGAACAAACTAAGTGCTGGGCCCAGTGAATTGCCCAGGAGCTTCCCTGTGGCAGGAAGGCCGAACTCAGCCTGGTACCCCACCTGGCTGATAGGAGATAGATATATTCACACTAAGTGGAAAAATCCCCTGCCATGGAATATACTGATCTCCAAGATATTTTTTATTATGAAAAAAAAGCAAAGCCCAGCAAGAGCCTCCAATGAGCAGCAAGGAGGGAAGCCAAGAGACCTTCCAGTCTGAGAAGCAGAGCATGAAACTGTTTCATGGTTTCCTCTTGCCCTGCCCAGTGGTACACATTAATTTGCATAATCCTGGCCAGAGATTCCCTAAGGCCTTCTGCAACCCTGGGTGGGCCAGGAACTGTGAGAGGTTTTTTCTTTTTTCGCCAAGAAAAAGGAGGCCCAGCCCTTCAGCCTCACAGGCCTACAGGCCCAGTTTCCCTGTCCCCCTTGAAAGCTCCATGAACAGCCAGATGCTAGTCAAGGTGCAGAAAAGGCTGTGGTCCTCATCCCACACCACAGGGAGAGGATGCCCACAAGCAATGGTCAGATGCAAATCTGCACAGATGTTTGAATAAGGAAATAAGGGGCTGGGCTGGTCCCGGCTTCTGTAAACCCACTATCAGGGCTTGGAAATACCAGGACTCACCCAATACAGCTCCAGAAAGAACTACATATGTTAACAGTGTGCTATTTGTATTGCTCCAGAAAGAAGCCTCTTGAGCTACACAGTTCATTCATTTAGTCCCTGGGCACCCTCCCTGTGTCAAGCCCTGTGCTGGGTGTTTCAGACCCAAAGGTGAGCCGGACATGGTCCCTGTCCTCAGGGAGTTCACGATGAGTGGGAAAGTGGCCAAAAAAGCAGTAAATGAGGGATACTGATCAGCAAGGTAGTGGTAGGACCAGAGTCTGGGAGCCCATGGGGGCACCAAATCCAACTGGGGGTGAAATAAGAGAAGGGGGATGTAGAAAGGCTGTCAGGGCAGGCTCCCTGGAGGAGGTGATACTAGTTTAAATTGAATCATAAAGAGAACAAGTTAGCTAGGTCAGGAAGGTACCCCTGTTCAGCACAAAGAGTACAGATCCTCCGTGGGCCAGGGCTCTAAAAGCTCCCACTATTAGATGACGTTTTGAAGAGGAAAGCATACACTTGTATTTGCTCTTCTTTTAAAGAGCATACACCTTTTACAGAGAAAGCAAACTTCTTAATGAAACCATGTATGTGAAACTATAAAGCACTATGCAAATGTTGGGCAGTAACACTAATGAAATAGTTGTGATTGTGATTATTACAGGGGCGGCAGCGGTTCCTACCATATTGCTACCAAACTGCTCTTTACTCAGTGGCCCCATTCAAGGCCACCCAGCCCAGACTCCAGGACTCGGAGGGTGTCCATCCCAATGCCCACTCAGCCAAGCTAAGGAAATCCAAGAAGGCAACATCCCAGGGCTCTTCTTATCACTCTCCTGCACTATTTTTGGGAGTGTCTACTGCAAGAACCTTCACGAACGAAAACTTGACAATGCCTATAAACATTGTCAATGCAATGCACACACCCTTGGACTTTGAAATTTTCACAATCTATCCCGTAGACATGCTTTCATGTGCATACAAAGTGTGTATGAGGAAGTGTACTGCAGTACTGTTTAAGACAGCAATAGACTGGAAACAACGTAAGCAGTTAAATAAATTGTGATGGAACCATAATATATCAAGCCTTAAAAAGCCATGAAAATAATAGAAGGGTTAGATTCCCCACGTACAGATATAAAACAATCTCCAAAATATATTTTTGAGTGAAAAAAAGGTGTACAACAAATATGTAAAAATTTTTCCCATTAAATAAGGGAAAGGCGGATGCACACATTCATATGCTTGCATGCACACATGCACACACACGCATGCACACACGTGTAATGACTTTCAGGAAGGGTGCACGGGAAATGGCACAGTGGATGCCTCTAGGGAGGAAACTTGGTGGCCTGGGGAAAGGCACTTCCTTTCACAGTATATTTTCTTCTCCTGCTTGAATTACTGTCTTTTTATCATGAGCATGCATTCAATTTTTTAATTAAAACAAATTAGTTTGTTCTTAAAAAGACAAAGAAGTCGTTATTTATAAATGTACTTGTAAAATAAACCACGGTGAACCCGGATTAACCACGTCCTATGAAGACAGCCAAAAAAGAATTTTTTCATCTCAGTTTAATATTGTTGGGAATGGATTTCCTCAAGCTCACATGGCATGTTCAATGCACACACTCACGCAAACCCCATACACTTTGTGTGGAGCTGTGGTGACAAGTGTAGTGATTCACACAACCCAGTTGGTAATGTAGGCTTGCAGATGTGCCTAGTGTAATAGCGCCCAAGTCCACTGTCAGGTAAGTGGACAGATCCGCAGTTTATGGCAGCCTTTTTTTTTTTTAATTTATTTATTTTATTTATTTATTTTTGGCTGCATTTGGTCTTTGTTGCTGTGCGTGGGCTTTCTCTAGTTGCAGCGAGCAGGGGCTACTCTTCGTTGCGGTGCACGGGCCTCTCATTGAGGTGGCTTCTCTTGTTGCGGAGCACAGGCACTAGGCACATGGGCTTCAGTAGTTGCGGCACGCGGGCTTCAGTAGTTGTGGCTCATGGGCTCTAGAACACAGGCTCAGAAGTTGTGGCGCATGGGCTTAGTTGTTCTGTGGTATGTGGGATCTTCCCGGATCAGGGCTCGAACCCATGTCCCCTCCACCAGCAGGCGGATTCTTAACCACTGCGCCACCAGGGAAGTCCTATGGCAGCTTTTTGTTCAACTAGTACAGAAGGTCACACCACAGGGACCATCCTCTACTCTGTCGCTTATGCCTGCAACTGTCCGTATTAGGCAAAGCAGTGCTAGACATTTCCCAGCCAGTGTAGCACAGCCTGGCTTTGAGGGCCCTGGTGGGTGATTTCAGAGGTGGGGAATGTCAGATAGGTTTATCTAGGCTGGGAGATAGCGGCCTTCCCTCCCAGCTTCACCCCTCCCTCCCTCCCTCCCTCCTTCCCTCCCTGCTTGCTCCTGCTGTGCTCTGCTCATGAAGCTCGGGAACCACATAATGAGTTGGGCTGCAAGCATTACCAGGGCCTGGGTTACCCACCACTGGGGAGCCAGTGCAGACACAAAGACAGGCAAAGGTCACGTTCAAGTGCAAAAGGTGTGGTGTGACCCTGCTGGATGTTCACAAAACACAGACATTTCCTTCTCACAGGATAACGCAAGAGTTTTCATTATATAGGCTGGCCCCATAGCTGCTGGTGACTGGAGCCCATGAGTCATTTCCTGCAAGCAGGTTTTTATGGCAATGATATACAAATGCCTTCTGGTCTGAACTGGTTACTTGTGATTACTGAGCCACCGCCTGGAGGGTGGGAGAAAGAACCCTGGATTGAGAATCGGGGGCTCATCCTCAATGACCCTCCAGGTCTTCTGTTTGACCGAGGGACCCTATCTTCACGGTCTGGCCCCAGGAGGCCTTTCTGGTCTCCTGCCATTCATCCATTCTGTTCTCTCTGGCTCTCACGCTCTCCCTGCTTCCCTCTCTCCACAGGTACCTTCATTCCCATTCCATGAGTAATGTACTCTTACCAGAATATGTTTCTCTGCCTTATGTTCCCTCTAGCTGTTCCTTCAGTAAAGCAAGGCAAACTCCTACTCATCTGTCAAGCCCCAAATCATACCTCCTCTTGCAGGAAGCATTCCCAGACTACCCCAGTCGCTCTTCTGTACTCCTGCAGAACAGTGCACTTAGGATATTAATGATAATAATGTCTAAACATTTACTGATCACTTATTATGTACTAGGCAGCATTCTAAACACTTTACGAAGATTACCTTATTTAATCCTCACAGTAACTCCATGAAGGAAGTACCATTATCCTCATTTTACAGAGATATCTACTGAGGATCAGGGATTTCGGTAACTTCCCCAAGGCCGCAGAGCTATTAAGTGGCTGTCTTGTGCCTAGACAAGTGCCTGGCACATAGTAGCTGCTCAATAATCATTCACCTCATAAATGATTAACTGAATAAATACAGAAATGATGACACTTCTGTCCTCTCTATGGAAAGCTCAAGTGAGAACCACTTCTTATTAATCTTTCAAACCATTTCCTCTGTCAAATACCTACTAAGGTATTAGGGTATTGGAAATACCTAATGAATGAATGAACGAAACACTGTATGAGGAAAACAATAAACAGAATCTGAATCTTGGCAATGCTTCCCGCTAGCTTCAACCAAATAGCTTCAGGTTCCTGGGCCCCTTGGTTGTCATCTGTCAAATGCAGAGATTGTACACGACATTCTTTCAAGTTCCTCCTAGCATTAAAGGTACATATAAAATAAATGAGCAGGCTCCATGACTTTGTGACGATGGTAATTCCCAGGCCAAATTATGTATTGCATTTTCTTCAGGGCTGTTTTCCCCAGGAACATTACACAATTGGATGTGGCATTTGATCCGGGTACTACCTAATTCAGAGCCAATATCAGTCCTGAAAGAGTTTCTTTGGCTGGCTCGTTGGTTCACTCCTTTCTTATCCAAACAGATCACACCCAGGGAAAGAATTATTAAGTGCCTGGCAAAACCCTCATAAATAATAATCAATAATGAACACTGATCTCAAGTTAGATTATGCAGCTGGCACCTAGACCACTGCTCTAGGGACCTTGTAGGTCCTCCTCCTTGTCCCCTGGCACCTGTACCAGAAGTCATCTTCTCCAAATAGATCCCGGTCACCAATCCCCCACTGCCATCACCACTAACACACACACACACACACACACACACACACACACACACACACAGAGTCCTGCTGGCATGAGGGAGCAGACAGGGCTCATTGCGCCTGGAAGGGGCTGATTAATGTTTGTGAATAGCTGAGGCCCAAATCCACTCCAGATGGTGCCGAGAGGCATCCACATCAGGGCAAAGGTGGGAGTTCTGGCTGCATTTCATTCATTCCCATTCTACCTGTGGCTAAGCAGGAGCTTGGCTATAGGCCTGGTACCTGACACGCCTGTGTTACACGGCTTAGCGTTAATGATGAACCACGTGCACAGTAATGCCCAGCACTTCTTGTTTGGCTAATGCTTGATGACGTAAACTAGTACACCAAAGGATAAACCTAAGTGAGGTGTGTGAGCAAGACAGTGTCTGTTCATGTCGGAAAAGAGGGAGGACCACGTTCTGTTTTGCTTGACTCACAACCAGGAGCTCCAGGCTCTTAAGAGTGAGCACTACACAGCCACGTGACTCCAACATGGCGAGGCCTGTTCCATAACCAGAAAGCAAACAAGCAGTCACCTGTCAGGTAGAGGACACCTGCTGTTTGTCTATCTCCCACCTCCACATCCCTGGGGGCCTGCTCCTCCCTCATGTCAATCATGTGATGTTTAAAAGGGCTGCCAAAGACAGAGGTCAGCTCCTCTGGCTTTGGCCACAATAACTGGCCTAGAGGTGAGCCAGTTGAAATCCTTCCCTGAGATTTTTTTCCATACCGAGCAGGAAGAGAAAGATTCTGGCCTTTTGGGTCACAGAGCTACAAAGATATGAACGAGAGGCTAGCATCATGAAGAAAATCTGTTTGCAGGAGGGAAGAATGAAGCCAAAACAGAGCAAAACATCTAAGAGAGATGGAAGGAGAGAGGATGGGAAAGACTGTGAGTGTCTGGACCTTCCTGTTTATATGAGTTAATCACTTCCCTCATTTCCCTGTTTTGTTTAGGTTAGTCTGAGTTTCTGAAACACGAGGATAAAGTAGCCTAACACAGTCACAACCATCCGTAGAGTGCATTTTCCAATGTATCTTCTACACTTTAGGATCCCAGTAGTTCTCATGGGATGGGTTACCACATTTCAAATGTCTTTGTTCCTCCTCCTGAGAAAGGCGTATCAATTCTTGGGCAAGAACCACTCTTACCCAGCATCACTAACTGAAGACAGTCCTTTTCCTTTGTATCTTAGGCATCAGCGATGACCTGCCAACCACAGGATGTAAGGACTCTTCCACTTCAAGCCATCATAGCTTATAAAATAGGGGCTGGCCAGACAGACCAGGCAACCGGCTAGTGATTTTTGAAAGGACATCATCATGGTGCTCATCTCTCCATTCCATCCCTCCGCTGGCCAACTCCCTCCGAAGGTCTGTCTTCAGATCACCAAGAGAGTCCCTCAGCAGCTAGAAACTGTTGGGTGTATGGGGCAATGCATTTTCTGATACAATAAGAGCTCTGAAAATCTTCCTTGAGAAAACATATTGCACCCCAGCCACCTGACTTCTATGGGTCATTTTAAAAGAAAACCACCATATACAATTACTGAAAAGGGTGAAGCTTTGAAAGTTAAAAGCTTCCCCCTCCTGGAACTCTAAAGAGCTGCCCAGTGAACCATGAACCATGAAGTTACAACAACTAGGAAAGGAGGTACTGCAGGGGTGGCACTTAGGATACTGGCCCCACCTCCCACCCCCCTTTATTCTTTAACGCTTCCCTCTCCTCTGTGTAAGGCCGAAGCTTGGCAGGTTATAGGCAGGCCCTTCCTGGATGGCTAATATGCTCTGGGCTAAGGCGATTGGGCTGCTTCAGCCTGATGGAATGCTCGCCTGTGCTCCAAACGAGTCTGTGCGTCCCAGCCTCAGAGGAGCCTGGCAGCTGTCTCCCCCGGGGCAAGGGAAAGCGGCGTATCCCACGGTGGACTCAACGGCTCCACATCACCAAAACAAAAACACAACAGTCCTGATCTCTATGGAGAGTTCAATCCTCTTGTCTAGGATTGGCACCGACTAGAATTCCAAGGGCTCTGGCTGAGCTACCTCCTGTGAGGTCTAAATACAGCTCGCTCGCTTTTAACCTAAACATACAGCCTGGAACAGTGCCCAGGGCTGACAGCCCCCAGGGAAGTCTTGACTTCTGGCTGCCCATCTGGGGATGGGTGATGCAGAGCTATCAGAGATGTGATGCGCTGGGCAGCCCCACGTTCACCGATGTCGCCTACGGCCACTCAGTGGGGAAAGTGACCAGCCTGTGGTGGGTTAGCTGTGAGTGGGATCCTGAGCAGAGGAAGGGGATAGGGAGGTGGAGAATGCGGAGATGTGAAGAGGAAGAGAGAGAGAGGGAGAAAAAGACAGTAAAGACCAAAGACCTATTTCTTTCTTTCTTTTTTTTTTTTTTTTTTTTTTTAG
>NW_006799037.1:2617242-2621227 GCF_000442215.2 Lipotes vexillifer | reverse complement strand
TTTTTTTTTGCAGTACGCGGGCCTCTCACTGTTGTGGCCTCTCCCGTTGCGGAGCACAGGCTCCGGACGCGCAGGCTCAGCGGCCATGGCTCATGGGCCCAGCCGCTCCGCGGCATGTGGGATCCTCCCGGACCGGGGCACAAACCCGTGTCCCCTGCATCAGCAGGCGGACATTCAACCACTGCGCCACCAGGGAAGCCCCAAAGACCTATTTCTTAGCCAACTAAAGTCAGGGATCTTTCTAAAATGTTTGCTCCCAGGGCGACACAACTCTAATTATGCCTCTCTAGGGAATTTAGGGCCTAAGCCCTAGAATCAGAGAGATCGAGGTTGCCTTCTTATTATGTAACTTTGGGCAAGGTAACTGACTTCTCAGATTTCATATCTCTTAAATGATCCAAAGGACTACTGTGCTGTTCAACAAGACCACATACAGAATGCGCCTGGCCCAAAGAAGCTACCTGGTAAACAGCAGCTACCAGAAGGAGTAGTGGTAGTAGTAATAGTAGAAACAGGATAACATCATGCATGCCTTCATTTTCTCCGCCTCGCAAAGGACACAAGAAGAGCTGCTGAGGCCACCATGATAAGATAGAAGCCCCCAACCAGGATAAGCTGTTCATATACAGACAAAGTCTACCTTCAGCTGAGTCAAACAATAAAACACATCCACACCCACTAAGAACCTTACAATGGCAAAATGGCAACAGTTTCCTAACCTCCCAGCAAGCCAACCCACATGGCCCACAGGGTAAGAAGCGTCCATGCTGGAGTTTCCCTTACCTTGGTGTTCATACAGGACTTCCCTCGCTTATACTCTTTGTGGGACCCACGCTTGTCCAGTTTGTACCACAGGGCCTTGGCCTTCCAGGTGGTCACCTTGGACTTGAGCTTGGAATAAAAGTTTCTGTGGTCCAGAGGGTCTAGGTCCAGGTGCCGTGTGAGGATGTTGAAGGCCTGGAGGGTGCCTTTGCACGTGGAAGCCTGGACAAAGTTCTCGAAAACCTGCCCGGCCTGGGCCTGCTTCTCGTCCTCGTTTTCCCCCATGTTTCAGGAGCCACGTAGAGCAGGGGTGTGGAGAGGATGGAGAACACCATGAAGTACCTGGAGAAACGTCACACCTGCAAAGGGAGGCAGAGGCAGAGGTGAGCTTCATGGATGAGGGTAGAGTGGGGAGGAGGCGTGGAGAGGTAAAGATACAATTCCTCTAAGACACTAACATACTAAACATAACACTTAATACTAAACATACATAATCCATAGGAGAGGTATAATCATACCTTCTAACCTGGCAATGCCGCCTTGCTGGCAATCTCTCTCCCCAACACTCCACTTCCCTGGCTGGCTGAAAAGAACTACACATCGCCAAAGATATATCCTGGCTGATGTCAATATCACCTGGTCAATCTTGCTATCAACAGTGGTTCTGGAATTAGTAACTAGCAAAAGGAAAACAAACAAAACCCAGAAAGGCACACTAGATTTAGCACTGTTGAAAACCTGTAATTCTTGGTGCCATAAATTGGTTGACTAATGTTAACGTAACCTAATCACATGACATGAGTGCACAGCCCCCAAAAAGCAAAGCACATGCCTCCCTAGATTTCATGACCACCATCCCACCTATCCTTAGACACCACACTTTTAAGTCTTCCTTCGTTAGTTACCAGAAGGTGGGTCTTTCCCTTCTACAGACAGCAAACGGCAACTTCTCAAAATTTCTCTCCATTCCTAGTATCTGCTAGAAGCACAGCATCCACCTCAGTCAGACATACAGAAAGAGAGAGAGACACGTGGGTCTCCTCCTGATGCACAAAAGGAGACTGTGCTTTGTAAGCCCAAGCTGGGAGCTATTTGGAACAAGTGCTTAGTCTGAAGGAAGGAAAAAACGCGATGGAGGTTCATTCACATCACAAAAATAGCTCGCCTGGGTTTTGGCCATAGTCCTTTCTTCTCTGCACCACTCTAACCTCAGGCATTTTCTTAGGAAAGTCATTTAAGTTTCAAAGGAATAAAAATAAATTAGAGCTGATTTTCCAAAGCACCATCTATTTTTCCAGAATCCAAAGCTAGTGCAAGAAGATAAGTGTGAAGGAGCTGGGGCTGGCCCAGCTGTCAGGAGGGCTTGAGGGGGGCTGTAAACGCATACCAAGCTCCCCCAGACAGAGGCCTGGCAGGGGGAGGTCAGCAAACAGAGACAAAGCCCTCGGGCTGGGCAGCTTCGCACTCTCCAGACCGAAATGCCACTGTGGGTGCATTTGGATTGCGGGCTGGCTTTATAAAACTGAAAGCAGAGAATGGTGTTTATCTTCTTCCTTAATCTTTTACTCATTCATTCAGCAATAACTACTGGTGCTTTAGCAAGGGCCACACATCACCCTAGATGTTGGGGATACAGAGACGGAGCCTAGTGAGGAAGGCAGGCCCGTAGATCGTTGATTACAAGACAACCAGGCCAGCACTTGTAAAAAATGAACACAGCACATGGAAGCCCAAAGAAGGTGTTAAACAGAGCCTGGAGGAGTCCAGAGGAGCCACAAGAGGGAAATGCCAAAACGATACAATTTTAGGAACAAGGTGGTTTTCACTAGAAGACTGGGGAATGGACCATATGAAGGCATGAGTCTGGAAAGAGCCAGCACAGCTGCAGAATGACAGCAAGTTCAAGGTGTCGGGAGTTCAGGACTGGTGACCAGGTGTGGTGGGGTGTCTGGGGCAGACCATAGCGGGGGCCTGGCTTCTCCAGAGGGCCGTGGGGCTCAGGAGACAGAGCAGCAGGGTGAGACGAGTCTTTGGGAAGATGGCCGGCGTGGACTGGAGAAGGAGGCAGCTGAGGGGCTGCCCAGCACAATGAGGAAAGAAGCTGGGAGAGCAGGAGAAAGAAAAGCACACACATACATGTAATGTGGCCTGGCTGGACACCACCTGTGAGGGGCCGCCTGCTGGGGGCCGACAAGCTCTCCGGGCAGCCAGATACCGATGGGTGCAGCAGCATGGGCTACAGCGTAGGACCCTTCCCTCCCATCTCTCTTCCCCCAAGAGCTTCCAACGGGCCTGGCACCAGGCTCGGCCGAAGGGAGAACAGTACATTCCCTGCTCCAGGCCCAGCCAAGCTCCACTCTGCAGACGGGACTCCGTCCTCTAGTCCCCTCAACTCAATAAATTCAACCAACTTGGAAAGCTGGCACCAAAAGACATGGATGCCCTGTAGCATGATCAGTCGGCTCCTTTAATGTCTGCAGTGCTCACGTTGGCATCACTCACATAAACTTTGCCTCTTGCACATGGGGAAAGTCTCAACTTTCCCCATGTGCAAGACTCACCACCCAGAGAGCATAAACAGAGAACAAGACTCGTTCGCTTTTCAGAGCATATTAACATCCTCTGTCTTTATCTATCTTTGGAACCACTTCTATGTCCGGGATTGAACAAGGGCTGCAGTAGCTGAGACTGATAACTGCAAAGCTACTTGAGTTCCACTGGAATCCTCCAGTCCTTTCTGACGATGGGCAGGTGGTGCAGAGAAAAACCACAGGCTTTGGGCCTCTTGAAACCTGGGTCCAAAGCTCAGCCTGGCCCCTCACTGCCCACCTGGCTTCACACAAGCCATGTAAGCTCTGAGCCTCAGCTGCTTCTTTTGCATGAAAGCGTGCAGAGTTGCTGTGGAGTGAGAGATTCCTGAGTGATGGCAGAGCCTGGCCCTAGGAGCACCAGCGTGATGTGATGTATGCTGAAGCCATCACCTGGGGCAGATTTGAAGCTGGGGAGGCACTAGTTTGAAAAAAGAGTTTTGTAAATCAATTCTCCAAGTCGCCAACTCCGCCTTGTCTAAAACGGTGAACTGTTTTGAGTTATCAAGCCAGACCCGACTCCCAGAGAATAATTTATAAACTGGAAGAACCTGACTCCTCCCAACCCCCCAGCCGCCTCCCCTCCTCCCACAAAACAAAAATGAACAACTTAATTTTAGGGCCCCAAGGGAAAG
>NW_006799037.1:2616576-2617081 GCF_000442215.2 Lipotes vexillifer | reverse complement strand
GGAAAGAGACAAAGTGGTGCTGAGGGCCCTGGGTGGGTGTGAGAGCTCCAGGAACTAGCTCTTATCTGGAGTGAGATACGGGAAGGTGGAGGGAGATGGCTGGACAGAAGATAAGCCCTGCCTGGGACTGTGCCCGCACAGCCTGTGCCAGGCTCGGCCCTGCCTCCCTGCCATCTAAAGGGTTTAGTCTCAACCTTTAAAACCGCTTTCCAATTGAAGTCACAGACCTGAGAAATAACTCTGACACCCATGTGGAGTAGGTCTCCTCAGAGAAAAGCATCCAGATATTCGGAGTCTGGCAAACCTGGGTGTGAGTCTGGTCTCACGCACTCGCTAGCCGTGTGACCCTCGGCACGTTACCTAGTCTATCTCAGCCTGTCTTCTCATCGGATCAGTGGGGATACCAATACTCGAGTCACAGGGGGGTAAGGAATACATTCAATCATGTGGGTAATGTATTTAGCACCTAGTGACTCCATGATGACCAGCACTCATGACTATTTGT
>NW_006799037.1:2616199-2616566 GCF_000442215.2 Lipotes vexillifer | reverse complement strand
ACGTCATCAGACCAAAAGAAAGAGCGGAAGGAACATAATTATGACCACTGGTACTAGCTTCCCAGGTCAAGCAATTATATATACTTTACAGTTAGAGGCCACGGGCTTTCTATACAGAAGATCTGGTTTCAAATCCACTTCCTAACTGTGTAGCCTTGGACAACTCCACTTCCGAGTTTTAAGTTCCTCATATGAAAAGTGGGGAACCTCATATGAGGAAATTTGGGCAATGAACTGAAAACATCCATGGTACAAGGTAGTTTTGTGAGTGAACTAGAAAGGCTGATTTAGAAGGGTTCCCCTGAGTCTGAGTCCCAGCTTCCAGAAACTGGAGGGCAGTATTTTGCTGGATACCCCTCTCTTTCCC
>NW_006799037.1:2611825-2616189 GCF_000442215.2 Lipotes vexillifer | reverse complement strand
TCCCTAAAAGAAAAAGGTCAAGGATTAGTTAAATCAGAGGATCCTGGGTGATAGCTCTCGGTAGCCTTCCTTGTCAATCACCACCCAGCTGTTGCCATTTTGGAGTTTGATATGAAATATAAATAAAACCAGCCACTCAGAAATATGAAAGGTTTCTGCATTTTCTGGGAAGAAACAAGACGTGATGCTTTAGTTTCTAAGAATAGCCTTGAAGCAATTTGGTCTTTGCCAACTGGAGTCCCTTATTTGTGGTTCTAGCTATGTGACTTTATGAGTCACAAAGCAATTCCCTTTCCCTGCCTCTGGCTGTTACAAATTAGAACCCAGGGCCTCAGATCCCAGCACTGGTAATGGGCTCTTAGCCCATGACAACTGGGAGACAAGTTCAAGGTTTATGCAGAGGTCCTGGGTAGCTCTCAAAATGAGAGATGAGCCTCCTTGGCCCAAGAGCTGCCAATGCACTCACATGTGGGACTCCCACCCTCTGCCTTTCCTGGGCCTCATCACCTGACAAATGGCATCAAAGAGTGTGACCAGGCAGTGGATAAAACGGAGTTCTCTAAAACCTTAAGGAGGGCTGGGAGGGACACCGGGCAGAACCTTCCCTCAAAGCAGCATGAGGTAAGCACAGCCCTCAACCCTCCTACCCTGAAGGCTCACAGACATATTTCAAGGTAAATGCAACCTAAAAACCAAACCTTCTCCTCATTTCCACTGCCAAGCCCCCCATTCAAACTTACCATCTCCCAGGTTAACCTCCCCAAAGGGCCATGGGGCAGGGTCCAGTTTCCAAGGCAGTGAAATGGGGGTCTTCACCCCTGTGCACCCACAGGTGGTTGGAAAGACTAAAAGCCCCCGGCTCTGTGCCTCGCACTCGGAAGACCCTGGGTCATGGCTGCTTGGATCTGACATCTGAGATGAGGCAGGAGGCAGCCAGGGCCAAGGCGGTGGGAAACGCCTCCCATGCTGCCTCTCTGCAGAGCCCAGAATGGGCAGAACACCTGGTTTACAGGTGATGTCTGCAGACATCACCCTCTCACCTGGCCCAGGGAGGCCTGGCTTTCCATCTACCAGGGCACGTGACACCAACTTGAACCTAAAGGGGCAACTCCCAGCGTTGGGAAGGGACTGAAAGGGCCACTTTGAATCTCCTTCCAGCCAGGGGTCCCAGCCTTCCCTCGGTCAACTCCTCGAGTGGAACACGCACCACTTCCTGGGGCAGCCTGCCCCACCCTTGCCTCCTCTGGCTGGAAGACAGCCTTGGTGAGATGATTCCTGTTAGCTGCTCTCCTGGGAGATCAATGCTGTCTCTCCAATAGCTCCTCCCCGCTCCTGGTTTTAGCCCTTGAGATCACCCACAGGAAGTCAAAGCCCCTTCCATGCAGGCTGAACACTCACACGCAGTCTACTTAAACATGTCTTCCGGAGCCCCGACTGGAAAGGCTAATGAAAACGCACCCAAGAGACGTACTGTGAAAGCCCAGCCAAGTGCCCAGCCTGCAGCAGGGCCTGGACACTGCCCTCTGTCTACACTGGCCCTGGGTGAGGAGCTCGGGAAAGAGACTCCAGGGGCACTGCAGGCCCTGGCCTTCTGTGCTGCTCCTCCTCTGAGAGGCCAAGGCCATGTGGTCTTGCTCTTTTATCCCCAGCCCTCCCCTTACTCCTTTTCAATAGCGACTTGACTCCACTGCTCTGGCTTGAAATGACCTCACACATTCCCACTTCCTCACCTCAGTCCATTTCCTTGTGGAATCACTCACAGTAACAGATCCCAGGATGACCTGAGATCGACCCCCCCACCCCGAACCCATGAGTCAGAGACCCATATGCTGACCAGTCACAGTGCCAGGAAGGAGGCCAACATCACCAGGGGCCCACGGCAGCCAGGCTCTTTCACATTATCCTATGACAAGAAGTCTATGGGGTAGGGTGCTTCCCTCTCTCTCTCTCTCTCTCTCTCTCTCTCTCTCTCTCTCTGTTTCTACTCTGTAAGAAGCAAGGGCTTTGGGGGTAGGGGGTAATTCCAGAACTTGCTCATCTCACTTTCCTTATGCAAGTATAAATTTGCCATGTGTGGCTGCTACGTGTGTGTGCGTGTGTTCACATACATGTATGCATATATATGAGTATGTGTATAAATGTATGTATATGTGTGTATATGTATTGCATATATGCATGCTTTATGCATGTGTGTACACAAACACACATGTACAAATTTTTTAATTTTTCCATAATGATTTCTGGCCAGTGTCCCACATCTCTGCTTGTACTGCTAAGCCTGCCTTTAAGAACCCTCTAGGAGAAGCAAAGCCTTTGAGGTGGGCAGAACTCGGGCCTGGGCATGAGGAGACTGAGCCTCATCCGAACAGCGACACCACACTGCTCAGCTGCTCACGGGTGCCAGACCCTGTCCCAGGTCCTTTACATCCATGATCTCATTCAACCATCCTTATCTGACTGAAGAGAAGGCAGATTCAGAGGGGCAAGCAAGAGCTGGATACAAATTCAAGTACTCGATATGATTCCAACTCCATAGAGTAATATCTAAAGGAGAAAGGAAACAAGCCAAATGTGAACAGTGGTCGTGTGTGTGATGGTAGTTCAGATGATTTATGTTTAGCTTTATACTTTTCTTTATTTCCAGATTTTCTACTGGAAGCACACACAGCTTTTATAACTCCCTCCTCTATACACATTCCAAGTCCCGGAGTCTTCTCTCCCTGACTAGACTATCTCGGTCTCATGTATCTTCTCTTCCTCAGGCCTGCATGGCTCCAGCCACACTAGCAATGTCATTCTTCTCCAGAAAAGCAAGGGCCATCCTGTAAGAAGCCCTGACACTGCTAATCTAATGAACGGGCTTACATTCCAACAGGTGAGGGACGAGGTCCCCAGGCCTGCATCCCTGCCACACCTCTGGTCGCTAGACCATGGACTTTCAAGTCCAGTGAGGCAGGCCCCTTTCCCAAGAGCCATGCTGGGGAAGGGGGAAGATAATACCTCTGACATGATCTCAGCTATGCCCACAGACCCCTTGCCAGTCAACCCCACAAGAAAGACACCTGCCTACCTGGTTATAGGCCAGGACCTGACAAAATAACATACATCTCAGCACACACACCAAGCCCATCTCACTGCTAAAAACTCAGCAGCCTATTCTGCATATGCCCTAAATCACCTTCATGACCCATCGGCTGCATGGGAGTACTGTGAACTCCAAATTCCAATTTCCAGGAGGCCACCCTATCTCAAAACTAATGGGAGAGATAGCTAGAATAAGCAAATTCATAGAGACAGAAAGTAGAAGGATGGTTACCAGGGGCTGGGGGAAGAGGGAAATGGGAGTTAGTGTTTAATGGGTACAGATTTTCAATTTGGGATGATGAAAAAGTTCTGGAGATAGATGGTGGTGATGGTTGCACAACCATGTGAATATACTTAATGCCACTGAATTCGAACATTTAAAAATGGTCATAATAGTAAATTTTGTCATGCATATTTTCCCACAATAAAAAAAATAAAATAAAATGCATTAAGAAAACAAACCAACGCCACCTTACAGTAGGAGCTGTGCAAGGCCTGAGGGCAGAATTTGTGGCCTAATTAACAATGAAGCAAATTATCTAAAATACTTTTGAGTTAAAATGTAATAAAATAAATAGCGAAAGAATCCTGCTGTTTTTTTATTTGGCTCAATGGCATAATTTCTTGGTTTTTGTTTTTGTTTTTGTTTTTTTTGTAAGTCATCTGGGCTTCTCTCAGTCTTCCTTCCAAATCTCATTTGACTCCAGGAAGCCTTTGGAAGCTCAGCCCTGCCAAATTCCAATTTTTATCTCTTATTCTGCCTTCCCCAGGCACAACCAATGCCGCCCCTCCCTCACTCAGCACCTGTAAAATCTGCTTCAACATCACAGGGAAGGTTGGGTAGGGGCTCCCTGCTCTTAGCTTTCAGCGCCTACCATCCCTTGCCTGCGGAGAACACTCCTGGTGTTCTGACAGTCCCTAGACAGTACAGCCAGCAGACTGCAGTTCCTTGAAAGCAGGGAGCATTCTTCCCTGCAGTGTACAGATTCCCTAAAAACTCCCCAAGGGCAGGTCCAGATCAGCCCAGATCTGTTGGACATGCCATCAGACTCGAACGAGGAGAAACAATGGCCGTGTCATTAGATAAGACTTCTGTCTCTCAAAATCAGAGCTTCGCATATTTTTCATTGACTAACATCAATTTCAGGGACACTGGGTATGAATCCTGTTCACGTTAGGAGAATCCTGCTGCGAGGCAAAGAAGCTTGCCCGTTTGAAAAAACAGTAAGTCTGACATATATACCATACTTACTGTTCTTTTTTTTTTTTTTTTTTTTTTT
>NW_006799037.1:2601298-2611268 GCF_000442215.2 Lipotes vexillifer | reverse complement strand
CACGTGGGACCTTCCCAGACCGGGGCACGAACCCGTGTCCCCTGCATCGGCAGGCGGACTCTCAACCACTGCGCCACCAGGGAAGCCCCATACTTACTGTTCTTAAGCACAGCACATGGATGTGAACAAATCCTTTTACCCCAC
This sequence comes from Lipotes vexillifer, assembly GCF_000442215.2. Taxonomy (NCBI): domain Eukaryota; kingdom Metazoa; phylum Chordata; class Mammalia; order Artiodactyla; family Lipotidae; genus Lipotes; species Lipotes vexillifer. Next base: position 2,611,124 of record NW_006799037.1, on the reverse strand, counting down.
TAACTCCTAGTCTTCCTTCAAAGCTCTTTTCCTCTAGACACTCTCCACCTCCCTGTCGCCAACCCCTTTCCAAAATGGGTTGGATCTCTCCCACAGTATCTGTACTTACCTCAGTTACAGTAAGTCCTGTGCTGAAATTAATTTTTCACTTCCCTACTCCCAGTTCCTAGCACAAGGCCCTCTCTATACAGTATGTGCTAAATGAATGAATGAATGCTCAGACCTTGGGAACATAATAATCCTTGACATTTAACGAGCATCTATGAAGTCTTGAGCAGCAAGGTAAAAAGCTTTCTATGTATTAAAGAAGTTAATCATTGTAACAAACCAAGGCATCATTAGATACTATTGTCTAATGATAATGGTATCCCCACTTTTCAAAGAATTAGAAAAGTTAGCAACTTGGCAAGGGCACATGGCCAGAAGTAATGAACTTGTGACTTGACATCCTAGAGCCAGAGTTCAGAGCCCACATCTGTAACCACCATCCCATACAGCTCCCACACAAAGTGGATGGAGGGATCCAAGTGCTGCCTCGTACACCACATCAGGGATGCGGTCTCTGCTCTAGACCCTTTGGTTCATGATACTCCCCTTCTTTCATCAAACTCCAAAATGCCAGGATCTGGCATAATGAGATCTCGATGCAATAGTGGATAACTGTGGTGAATATACCAACAAAAAGTCAGCTGAGCGGTGGGTGACTTTCTAGCCCGGGTGGGTATGGCAGAGGCAGGCCAGCTGATCACCAGACACATTGCTCCTTCCTCCTGGGCCCTTCCTCGCAGCTGTGTGAGCCCACGTGACCAGTTCCAGGTAATGGAATATGAGCAGAAGTGACGCACGCAACTTCTAGGACCAACCCATGAGAACCTCCCATGGCAATCCTCCAGGCTCTTTCCACTTCCGCCAGAGCACGGCAGCCACGGAAATCACACGTGCAGGACGGCAAAGCCATGAGAAGGAAGGAGCTGGGCTCCCTGATGCCCACTTGGAGGAAAGCAGTCTATGACCAGGAACGTTTGGACGTCACATATGTGAGAAATAAACCTGAAGTATGTGAAGACACTGAGAATCGAGGGCTTATCTGTTAGGCAGGAAATATCAATTAACCCAGTAGGTAAACCACAGCACGGTAGGAATGCCAGATTTGTCATCGCCTGACCACCCCTCATTAAGGAACCTCCCCCCACACATATATACCCTGTGGTGAACATACCTTATTATATACCCCATAATAAGACAGGAGAATGGGACAGATAGGCTAGTCGTCTCCTTGGTTTCAATAACCCCCTGAGCCCTCAGGTCCCGAGTCCCTGGAAGCCTATGTGGTGTGGTGGAAAGAATGTGGTGGACTTCCGAGTCCCCCAGCATTCCCTTGAGCAAGTCACAAACAACACAGGGTCCCTGTGAAAATTAGATGAAGGTGCCTCCCGTGGGGCGGGCTCAGGATGTGCTTTTCCAGCGTCCTTCCAGCCCACTGCCCTGGGGATAACACCCACCACCCGAGGTAGCCCAAGCCAAACCACAGCAGAAATAGGGGCATTTTCACATAGATGGTAAGGGTGATCATCTCCCCTTATCCACCTTAAGCTGAGATGGGACAGTTAAAGCATATTTTCCACCGAGTCTTTGCCCAGCACACCCTTAAAGTCACCCCCCAGGTGAGCCTTTGTGTCTGGATGGCTGAGCTCAGGCCTCAGGGATTGCAACCCTCGTAATTAGTCTGGAGGATAGAGAAGGATGCTGGGGAAGAGGCATAAAAGTCATGGAAAAGTGAACTTGAAAATGATTTCTCAACAACGCCTGCTCGCTCTGCACACACCATACCCAGGAGCCCAGGACAACCACAGAGCAGTCCCTGCCCCAGAAGCTCACAGCCCAGCCGTGTCTCATGGAGTCTGTCCTCCAAAGGCTCCCCCATTTTGAAGAATTGTGCCAAGTAACTACATTTTTTCAAACCAAAAAAAAAAAGAACTCATTGCCTAACAAAAGTGTTTTTTGTTCTTTTTTGGATGTGTGAATTTAACAATGTGAAATCAGTCTCAAAAATGTGCACAAATTCAACCACAGTTAGATCTACATTTGCTCTTAAAAATGGCACTCTCCCTCCTTCCCCTCACAGTCTAGGCTCCCAGTAGAAAAGTCTAGCCTGGCAATGTCCACTTCCTCACTTCCACTCACCCTCTAATCTACCATCTCATTCCCCCTCCCACACATAGCCCACCTAGGCATCATGCCCAAGGCCACCACCAACTCTGTGGCTACATCTAACTGTCACTTATTGGACCTTATCTTGCCCATGGTCTCTCCCATCTTCAGTCTGTGCAGACACATCTCTCTCTGAATGCCCCTGAAATTTCCCCAGATTCTGATCTGTACACTCCTCCTGTTTTCAAGGACCTCAACACGCCTACAGATCAACCAATATCTACATCCCAATGACCCATCAAGCTATCCCTCTGTCGTGAACCTCCAGCTGCTTTCCAGACCTGTATTCAACTGCCAAGTACACTCTTCCCCTGACTGTCTTGCAGAGACCTCACATGTGGTCAGTTTACCTTCCGCCTTCACCTCCCTGGCACCCCCAGCCTCAGTAAACATCACCATCTGTACCCAGATTCTCACGCCACACCCCTGGAGTCACCTCCTCTGCTCCCTTTCCCTCACCTCGAGGAGCCAGCCAGTCACAGAGCACTGCCTCCGCAATAGCCCCAGTCACTGCCTCCCGTCCAGCCTCCCCTATCATTTAACTCTCAAAACCTCCTCATAAATGCCCTTCCTGCTTGCTCCCTCCAGTCCACCAGCCTCTCTCTCGAGCTGCTGCCAGAGAGATCTTTCCACCAGAAATGCACACTTGGTCAGGTTCTGTTCCTGTTTCAAACCCTTCAGCAGCTCCCTGAGCATGTTCAGGGTGAGAGCCAAACACCTCAGCAGAGCAAGACAAAACCCACCTTCCTGATTCGCCCCTTGCCTGCTCTCCAGCCTGCCACCTCACCATTTCCCTGACGCCACGTCCAGACCTACTGAGCCATCTGCATCTGTAGCTCCCTAACAAACTGAACTCTTCCAGGCCTCCCTCCCTGTGCCTTTGCTTATGCTGGTCCCTCCATCTAGAAGGCCCATCCAGACTCCGTTCACTTGGTAAAAACCCAGTTGGCTTTAGGGCTGAAACATCAAAGGCAGCAGAGTGTCAGGGGTCCCAGTGTGGGCTCTGGAGTCAGGCAGACTTGTTACAAACCTGACCCACCACTTACTAGGTGTGTGAGCCTAGATGAGTCACCTAATTTCTTTGAAGCTCAGTTTCCTCACCCATAAAATGGAGATAATAACAGTCCTGACCTCACTGGGTTACATGAGGATGAAACTGTGACGCCAGGCTAGGCAGTATCCTTGGCTGCAACTCTTCTTTGAAGTCTTAGCTTGGTCTCCCCACACCCCCTTCTCCTACACTGTACTCCATGGAGGTTCCAGTGATGGTTGCATACAGACTATCGCATGAACTATCGCATGGGTCTGCCTGCCTCACTGGACCGTGAGCTCTCTGACGCCAGATGCTGCATATCCAGGGCCTGGTACCTGTGCCTCTGGCAATGGCAGATGTTCAATAACCACTGCTTGTTGGTAAAATCCAATCAAGAGCAGCCACAAAATTTAGGCTGTGTCGTGGCGTGAACCGTGACTGCCCTTTCTCTCTGACCACCACCAGAATGACCACGGGAGCCTCCTAACTCGTCTCCATTTCGCATCTTCCCCTTCCCGTCTTGTCTGCACCACCCCACACTGCTCATAAAGCCCTCAGGGCTCCCTAAGCCCCACTGTATAAGTCCCAACTCCCATGATGGGCTCGTCAGCCCCCTCCACACAGCCCCCATTTCCTTGTTAGGCTCAATTCCCAAAGGTCTTAGGGCTCCCCTGTGGCTGCATCAGACAGACTGGCCCATTTAATGCTCCACATCTGGTCTCTGCCTTCCTCCTCCCATCTCTGCTCAAATCTTACCCATCCTCTGAAGCAAAGTCAGGCCCTGGAGTACTAACTGAAGACCTACTATGTGCTGGCATCACAGTCTATTCAGGGAATCAATTTTAAATAATTATAGGTAAGAGCTGCAGTAGAGGTGGGTACCAAGACGTGTGGACACAGAGATGGGAGATGGAGTGACCCACAGCCTGGAGAGAGGCTCGCAGAAGAAGCGGCGCCAGAGCTGGATCTTAAGGGATGAGCTGGAGTTTTCAGGCACAAAAGCTTCCCCATCCCGTACTGACCCTTCTTTCACATGCATTCTTCTTACTCTCAGAGTCTGTGCCAGAGGTCACCAAACCTGGTTCTACACCACACGATTCACTAGGAAGTGTCCAAAAATACAGCTTCCTGGGCCTACTCCCACACAGAATCTCTGCAGCCTGAGGTCCAAGGGGGAAGCTGCTAGGCACTCTGGAGACCAGGGGAACAAGCTCTGTCTTCCCAGCTTCTGAGAAATTACCATCTAGTAATTCCTAGAGACAGACAGTTATAACACACATGGGGTCATATGAGACACAGAACCGGCCATTCGGCACTTCATTTAGCCTTGAACCCAACAGTTTTGTGCATTATGCTTGTCTGGACAATATAATGTATAAACTTCTTAAGGAAAAGGCCAGTGTCTTTTGTTTCTTTTCTATTTCCCAGAATATTCAGCTCAGTTCTAAGTATGCAGTTGGCATTCAATCAATATTTAATCAAATAATTCAACTTTTTGTATCATGTCCCTTTGGACTAATTCACCCATTAACGAACTGTCTACTGATTTTTATCTTTGTAATTTTGGTGCCAGTGTGGTGTCTGCTCCTAGTAGGTAATCAGTACATGTTTGTTGAATGAATGAACATTTACCGGTAAAAATTTATTTCAGGAGGAATGGAACAGCTCTCACTGTACCACCTTCAGAGTTCACTTAAAAGACTTAAAACATTTTTCATTTGAATTGTAGGCCTTTAATTTCAGGATTAATTTCCTGATATGCAATTATACATGCTTTGTTGTTTGTATTATCATTAATGTTATTAGCAATGTAAAATAATACCTCCCTGGATCTCGGAGGTCAGCTGGCCTCTGTGCAGGTGTGCCCGGGGCGGGGGAAGGGGAGATGCTTGCCTGTTTCTTCCAGTGAGGTGTCCACCCAGCCGGCAGTTCAGCTGGGCACACCCATTACCCCAGTCTCCACACAACGGCCTATCAACTGCATTCAACCTTTCCGAGCAGGTGTGTGCACATGCACGGGCAGGTGAGCCCTGCCTGAGTCAGAAAAGCCTAATGGGCTGTTCGAAACCTAATGACATGTCAACACACTTGGGAAGCTGGGATCTGTGATTTAAATGTGAAAAGCCCTGCGCTGCAGAAAAGCAGTCTGACAAAACAAGGATACGCATCAGGAGGCTCTTGGGAGACATGTTCAAGCATGGGATGCTCAGCCAAGCGGGGACGGGCTGGGCAAGCTGGGGTAGCCAGCAGGATGGACTCTACCTTGCTTTCGCTGGGGCCCACATTCCCATGCTTTGTTGCTGTTACTGTTCTTTGTTTGTATGTTAGGCTTGTTTTAAGCCTTGAAAATAGGACTCATAGTCTTGAGTGGGGGAATTTCTGGATGTGGATGAAAGTTCTTCTGGCCCTCCCTCCGGGCCCAAACCAGGAGATAGGAGAGTCTGTAATTCCTTTTGTGCCCAGGACCAGAGGGATCTTTCCTGGAGTGCGTGCTGGATCGGGCAACTCAACTCAGCCTGAGAGATATTCAGTCCTTTTAGCTTCTGCTGGAAAACGGGAGGGTTTACTTGCTGGTAATGTATTTGTTCCTATATTCATCCCACAGATACCAATTACCTTGTGCCGGGCAATGTGCTAAGTGAACACAGCTTAATGGTTCTCAGATGCAGCCTCTGCAGGGTGAGCAAGCCAGAGACTGACAGGGCGAGACAGCCCTGAGCAATGCTGTCTTCCCTTCACTGGACCCGCCCAAGGGGCTCTGTGCCCACATCAAATGTGCCGTTACCAGGGGGCTGGTTCAGGTGTCTGAGCAGAAGGGAGAGAGAAAGACTGTTTGGGCCACATCCTTACTATGAAGAGGAACTGAAGTCTCCTATGAACTGTTTTCACAAAAGCTCTTTAAAACCATGCAAGGTTTCAGACAGTAAATACAGAAAGGCCTCTCTGATTAGGGCAGAGCCAGTCCCTAAAATACACTCAGCTGCTGACCCCACTTCTGAGGAGATGATTAGCTTGACAGGTTGTGCTTTGTTGTTGGTAACGGCTGTTACCAACAACAAAGGCTGACCTGGAGGGTGATGTGAGCCTGTGTGAGGGGGGCCACAGAGCTCTGAGCGGAGGGACACCTGGCTCTCCAGGTGACACTCAAAGGCCACGTTCCTGTGAGCTCAGAGATGCTGAGACAAGCACTCCAGGACCAGCGACTGCCTTGGCCATTCCTCACTCGGTGGGTCAAAACGCCCCTCCCTGACCCACACCCCGACAGAGAGCAGCCCCAGGGAGGACCACAGAAGATGTGACCGAGCCAGTGAATTTTCTGTCAAGGTTCGGGAGACAGTCTCCTGCCATCCCGACGTAAGACATTTGGGTTGGCTGAATGAAGGCGCTGGACACTTCTCTAGGTGTTTGGGCTTATGTTCTGAAAAACACATTCCCTAAAGCAACCACCATCCCAGAAAGGATTTCCTCTTTCCTTGTAAAGAAATGAAACCCAGGGGGCCACAAAAGATGGACTGTGACACGAGACCAGGAAGACCTGGACTCCAGATCGCTCTCCGGGTTTTTGCTCCCCTCCCCTCCATGAAGGGTACGCCAGGCTCAAAGTTCTGCTTCCAGAATAGGTTTCTTGGGGCAGACTTCGGCAAGGAGTTCATTAGAGAGGAGAGAGGCACGAGTTCCCGAAAGGCTCTCTCTCTTCCCCAAGACCCTTCTCACTCTAAAGGGCTGGGATTTTTAAAAGATTCTGGCTCACCCTCAGAGCAAACGATCCACTTCCTAGATACTTTTGCCTTGTAAATATTGTCCTTAAAAACAGCAATATATTTTCGTTGATCTTTAAGTAGCCTTCTCACCCCACACCCCCAGCTGCTGCAGAATTATTGTGTGGCTTTGTCTGGAATGCAAAACAATCCCTGGAGAGACAGGCTGCACATGAACTCACAAGGGTGTCTTCTATCAGCTTATTTGGCAAGAGGAATCTGAGACATTTTAAATATGAACTGTCAGTGTGGCCCATCCCACCCCAATGCCCTAGCGCCATCAATAAACACCTCCACTGGTTCATGAGACACAAAATGTAGAAAATGGACACAAACTGTCTGAACACAAATCTCACAAACACTTCTACAGGGAAAGGTACTTCAGACGCCTGGAGAATTCATATCTGGAGAATCTCTGCTGGTCTGACGTTTCCTTCAACGACTCTCACATAATTAGCAAGTGTTTTACAAAGCCCTTAACGGTCCGGTCCCAAACCCCTCCTCCCCCAGCTTATCTCCCAACTGAAAGTTCCACTCCTTCTACGTCAGCTGAGAAAATATGCCCATGACTCCTCACTTCCAAGTACCGAATCAAGCCTTCATACTGCCACATCTTTCACTTGGAAAACTCTCTGCCTCCTTCTCTGCCTGGCAATCTCCTACTTACCCCCTCAATACCCAAGTCCCAGAGCACATGCTTGGTGCCAGTTTCCCTGTGTGTTGCTCTCTTCTCAGTGCTTTCAGAGCACTTCGTGTGTGACGCATTATGACACTGCTTAGAGCAGTGGCTGTGACTCTATACACATCTGTCCTGCCACCAGGTCAGGCCATGAACTCTTGGGAATAAAGGGACCAGGTCTTACTCACCTTTGCAACCCCACAACCAAGCCCAGAGCCTGGCACTCAGAAGTCCCATCATAAATGCTTGATGCCTCGGTCAATGCCCGGCCCACTTGGCCCAGCTCTCCCTTCTCCATGCAAAGAGAGGCCGTGTGAAATGTGGAGCAAGGAAAGGCTTTAAGATCATACCCCCCGCATCTGAGCCCTGGCCCCCGTGGGACGTGGGCTAGTTATTTAACCTGTATCTGCCCATTTTCTCCTCGATATAACAAACAGCCATGCTCACCTCTCAGAGGGCCGCAGTGAGGAAAAACAAGGTAAAATATGTAAACCCAGTGCCTGCTCAATGGAAAGAGCTCACGATACATTTCCTTGAGCTCAGGAGGAAGTGCTGAGCCAAATGGAGCCCTCTAGAAAACAGTCAATGGCTTCTGTTCTGGTTTACGTGCCAGCAACACAGTGATGGGGCGGACAGCCTCTAGCCCAAAGCGCCCCCTCTCAGAGCAAGGGATGGTGTAGGCTGCACTTGATTCATGCCCTCAGCTCCAGAGTCTCAGAAAGAGGCATGATTAGCAACAAAGCTGATTTCTGTCTGAATGATAAACCCACAAGAGTCCACTATTGCTGAGGCTGGGCCATCAGATCCTTCATTTCCTGTCTTGCATTAATCTTTCACACCAAGCCACACCATAAAACAGAATACTGCTGACCCAACAGTGTTAAATCCCTGAGTACAAGTCAAACAGCCCACATGTGAGAGAAGCCTCAACCTCGTGGTGATGTCACACCCAGGTTTTATTAGGTCTCGATAAACAAGGAGGTTATTGTGGGCCCTGATAACACCTTGGACAATCAAGCCCAGGGTCAAGGAGAGGAGTGGAAAGGGCAGTGGCTGAACCCACGAGAGGAGGCAATATGGCACTGGGGAAATAGCCACTTTGTATCAGGTTTGTGATTCCAAGGCTGGGAATCAGGAGACCTGGCTTGCATCTCGGGTTCCACCTCTAGCTTGCTTTATGGGTCTGGTTAAGTCACGTCTCTGGGCTTTGGTTTCTTTACCCATAAAACTGGAGAAATAAATCAGATGATCTGTAGGCTCTTTCCAGCTTTCACGCCCAAAGATCATCAGTCTTAGAGACAGATCCACCCTCCTCAACCCTTGCCCTTTGTGTGTTAGTTGTTTGTCTGAGACATCTCTTAGCTCCCCCTGAGCAGCTTTCCACCGACACCACAACCATTATTGCTCCAGAGTGTCTGGCCACCCCTGACCACAGAGCCTGGCCAGGGAAGAAGATGATAAACTTGGGGCCATGTGTTTAAGAACATATCTAGTATCCTTTGGTCAAACAACTGGACAGAGTCCAGGCACCTCAGGACATGAAGATCTTGGATATCCCAACCACCCCTAAGAACCTGGGCTGGTTTCTTTCCACTCACAGGTTAATCCCACTCCCCTCCTATACCAACCTGTACCTCCTAGGTCCCCAATGCACTTTCAAATCATTAGACAGTTTTTTCCCAGGCTGCTTGGCAGGAGACTACAGCAGCAACAGGCAGTTTTTATCTGCACTCTGGCATATCTTGGGGTGGGGCAGGGGAGAGGCAATGCTACAAAGTCCAGGAGAAAATGCCTACAGAAGCAAGCAGAGGAGGTGGCGACCTGGAGAAGACGGTGCTGACCCCGAGGACAGGCAGAGTGGGCCCTGGGAGTCTAGGAGGCCCCTTTAAGATGCCACAACCCTCTGTGCCTCCCTTACTTCCTTAATAAGAAATCTGAGGGCAGGTGAAGTTCTGCAGCTGGCCCGTGGCCATGCCATGCCGATGAGCTGTGAACAACCAGCACCAGATCATGGGTCTTTTGACCTCAGCCTACTCTTTTTTCCACTCTACTCTGCTGCCCTCGAGATCTAATTAGGTTGCTCTAACGAGGCCAGCTGGATCCCCTGCAGACTCTAAGCAACATGACCCAAGTGTCACTCAGGGA
>NW_006799037.1:2594612-2600706 GCF_000442215.2 Lipotes vexillifer | reverse complement strand
CTCTCAGGGAAAGAGCAGGCCCAGCAGGTATTTTGATAACTGCCTCCCCAGCCCCATGCATTCCTTCCCAACCTGACATGGTCTACTACTCTTTCTCCAGCCCTTGCCACAAAATCTTAAGGAGTTCAGAGGGGGAGTGAGAAAGGAGAGGTGGGTCTTTCTGTCCCTACAGAACCCTAAATACCTAAGATAACCCACAAAGATCTCTCTCCTTGGGTCTAGGGGAGATTGACGGGGATGAGTGGCAGGAGGGAACTGGATTAAGCTGCTGGAAGTCTGACCTGATTAGGCCAAGAGTGTTCCCTGTGAGCAATTAGATGGGTCATCTGAAGGTGTATGATGACAAACAATAGGATCTGTCTCTGCCAGGGACCTTTCAAGACCAATGTTGGTCAGATCATCTCAGCATCAGGAGGAGTTAAAGACTCAAGGAATTAATTATTCAGTGTGCGTGACCCAGTTCCCGGAGGCGAGGCTGGGTGAGAAGAGAACTCACTAGTTCCTTATCGTGGAAAGAAATTCAAATACTTCACAGGGTAGTGTTCCCTGTGCTGCCAAAGAGGATCCATTCATGGGTAAGAGTGACCCCCACCCCCCACCCCCCCAAAAACGGGAAAAAATAGCCAAAGTTCACTCATTCAACAAATATTTATTGAGTTCCTCTTATGTCCTGGGTCCTTCAGAAATTTGCATATGGGTGAAGCTTAGTAGGGTATAAAGATGAGAGAATTTATAAACAGGAGGCCTGGGCTGTGGCCCAGCTCAGCCCATAGACAGCTACATTAACCCTGGGCAGGTCACAGCCTAAGTCAAATTCCTCATCTGTGAAATAGGAGTAAATGAAGATTTACTTATTATGAAGATGAACTGATCTTGATGAAATGTAGAGTGTAATGTAAGCCAAAGGTGTAAACAATAATGATGTGATACTGCACACTTTCCCTGCAGAAGTTTATAACCTGGTCATGTTTTGGAAAACAACTCAAGGTCAAGGTACCTATTTGGCAAACATCACATTCTCTGTAATTTGGGCAAAGTGTACGTTTCAACCTGCCAGTGGAGATGGAGCCTGCAGTCAGGACCAGGATCCCAGTCTGTGTGTCCAGGAAGTTGCAAGAAGAGGCAGGGTGAAACTGGAAAAAGCAGGACCAACCTGGTCCTGTATCATGTCTGGATGGAATGAATGTTTCAGGAAAGCCCTAAGATTGAGATGGGGGAAAAGACCAACTGGAAGTGTGGTCAATCAGAAACAAAACAAAATTCATTTGAGCACAATAGAGGTGAGCCGGCCAGAAATGCACACACTTCCCTCCCCATACACATTTCAGACAATGATGGAATTGTCTATCGTTCAACCCTCCTCTATGCACGCACTCCACGTTCTGTGTTTCTCCGGGAAACGGGAGGGATTCTCAGGCCCCAACAGGCTGGCTGATCAGGACGTCTTTGCCCAGACACTAAGAACCAGAACTACGAAAGCAGCTTTCCCCTAGATCCTGCCAAGCCCTTCTCATGCTGCTGTTCAGCACCTCAACATGGACTCCTCACCCTCTCCAGCCCCCCTCCACCGGGGATCCTCAGTGCCCATGAGGCCAGCCTCTGAATCCCCAGCCATGCCTGCCGGCTGCCCTTCCTCTGGGGCCTGTACCCTGCCCCAGCCTCACCCTCCCCTCCTTCCCCAGTCCACTGGGCTCTGCAGCCCCCAGCCACCACCCACCCCTGGTCTCACACCTCCAGGGAAGCTCCTGAGGCAGGGTCAGTTTTATTCATGTCTACCTTCCCTCTGACTCAGGGCATTCTGTAAGTTCTTCACCCTCCTGTAAATGCAGACAGATGGTCCCCAAATGTTCTCTGATGGCCGTATACAGAAGGGAGGCAGAGGAGGAGAGAAGGGGCGTGGAAAGAAAGTTAGACTAGAAATCTAGGACCTGCCTTCCAAATCTCCACTGGACAGCAGTGGGTCATGCAACCTTGAGAAAATATCCTCAGGCCAGGCCTCAGTTTCCCTATCAGGTAATGAGGGGTTTGCTCTAAATAACCTCTTGGGTTCTCTCTAATTATAAAATTTGGTTATAGAAACCAGACTAGCCTGGTTCACAGGAGATGTGGGTCTTGGACCTTAACAGCCTATAGTCTGAGAGCTCAGACCTCAGCCTCCATGTCTGTAAAATAAATGGGGATGACTTGACTACCCCTCCCCAGGTACGAGGCCCCCACGAGACAGAAGATAGGACCTCGTGAGCCATAAAGCCCTGAAGAAAGCTCAGGGCTTGAACTCCTTGAGCCAACAAACACTGTTGCTCCCCTGCCATGTGCCCAGCCCTGGCGCTGCCCGGCTCAGACAGGAAGCTTGGAAGACGGATCCTTGCCTTCCAGGCTTCCACAGCTGGTGCGGGAGGACAAGTGGACAAAACTCGACTCAGCCAGTGACACACCTGAGATCTGAACAAAGCACTAGGGGAATGGAGAGGAGGAGGCCCCAACTTTGCTGGGAGAGTGAGGGAAGCTTCTCAGAGGGAACACGTGTCCTGGATGTGGAGATCTGTTCCGGGAGTTGTGGGACTGGAGCTGGGGTGGAAAGGAGAGGAAATTTTCAACTCTTGGACAAATGGTCTGGAAAGTCACTGGAGGGGCCCTTGAAGGCCAGTGGGAGAGTGACAGGCAGACATGTCTTTGAGGAAGGTCTCTGGCAGCATTGAAGAGGACAGAGCAAGGGGACAGAGTAGGGCCAGGAGAGCAGTGGGAAGGCTCTTACATAGTTCATGAGGGTGATGATGCCATACAAGTCATTGATTTTTCACCTACACAGAGGCTTCCAGACCCTACGCCTCTACGCACCTGCTGAATTTATGGAAAGATACGAACAGGTTTGCTCTCCTTACAATGGAACCCAAGCAGAGGAAGATGCTGTGATCATATCTGCAACTCTTGGACAAATGGTCTACCATGCTTGGAAGTCACTCCCTGAGGAAGCTACCCGGCCAGATTCCTGTCTTGGCACAGACCTGGGCCAGCAGGAGACGGAAACAGCATCAGAGCTGGGAGTGGAGTCAGGACAGCTGAGCGGAAGAGGGACAGAGATTCCATCCACTCAAAGCCCACTGAGTCACACAGGTCTTTCATGTCCCCAAACACGTCTCAGTCTCAATCCCTGCCACACTCCCTTCTCTGACAGTGTGGGAGGGCTGTGCGGCCTTGGAGGTGGTAGGCAAAGACAGAGGGCTTTCGCCAGCCACTGTTTCTTCATAGGGGTTACATTCACTTGGGCTTGAAGGAAGAGTGCAAGCACCCCTATCCTTTCCAAAGCCTGAAGCCAGCCCCCCAGGAGCGACTCAATGGCAGAAAAGAGATCCACCACTGTGACTTACTTACTTGATTCTTAGGCATCACGATGACTGAAGTCAGCTCCTCCTAGGACAAGCCATGCACAGGTTGCCATATTCCTTTAAAAACAAGAGCCCAACAAGGAATGTCAAGTAGCTTATCTTACATTACAGCCTCCTCTCTTCTCCCCACCAAGAGGTTCCACATGCTGTGTGCACTTTGTCCCGTCATAACACTTTACCCAACAAGAGGAAATGGACAGAGAATGTCTCTTCATGCTCCAAGTTTTTCGTGTGAAGAAAGGAATTATGAGACAGTTAAACACATTCCTCTGTCTGCCACTGGCTGGGTACCCTAAGGCTTATCACACCTCTACACAAAGGCTTGCAGAGAAAGTAAGATGGATCTGGAACAGAACACTCCATTAGTTGCTCCAGTAAAAATAAAAAATGCCAGAATTTCTAAGCTCAGGACATGAGGAAAGTAAAATCAAGCTGGTGTAAAAACTTGGAAAAAAAAAAAAAAAAAAAAAAGAAAAAACTAGGTAACAAGTCACCAATGTAAAATTTGTCATATTTCCAAGGTGGAAAGGTCCAAAACGCTTCCAAATTAGGAAGTCATAAGCATGGACTATCTGATCATGGCTGAGTTTCCTAAACAAATTATGATTTTGCAGAAAATCATAAAATGCAGAAAATTTTATGCAGAAATTGCATAAAATGAAATTTTATGCAAATTTCTGCAGAAAATGCTTCTACACCTGTTTGGAAAATGGAGCCTGGAGTTACAAAAATTTTAAGGATTTACTTTCACAATCCCAATTTTCTAAAAGGTGGCCTCAAAAGGACAAAACTTATGACATGTAAGAAAAAAAGAAAAAGACATGTAAGATTTGAGATTGCCAAGAGGCAATCGCCACACTCCGTGGACATACGCTCGCTTTGCTCGGCAAGGTGGTAGGGCTACTTGCCCACAGAAACACGTACATATTCTCTCTAGTACACAGAAGGCTGCATTTAGAGCCTAGGAGCTGGGACTCACTGTTCAGAATCCTCAGACTATTAATGGGAGAAAAGCAACTATTTACTGAGCACTGGCCATGCATGGAACGAGCACTGTTAGCGACCAGACATGCTTTGTCTCAGTGGCTCCTCACAGACAGGAATAGGGGCTTAGAGGGCAGAAGGCACTTGTCAAGGCCCCAGGGAGTGGCAGGACTCAAGCCCGGGCCTGGCTGACCCAGTGCTCACCGTCTCTCCCACCACACTGAGGTGAGAGGTGTCCCAGCACCACTCCGATGGGCCCGCATGCCCCACGGCAGCCACCTGGGCGGAAGCTGCAGTCATCTCCATCCCCATCATCATTATCAAGCCACACCTCTCCAGCCCATGGCAGCTGACCAACAGGCTGGCCTGCCTTGGCCACATTCTATCAGCCTGAACTAGAGGCTCTGTGCTGCTGCCTTGAGCCAGAAGTCAGAGAGTCAGGAGGTCTCCACCCATCTGCCTCCCTGCTTTTCAAGGGAAGCTTCTGGGTGCAGTGGGTCGGGGAGCTGGACATTCTGGTGCAGAATTCCACTATCGGTCTAGCCAGGTATGAGAACCAGGGGCCGCCCCTGCTCCCGAGATGTCAGGAACGGAAGCCCCTACCAACGCTGGGATGTTACTGAGACCAACAGCAGGGAACAGGGGCTCTCTAAGGTTCTGCCTGGCCTGTCGCATAGTTGGATGGAGGTGGGCATTTCGGGACCAGTCTACAAGGGCTAACCACCAGTCAGATTCCCACATAGGCCTGGGCACACGTTGCGATCCAGCCACTCCAAGGGCCAACCTGTACCCTCCATCTGACCTACAGCCAAACATGCTTCAAGCTCCCTTTAACTCCACTAAACCAGAGGGTCCTAAGGCCAAGCACCTTCCTTCCCCTCAAGGGGCCTCAGTTTCCTCAAATGCAAAATGAGGAGCTTGAACTAATTGGTGATATCCTCACCAAGGACCCTTTCTAACTGCCCCCATCCACAGGCCCTGACTTTTAGAGACACCTACGAAGCTAGCTTATTGTTAAAAGGAGGGAGAGGGATTAACCCACATGCAGGCATTACAACAGGTGGTTCACATGTGCTATCCCAGATAATCCTCCCAGCAACCCAGTGAGGCAGGTAAGTACAGCCACGTCACAGAGGGCAGAACTGAGGCACGGCCCAGCCTCAATCCATACTGACCACAGCAGCCTGGGACTCACGGCGGAGCTGGCCGGGGGGGTCCATGCCCACACTTGCTCCCTGACACACTGCGCTTTGTCATCAATCGGAATGAGGAAATAATCTTTGCTCTCAGATTTGCCATCATGCCAATCCCAAGCAAAGACGTATGAGGTCTCCAGGTCCCTGTGGGCCTGACTTAGGTGGTGCAGGAAAGGTTTCCTGTGAGCTTGAGTGACCTCATGGATCCTGAGGGATGTGAGAGGAACTCTGGGGACCTTCCCACTTCCATAGAGTCAGAGACTCACTGAGGAACCCCAAGCCCTTGGAACAGGGCCTGGCACCCACTAAGCACTCCGTCAGTATTTGTTGAATGGTGGAATGAAGAAATCCAGAGCTTAGATGCACTGAGGGCTTGTTCAAGAAGCGCTAGGCATGAGTTAGTGTGAGACACACCAAATCCAGCTCAGAACCACAAAGCCAGCCCCTCAGCAGTGTGTGCCAAGCAGAGCTCTCCACGCCCAGCCCTCGGCACAGATGAAGGCTCAGATGCTGAGCCAGGACCGCTCT
>NW_006799037.1:2592060-2594562 GCF_000442215.2 Lipotes vexillifer | reverse complement strand
TCATCCTGATTGCCAGGGGAGCACCTGAGAGAGCAAGAGGAATGTCTGAATACAAAGGCTACCCAGCAAAGTGTTCACCAGCACAGGCCCCAGAATCGGGCAAACCTGGGCTCCTGTCTCGGCTCTGTCACTTTAAATTAGTCAGGTGGCCCCAGGCAAGTCACATAATCTCTGTGAGCCTGTTTCTTATCTAAAAATGGGGATACTGTTAGTCCACAGGGCTGTTCTGAAGATGAAATGAGATAATGCTGTAAAGGACAGCCCGGTGTTTAGTTTAGAGTAAGTGCTCGGAGATGGCATCTGCCATATCTGTCTGCATCAGAGTGGGCGGTTAGGAGCACACTGGGAGTAATCTGCTTGGGTTCAATCCCCCGCTCTCCTACTAGCTAGCTATGTGACCTTAGGCAAATTGCTTAAACTGTCTTTGTCACAGCTTCCTGGTGTATAAAATAGGATTGATTGTAAAGATTAAATGAGGCCTGTAAGTAAAGAGCTTAGAATAATTTTTACTTCAAAGTAAGCACTCAATAAAAATTCATCTCCAGAGGACTTCCCTGGTGGCACAGTGGTTAAGAATCCACCTGCCAATGCAGGGGACACGGGTTCGAGCCCTGGTCCGGGAAGATCCCACATGCCACGGAGCAACTAAGCCTGTGCACCGCAACTACCGAGCCTGTGCTCTAGAGCCCGTGAGCCACAACTACTGAGCCCGCGTGCCACAACTACTGAAGCCTGCGTGCCTAGAGCCCATGCTCCGCAACAAGAGAAGCCACCGCAATGAGAAGCCCGTGCATGGCAACGAAGAGTAGCCTCTGCTCACCGCAACTAGAGAAAGCCCGCGTGCAGCAAGAAAGACCCAATGCAGCCAAAAAATAAATAAAATTCCTTTTTTAAAATTAAAAATATTCACCTTCTGCTTAATTATTAATATTACTAGCATCCTTCTCCCTTTGTTCCAATAACAGATTCCACCCCATCCCTCACTCACCAGCCTAAAAGGTAGGCAGGGGACTCAAGATAGGTTCATCAGAGTATCCTTCCTCCTCGGCCACACTCTTAGGTACAAAGGGTGTGCATGTGCTCCAAGCTGGGCCAAGTTCCAATCTGAAAACTCCTGGGGAAGGCCTGATCCTCTTGGGTCAGCTACAGTGCTGTGTGGGGTCAGCTGGGAGCTGCCTGTATCCATGGACTAGGTAGGGGATGCTGGTCCAGGGATGCTGGAGGTCACCTTTCTGGGTGTTCTCTTTCTGGGGCTGGATTCTGCAGTGCCTCCTTTGACTCTCTGCACCTCCCCTAGAACCTTCCGAAGTATCCCTTTCTTTTCGCGGGGGGGGATACGCGGGCCTCTCACTGTTGTGGCCTCTCCTGTTGCGGAGCACAGGCTCCGGATGCGCAGGCTCAGCGGCCATGGCTCACGGGCCCAGCCGCTCCACGGCATGTGGGATCTTCCCAGACTGGGGCACGAATCCGTGTCCCCTGCATCGGCAGGCGGACTCTCAACCACTGCGCCACCAGGGAAGCCCCCAAGGTATCCCATTTTTGCTTAAGCTCATTCAAGTTGGGTTCCTATCACTTGAAACCCAAAGAGTCCCCACCAACAGCAGCAGTCAACAACTGGCTGCTTTATCATCACTAAATCCCACCCAGGAAGAAAAGCCTGCTGCACACTCTCAGTGAGACCCAGGAAGCCAGGGAAAAGCAAACACTGCAGCAAGGTGTCTCCACAAACTGAGGTGAGAGGAGCCACCCACA
Organism: Lipotes vexillifer; assembly: GCF_000442215.2. Taxonomy (NCBI): domain Eukaryota; kingdom Metazoa; phylum Chordata; class Mammalia; order Artiodactyla; family Lipotidae; genus Lipotes; species Lipotes vexillifer. Next base: position 2,592,810 of record NW_006799037.1, on the reverse strand, counting down.
GCCCTTGGACCAATGCCCTTCCTGGGAGAGGAAGATGCTGGAACCAAAAAAAGTACATAGCCCAGTCCTGCGGGCCTGGGCTGGGAACCCAGCCTCAGATATGGGTCCCCTGGGCCATGAGCAATAGGAAAAGTCAAGGAGAGAAAGAAGGAGACAGTTGATTTCCACTGGCTTCACGGTGACACAGAAAAACATCTGGGCAGCTCCTTGAAACAACTCTATTTAGAGGGCGGGTGAGGGAAGAGGAATTATCTTGTCTGAGCCTTTAAATGACCCTTTCACTGGTACGATGTCATCTAACCTTCAGCACAGCCCTAGGAGCTGGATGCTTATCCAAACCACTTTCCAGGTGAGGAGACTGAGGCTCAGAGAGCTCAGCAACTAGCTGGCTGAGGTCACGCTGCTAGTGCCTGCTGCCTGGTGCACTTGTCATGCCGCCTCCCCAGCACACTCTGATCCCCGAGCCTGAGGCCTCCTCTACGCCCAGGCACATCTGCTGCCACTCAAGGGAGGTGGGCTGTGCCGCAGCCCCTCATCTACAACCGGCCCCCACCCCACCCAGAGACAGCATCCCAGGCACTGACAGGACAGGCAGCATCTTGGATGTTTCCTTCTCTGAACATGAGTTATTTCAATCTCCAAGAGCTCCGGTGTGATGTTAACAAGATGGCATGTATCCATGGGTTTTACACAGGATATGCCTGTCAGAATCCCATGGTGAGTTTCTTTATTTTGGTGGCGGGGGGGGGG
>NW_006799037.1:2577222-2591382 GCF_000442215.2 Lipotes vexillifer | reverse complement strand
GGGCAGTCCTCTTAACCAAGCCCTATAGATAGATACTAATCCCCCTGATAGCCTTCGGCATGCAAATGGAGACAGAAGCTTTTGCAATCTATTGCGGAGCCATTGCTGCAGTCCTCCCCCTCCTGAGACGGTATCAGATTCCTGAAAAAGGTCAGATCTCCAAAAAGGCGCCTAGTCTAAGGAACATGTGGGTTATAAGACCTGGGCCAGGGCCAACCAAAAAAGATTAGAAAATTGACATACAAGAGCAAAACACGCTGGTCTCCGGACAAAGCTCCCCCACACCTTGGGATGAGGGAAATAGGGTACCTTTTAGATGTGAAAGAGAAGCAGGAGGCTTAGCGAGGGCCAGTAGATGGCGCAAGAACTCTTCCTCTGTACAATGTTAACCCTTGAGTGGTGTGTTGGCGCGGCCAGGTCCAAACGTATAGATACATAGGTTTTCCGTTTTGAAAGAACCCTCCCATTTACATATTTGGGACCGATTCAGAATTAAAACAAATGGGTCTGTTCCAGATAACTACCACAGATAAAGTAGTTTAATTGCAGCACACATCAGCTGAAAATGGGGTAGGGAGGATGAAAGGGCGAACTCTTTGAGGAGATGACTGACTCCCTCCCCACCTCTCACCTCCGCCCTGGTCAAGGATGAAATCAGTTTGCCTAAAGATCAAAAAAACCCGGTTGTGGGTTTACATCTAGGCACTTGAATATGTAAATGCGTGTGTACAAATAAATTCTTCTCTGTGATCTCCCTTTTTCAATTAAATCACAGGATGATAAATGTGAGACGCCTGCCTGAAATATACTGCAACTACAGTAGTAACACATGTCCCATTATAACGACATGGCCATCGATGGAGCCCGATTCATTTATCATCACGGTTTCCCTAAAAGCAATACAGATTCTCCGATTAAAATATTCCTTTAACATGCTTCTATATTCATAGGCTGCAATGGAGACCTCAGTAACATAATATTTCTTGGGCTGTTTTACAGGCAGAATTGATCTACTCGGGGAAAAAAAATCAAACCCCTTAATTTCAAATATTGTGGGGAGTTTGTCAAAGAGAGGAGCTGGCCTTTAAGAGGCTCACCAGTGGTTTCTGGTGGTTGCTATAAAGAGCTAGAATTGAGGTAGATTTCGGTGGAGGGGTAAAAACGCACAAGAAAAGACAGGATCCAGAGTAGCAAAGACTTTGTGCCCCCGTTGGAGAGAGATGGTTGAGTCCTCGTCAAGGTTGCTGTGGTATCCCAGAAACACCATTCACTTCGAGCTGTGACCGCGCACCAATAACAGCAGCAACTCCGCTGCGCCGGGCTTAGGAGCAGGAATTAGGAGCTCGTGAATAATATGAAAGGGATCCGCAAAGGGGAGAGCCGAGCGAATGAATCCAAACCCCGGGAGCCTGACACGAGAAAATGCGCTAAATGTGGCCGCCTAGACTTCATCCTGATGAAGAAAATGGGAAGTCAAAGTGGATTTACGTTTTGGAACCTCGTCTTTTTATTGACGGTGTCTTGTGTGAAAGGTAGGTTTGCTTTTGGGGATCCCCTCTGCTTTGGATGGAGGTGAGCTGACTTGTCGCCGGAGAGGGGTAGCTTCTTTGCAATTTGCACAGATAAAAATGATCATGATAATACAGAAGAAGGAGTTGATTCACAGCTCTCTTTTCCCCCTCAGATAGGAAATGCATTTTGCTTGCCAGATTTGGCGTTCAATGCAGTGATTGAGCTTGTGCTCAATAAATATTCTTGCAGTATGCTCAAACGAATACGTGAGTTGGTTCGTATACCCTCTAACTAGTGGATATCCAGGCAGAATTCCTCTGCAAGACTTTTCTTGGTGGTGAAGATTACCTTGATTTCTAGTCAAACCAGTGGTGTTTGATGCTTTGGCTGGAATATTTATATTAAAGAGTCTCGTGTAAATGCTTTTTAACCCTTTCAGGTAGGAAAGTTACCGACATGTTAGGAATGTGCTGATTTTAAATGCATTAGGGCACAGGGGTCTTTCACGCATCCCTCACACCAACATGAAGGTGTGCGTGCATATGTGAATTATTTCTACGTGGGCTCTTTTGCATTGATAAATGATAGAGGAGCTTCCATAGGTCCTGTGGTAGAGGTTCCGCTTAAAATGGGGCTTTTAAACGGTCTGAGACGCCATGAAGTGTTAACGAGCTACCTTTGGCGATGAATGAAGGTAGGAGGAAAGTCATTAGCTGACGACCAAAAAGAAAATCCCCAGCAAGTCTCAGCGTTCAGACAGGTAGAGTGAGTGTCACATGCACAACAGACAAGGGGAGGGAGTGGGTAGGATGTAAAATTTATTCCTAAGCAGGAGGGCTAGGGACAGTCAGGATCATTGGAAGGAGAGCTGTCCTCCGGGAGAAAACAGATCCCCATCTCCGTTCTAAAACTTCTCCTGCACCCTGCTGCCCATTAATTGCTGCAAAAAATACTCAGGCGGTGTTTATGACTCATGCCGTCATGGCAGCTCACATAGACGCGAGGGATGTCGTTTTTAGCGAAGCTAGTTTCAAATCCCGGGTGTCTGTGTGTCGGGGGTGGGGGGGGGGGGGGACGGGGGGTGTTTACGGTTTCTTCTCAGTCACTTTTCTCAAGAGATTCTGACTCAGCAGGTACAACTACAGTGCCTGACACACAGCATGGGCTGAACAATATTATCTTTACTTTGTATCATGTTCTTGCCACCTCCTGGGCCAGCACCCAGAGAGAATCTGTTCCTGTTGCTCCAGGCCTTCTAACGGCACCCTCTTAGTTCCCTCCAGGGAAAGAAGCTCCACCTTCAGATGTGTTTTTAAAAGATTTAGAAAAAACAAAGCAAAAACCCAAACCCTGGCCTGGTAGCAAAAACAAAGAATCAAAACACGCTGGCCGGGCTTCCCTGGTGGTGCAGTGGTTAAGAACCCACCTGCCGATGCAGGGGACACAGGTTCGAGACCTGGTCGGGGAAGATCCCACATGCCGCGGAGCAACTAAGGCTGCAAACCACAGCTACTGAAGCCCGCGCACCTAGAGCCCGTGCTCTGCAACAAGAGAAGCCACTGCAATGAGAAGCCTGCGCACCGCAATGAAGAGTAGCCCCCGCTCGCTGCAACTAGAGAAAGCCCGTGCGCAGCAACAAAGACCCGATGCAGCCAAAAATAAAATTAAATAAATAAATTTTTTAAAACCGCACTGGCCGCCTCCCCCTCCTCCTCGCCTCCAGCTGTGGGTTGAGCACGCCAACCAGCACACACAGCTGTCTTCTTCCACAGGCCCCGGGAGCTCAATGCCAAGGTCTGCACAGACATAAAGCAGTGGGGACTGTGCAGTCTGTGCAGACACAGACATCGGCTGGTACCAGAGGAGACTCAGCTGGAGAAGGAAGCGGCAGCTTCCAACGTTTTCTGGAGAAAAACTGGAAACCATGATCTGAGATGATGTGAAAAGCATCCTGACTACAGTAATTTTAAGAAGAGCAGCCTTGTCAGGGCCCCGGCTACACCTGTGGGTGTGGGACAGTTTAGTAAGCCATTCCAGAGGAGCCTCACCCACTGACCCTCACAGGACACACACTTCCCAATGCCACACGCTACCCAGAGCCTCCCTGCCAGCTAACGGTTTTTGTTTGCTTTCCGGCAGTTGGGTTGAGGCAGCGCCTGCCTGCCCCAGTCGTGGGGGATTATCCAGGCAAGTATTTCCCTTAGTTTTCTTATTCTTTTCATAGTTTTATTCTCTGCAATTTAAAAATAAATACATTAATTAAAAGGAACTGGCTGGTGCCCCGGTCCAGGAAGATCCCACATGCCACGGAGCGGCTAGGCCTGTGAGCCATGGCTGCTGAGCCTGCGCGCATCCGGAGCCTGTGCTCCGCAATGGGAGAGGCCACAGGCCCGCCGCCCCCAAAAAAAAAAAAAAAAAAAAAAAAAGGAACTGGCTGGATTGCCCTCAGGGCATGATTTGCTTTCCCTCCTCCCTGGCTGGGTGCAATGATGAACCATGCTGCTCGGCACTGCCTGGCATTGGAATGGTATGCAGTATACTGGCAGGGACCCGTGGGCAAGCTGATCAGCTAGACATCTGAAAGGGGATGGAGTGCTCAAGGGGGTCCCATCTCCTGCTGCTCCTGGTTCCCATCAAATCAGCCAGGAAATGGGCTTCCCTGGTGGCACAGTGGTTGAGAGTCCGCCTGCCGATGCAGGGGACACGGGTTTGTGCCCCGGTCCAGGAAGATCCCACATGCCGCAGAGCGGCTGGGCCCGTGAGCCATGGCCGCTGAGCCTGCGCGTCCAGAGCCTGTGCTCCGCAACGGGAGAGGCCACAACAGTGAGAGGCCCACGTACAGAAAAAAAATCAGCCAGGAAAAATCATTCAATAAACATTTGCTGAGTTTCATGGCTAAAACTGTGAGGAATACCAAAAAGCATAGGGACTAAGGGTCTGAACTTGGGAAGCAGAGGCAGCAGCAGGAGGAACAGTGCCTCAGGGCCAGCCAGCACTTGGGCTTGAATGCCAGCCCCACTGTTTGTGTGTACTAAGACCTTGGGGGGATGATGTCTACCTTATAAAACTAGAGTGTGGATTAAATAAGATAATACGTGTCAAAGAGTAACAAAGGCTGCCACATGTTAGCCATTTACTATGAGGCAGGAACCGTGTGCTTAGTGCTTTATGTGGATTATTTCACCAGATACTTACAACTTCCCTGTGAAACAGGCACCATATCCTCAAGTTCAGATGAGGAAACTGAGACTCAGAGAAATCAAAGCTCCTACCCAAAGCCACACAGCTCATAAGAACCAGCACTAGAACACACAGCCAGGCCCATCAGACTTCAAAGTCCTAGTCTCCGCTCTGCTGCCTGCTGTCTGACAGGTGCTCAAAACACATTATGTAACATGTAAATGCTGAACTGGGGGCTGCTGGCTCTCCACCAACGAGGCATATGGAGAAAAGAGGGGGAGTTTTGGCTGAGAGGGTTTAGGAAACCTTTCTGAAGTAGGCAGGGCTGAATCTCAGCCTTGGAGGGTGAGGATGGAGACAGGCCAAGGAGAAATGGAAAGCACTAGAGACTGGGAAAAACAGCGCAAAGAGCTGAAGGCAGGGATGACCCAGGCAGGCAGGCAGAGAGAGGCAGCAGACATTGGCCAGGCTGGAGGAAGAGAGACAGGGTTATGCGCACCTGAGCTGTTACGTTGGTGGCCGTTCTACCCGGAATCTTTCTCACCCACACTCCAGAGATGCTCCTCTGACTGCTCCTTTGGTCACACAATAATCACAGAGGGAATCAAAACCCATGATTATAAAGGCCCAATAACCCCTCCCTCCCCACAGCAGCCTTAGAACCCCACTGGAGGAGCAGATGTTTTTGTCAACTCCCAGCCTGTGCTGCTGTGCTGACCTGCCAGACCCAGATTCTAGCGCGAGCTCCAGGACACTGGGAATCTGAACGCTGCCATATGCACTGAAGTACCACCACTGCCCCCCTGGCATTCAAGGTTCCCAGGAGGGAGAAGAGGGCACAGGTCAAAAGGGAGCTGTGGTGCGTAAGCTCCTCATGGCAGAGTCCCTGTCTCACTGGACTTCATATTCCCGGGACATTGCAGGTACTTTTTCAATAACCTGAACCAAGTGGAAAATTCTTCCACTTAAGAAACAACACTAGAGTTTGATAAGTCTGGATTACAGTCCATCCTGGAGCCCTGGGTCTAGTCCCACCTTAGCTGGAAGGACCACTTGCCTGTCTGTCTCCTGAAGAGGAAGTGCCCCCACCCCCAGCAGTCTCTGCTTTGGCCCCCAGCAGTCCCCTGCACCCTGGATGTGGTTCTGAGCCCTGAACCTCGTGCCTGCTCTTCCCCCTGGGTGAAGCCGGGGACGCCGGCCTCCTCCACCTCTGAGTGCAGGTTCCCCCCTCATCCACCAGACCCCCCACCCCCGCCCCGGGCACGTCTGCTCCAAAATGCCAAAAGCTACAACGCCCTCCCACTGCCTCAGCTCCCCACCAAGCCCAACCTAGGCCTTGGACCCACGGAGAAGGGAGAATGGGGTTGAGGTGATTTAAGCAACTCTGATCATTGGCTCAGTTCAAGCCCACCATCATGTGCTTTTCTGGAAGTAACAGGACCTGCAGGAGGCAGAGGATAAAAGTAGAACTGCAGAGAAGTCTGGTGGCCACATGGCCTCCTCCCCACCCTCCTCAGGAGAAGAGCAAAGGGGAAATGATGAAGGGCTTTGCAGGGAGGGTCAACCTGAGCCTCCAGACGAGGCTGCCTGGGACGGCCATGGGCGCCTGGGTCATTACCTTCCACCCACGAGTCATGGGCATATTACTTAACTCTGCCAAGCCTCAATCTCCTTACCTATTAAATGGAGATAATAACCAATGACCACACAGGATGACTGTGAAGACTGAGTGAAATGTGAATGTGAACGTGCTTGGCAAACTGTAAAGTGCCCTTAGAAACGGCAGACATTTCCCATAGCCTTGGGAGGTGGAGGGCTTCAGGTCAGAATATTCGGCTGCAAGGGAAACGGGAAACTGGGAATCCATCCCAGTCGGCAAACCTTCCAGGACAAGGCACAAGTCTCCAGGGATTGCAAAAACATTGATCGAGACCTACTGCCCAGTCTCAAGCACTCACTGTCTGGTGAGGGGAAAGCTACACCCACACTTGCACCATAAGGCAAAATAAAAATGTGTCACTGGAAGGAGAGTGTGGAGAGGATAGGACATTTTATTCTGGCTTCAGAGGTCAGGGAGGCTTTTGTAATAATATTATAACATAATAATTATTAGTATAATATTAAGTCTTTGTGAGTGCTTGCTATGTATGGCAGTTCTAAGTATTTGCATGGCCCATCTCATTTAATTCTCATAAAAAGCCTGTGAATGGGTTCACAGATGACAAAACTGAGGCACAGAGAAATTCACTCCTCTCTTGGCCTCACAGAGCTGGTAAATGGTGGAACTGGTCAGGCTCTGCTCCTCCAGCACACGAGGGGCGTGGTCAGCCAAGACAGATCTCAGACTCTCTAGGCAGCTGAAAGGCTCTGATAAGGCCTGCAGGGATGAGTCACTGAGGGAGGGCGCTGACTCACTCATGGCCTCACCTGCTCCTGGGCAGCTCTGACTGCTGGGCCAGGGTTTCCACTCTGACACTGCCCCTGGTCTGCCCTGGAAGTTGGCCACACCTCTGCACTCCCCAAGGCTCCATATGGGCACCAAATACCAAGGGAGGCTGATGTAAGAACCTATATGTCGATGTACATTTACATAACAGATCACTTATGAAGTAATTTCTTCTTATTATAAAAGGTAGTCAATATCAGAGGGAAAAGAATTCGCAAATTCCGGCTCTGCCACTTACTCTGCTGCGTGACCTCAGGCAAATCTTAGCCTCTCTGAGCCTCAGCTTCTTCATCAGTAAGATGTGGTTAATAGTGTTTATCTCAGGCAGTTGTTGCAAAGATGAAATGAGATAATATGTCTAGTGCAGCACCTGGCACACCATAAATTTAATACGTTATGGTTGAATCAGATGACTTTACAAAGGGTTTCCACTGGAAAATTCTTTTCTTCACAATAATATTTGGTGGTAATAGTAGTCCTTTTAATTAGTATTCATCTGCCTCTAAGCTAAATCCATTACATGCTTTACCTCATTTAATCCTTAAAAGCATCATTTTCTTCATCTGATGTAGCTTTAGGACAACAGAAAGAATACATCCAACACATTAATTTTACTCATACATACACATATAGGGAGAGAGAAACAAAACTGTCAAACAAGCTGATATACTATAATATACAACCATACTATATGCCCAGTACTGTCCTAAGCATTCTACATTCAATAATCTATTTCACCCTCCTTAAAATGTGCCTATAAGGTAAGTACTGTTTTGCCCTCATTTTACAGATATGGAGCTTGAGGCACAGAGAGGTTAAATAACTTGCCCAAGGTCACTCAGCCAGGATTCAAACCCAGAATAATGAAAGAATACTAAAGTAATGAAAGAAAAGTCACAGCAAGAATGTTTAAGCCCCACATTCTAAGAACTTTGGGGCTTGCTTGTTGCCCCCCTCCCCACCTAAGCTCTGCCATCATCCCCCTTCTGCGAGTTCCACTCTCACCCTCACCCCTGTCCCATTGTTCTTGCTCCCTAGCTCTGCCCCACTGCTCCCAGGTAGGAAATGTCAAACTAATGGACTTTGTTAGGCCCTGGTCCTCTCCTCCTGGTATCTCAGCTTCTCTGCCTCAGCCCCCTATATCCCATCCTCTACAAAGCCACTAGGGACATCTTCCCATATGTGGCACTCCTCTGCTCAAGAACACTCTATGGGTCCCTGCTGCCTGGAGCTGAAGACCCCAATGGGCTGAAGAGGATCAATGAAGGACTCAAGACCCCCACAGGATCTGTCTGGCCTGGCATCTTTCCCTTTGGCCCCAGACTTCTCACTTGCTGGTTTATAAGTCCCAGCACAGGGCGAGTCCGTGAGGCCTTTCCTGACCACCCTATTTAAACTTACAGCCCTCCCCGTGACTGCTTCCTTCCACAAGCACCCAGCACACTCTAGCATCCTCCCTGCTCTAGTGTTCTGCAGCCCCCTCTCATCACCTGGCCTCACACATTAACTTAAGTCTTTATTTTAGGGGATGGGGACCGTTTAGGGTACAGTTTATGGTACAAGAAAGGGCCTCACACATTAACTTAAGTCTTTATTGTCTCTCTTTCCCTCCTAGAATAGAAGTTCCACATGGCAAGGGATTTTACCCTATTTTTTTCCTGCTGTAACTGCAGCACCTAGCAACCTTACTCTGACACAGAGTAAGAACTCATAAGTACCTGCTGAATGAACGAATGAATGAATGAATGCACATTTAAAATGTCTAAGAAGTGTCCAAACAGAATAACGGTGGGGGTGTGGCTAGCATGCTTCTGGGCCTCCTCTCTGCTCCTGAGAACATTTCTGGAGGACAGGCCTAGATTAAAATGTCTAGAGGTCAAAGCCTTCCTAGGATTTACAAGAGTTCCCTATAAGACCCTGGGTCCTCATCCTCCCATCCCTGTTCTGAACGTTCATACACACATACACACGCACACGCGCACACACACACACACACACACACACACACACACACAATCTATCATATTGAAGGCAGTCTGCATCTCTCCTGAACTCCTCTGCCCAGCCTCATTTCCCTCTGAGACCCACCTTCAAACCAGGCCATTTCCCACTTCTCCTGGCCTGAACACCACCTAGAGGTGCTCTCATCTTCCTCCCACTTATCCATCTGCACTTCACCTACTCTTCAAGATACAGATCAAATGTAGCCACCTCCGCCTCCACCTCCTCCAGGAAGCCTTCCAGGCCCTCTCCAGCCTCTAGAAAACACTCCCCACGCCCACTTCTGTTTCTACCAGTCACATGGAAATTAGTCATGAACTACTTTGTGACTTGCCTTCTATGAATGAGCTGAACTGTTACCAAAATCTCCTGTTACTTAATTTTTTTTAACACGTGTATCTTGTCTTTTCAAGAATACTGTGAATGTTTTGGGAGGAGAGGCTGGGCCTTAACCATACTGTCATCCTCATGGCACAGGGCCTGGGGCACACAGTAGGTGCTAAATGTATGCTTCTTAATTAACTGCCCAACATAAGCAAGTCACCTTCCCAATCAGGTCACTTCCTCAATTATAGGTACCTGGACTGGTTTCTCCAAGTGCCCTGAATATTTTTTTCAGGGCCTGCTCTGACCTTGGTTGTCTGCAAACCCAGTCATGGGCTTGTGTTTTCAAAGGGTGTCAGACCCGTTCTAATCATGCCCCCCTGTGCTGAGCAGATGAGGATGACTAGGAAAGAAATGATATGTAAAGTCCCACAGGTCTGGAAAAGGAAAGGACATAGTTGTTCCAGGCAAACCCAGACATTCAGAGTGTTTCCATTTCCTCAGATATGGAAGTTCAACAGAGGAGAAAACACAGAAACAAAAAAAATGGTGAAAAACACAAAAATAAAAAATAAATTAAAAAAAAAAACACGGTGTCAAGTTTTAGGTGATTTACCACAGAAAACCAATACTTGAGGCCCAGGTATGCCTGCTGAGCACCAGCTCTAAGTAAACTGAGATTAGAACAAAAGGCAACAAAATCTCAAGTTACTTCTGAGCTTGGAGAGATGAGAGTCAGGGAGGAGGGAGGTGGCCCTGTGTGCTGCAGACCCTCTATGCGCTGGGCCCATGCCAGCTCCAGGGGAGGGTCTCCCGGCATCCTCACTGTGAGGTAAGTGGTCTGTGACCAGCCCGTTCACACCTGAGGAACTGGGCCCACATGGCAGCAGAAGATAGAGTGCCGACTTGACCAAGTGAGTCATCCTCTTTCCAATCAGGACTCCCAGATTATCTATGCTTTTGAAAATTTTGAATAGCAAACATATCACTGGGTTCAGAAATCAAAAAGCACAGATGTATCCAGGAAATGTGCCCCTCCTCCTCCTGTCCCATCGACCCACTCTGTCCCCGCTCCGAAACAGGTAACCACAGTTATTAGTCGCTCGTGTGTGTTGTGAAGGTGTTGATGTACATACATGCAAATAGAAATATGTCTTCTTTCCATTACGGACAGCAGACTATACACGTTTCTCTGTGCCCAGCTTTTATCTTTTAAAGGAATGGACTTGGACTAGGACAGGGAGACAGATTATCTCTACAAAAAAAAAAAAAAAAAGAAAGGTGGGTCTGTGTGAAAGGCCCACGAAACAAAGAGACAGAAATATTCTGGAGACTCTAAAAAAAAAAAAAAAAAAAAGAAAGGTGGGTCTGTGTGAAAGGCCCACGAAACAAAGAGACAGAAATATTCTGGAGAACATGCGTGTGAGGAGACTGAGGTGTGATGGTCCAGTCACCGTGGGTACCACTGGTCTGTGGCTGACCCGGATCCCAGGTCAGCCGGAGGAGGGCCCTGAAGGTCGTGGGGCAGGCAGGGGATCAACCACCCTGATGGCACTAAAGCCCCACCGGCTAAAAGCTCTGACCAGCTTCGCAGAGCACTTCATCTTCCAGAAAAGAGAGGAAGCGTCTATAAGAAGGGGATTAAGCTAATTCCCACGGCAATGACCGAATGGGTAGTGATTAGGGGGACACAGGAAGGAACTGTGGAGGAAAAGCAATCATTTCCTCTGGAACTCGGGAGGGACCAAGAAGGGGAAGTTGGTGCCTGAGACTAAGGAAACAGACTTCAAATTGCTAAAAGAATAGAAGGGCTCTAGGACCCAAGATTGAGGAAGTAAATGATTCAGACACTCTGAAATGCAGTTCCAGCTGTGCAGTTGACGATGGAGGTGGGGCGGCAGGGGGACAGAGGGAGAGAGGAGGAAGAGGAGGGAAGATGGGGTCTTTTAGGAAGCAGGCAGCTCACCATTATGGTTCAGAGCTGGACTTAGGGGCAAACTGACTAGACGCTAATTCCGCCCCTCCCCTTCCTAGCTGTGAAATCTGGAGCAAGTCAGTTAACCTCTCTGCACTTTAATTTCCTCATTGGTAAGTGGGGATAATGAGAGTTATCTACCTCATGGGGCTGTAACGAGAATGAAGTGAGTTAGTGTTTACAGAGCGCTCACATGGTTCCGGGCTCACCACAGCTGCCACTTGAGTGTTAGAGAATAGAGCCACGTGGCTGTACAGGAAACCCTGACAAGGTCAGCTGTTGAAAAGAGCAGGTCCCATCACTGGGAGAAGGATGCATAACCAAAGAAGCCCCTGAGACAGTGAGGCAGGGCCTCCCTCAGAGCATCAACCGGAGGAGGTCAGCCCAGGATGAGCTGCGGCTGCACAACATGCCTAGATGGCAGGAAGGGGAGGGGGTCGTCTTGAGCCAAGAGGTCCAGAGGCATAAAGGGACCCTGGGAAACTGGACCCCAGCTCCCACTCTGGACACATGATGGCCTCTGTCAAAGACAGCTATCCTTAGACTGACACATAAAGATCCAACACTGAGATGAGAAAGGGGGCTGGGAAAGGGGGTGGGGGAAGCTTGGATTTTTAGAAAAGGATATTTAGATAGTTTCAATAACATCAAGCCCCCTGGCCGGCCCAGAACACTAGGAACTCTGGCAGATGAGACCGCTGAACTGCATCTGTGTGGGGCAGCCTGGGGACACCTGAGAGCAGTCCCAGAGCCCGGTGGGAACTGAGAACACGTGAGGTCAAGGAGCATTCATGCCTTTCTGTGATAGGATGCTTAATGGTTGATGGAGAATTACAATAGATTTGGCATAACTAGACTCAAGAAGGCATCTGGTCAGAGGTCAGAAGAGCAAAAAGGCAGAGACTTAAGCAGGAGCAGCTTGGACTACCTTCCCCAAGCAAGCCGATGAAAGGTGACGTTACGAGGGGAGGACTCTGGCAGAGGGCTCTCTCCTGATAAGCATTTTATCAGTGACTTGAGAGATGCTAGGGAAGGCACACTAATTAAACAGGATCCTGAAAGAGCGCAAGGTAACAGAGGGCTGCACAGAATTTAACCCATTGAAATTTAACAGACATGCTTGCTCTGAATCAATGGGAAGAAAATAGGAGGCTCTGCACTTAAATTCTAAAGCCACACACATTGAGGACAGGGGAGAAGCAGCTTAGCAACACGCCATGTTAAAAAGATCTGGTCAGGGGAATTCCCTGGCGGTCCAGTGGTTAGGACTCTGCGCTTCCATTGCAGGGGGTATGGGTTCAATCCTGGATTGTGTAACTAAGATCCCGCAAGCCGCGTGGCACGGCCAAAAAAAAAAAAAAAAAAGATCTGGTCAGGAGTAATGTCAGTGAGTCAATAATGTGAAGTATCTGCCAGAAAAGCTAATGCAATCTTGGGCTGCATTAAAAGGAGTAGAATGGCCTGAACTAGGGAGGTGATAACTGCCTTCCTCTGCTGTGGTCACACCACACCGTGAATATGGTAGATGGGTCTGGGCACTAGCCTCGATGTATTAGAAGGATATGGACAAAATGGAGTTTGTTCAAAGGAGAACCACAGGAAAACACCTGAACCCACATCATGGGTTGTAAATCTGGAAGAAGACTCAAGAGAGGACAAGAGGGCTGTCTCTAAGTATCATATTGCACTAGTTAGGAGATGTGCATTTTTTTTTCAGTTATAAAATGTCTGAAAGCAGAATTATCTTATAATCCCGTAACATCTAACAATCTCTCTAGGCCAGAATGCAGCTGGGGCATAGTTGTCATCGCCCCATTGTCACTGTCATATGGAAATTTGACTATTATTCCTGGTGACACATCTGGACAACTGCAACCCTCAACGTTTCAAGAGCCAGAACATTTAAGGACCATTTGAGGAAGAAATGTGAGTCCTGGAAAAAAGAATTCCAAAGACAACAGAGATTAAGAAATACATCACCACTTTACCAGAATATAATATGTCACACACACACAAAAAAGAACCCAAACATATTGATAACTCTGAGTCAAAAAGTGATTTGAAAGATTTGGATTCTGAAAGTGAATAAGTTTTAGAAATGCTGTTAATAATTTATTTTCCTTTTGATTTACATGCAGGAACAATACGGAAGAAAAACATGTCTAAAGTCTAAGAGAATTCTTTCAGTAAATATAAACATTTTAAGTGATAACACAGTATTGTTCCACAGTTTAACTGGAAGCAGTTTTTCTTTCTTGAAGGTTCATAAAATAATGGTATATCTTAACAATCTATGGTATCAGAGATTTGATTTAAAAAAAACAGTATCTGAAAAGCTGTCACATGGACGAAAGACTAGACTTTCCCTCTCTATGGCTTCAAGGAGGAAGAACTAGGACCAAATGCCAGAAGCTATAGGGAGCCAGCAGGGAAGTGACAGGAGGAGCCGTCCAAAGATGGAATGGGTCACCTTGGATGTGAAGCCCAGGCTGGAACACAGTGGGGAAATCAAGCACCAATGTGGCAGCCCTGTGATCCCAAGGTCTGACTGAGAAAACCTCACCACGAAGAGAAAGGTGGCCCATCCTTCTTCGTTACCCACCTATGTGCTTAGACTGAGTTATTCTCTCAAAAAGTCACCACTTAAGGATAAGAGCCATTTAGGGAACAGTACTGAATGGGAGACCTGAGGCAAAGAGGAATGCCCCCCACACCTGTCCTC
>NW_006799037.1:2560266-2577212 GCF_000442215.2 Lipotes vexillifer | reverse complement strand
GAATGCCGCCCACACCTGTGCTCTCAGACTCCTGTGGGCCAGCTGGGGACCACCTACATGCCTGCTATGTGCCAGGCACATGACAGGTGTGCTACACACACTGCCCCAGTTAATCCTCACAGCCCCCTGTGAGGCAAGCGCTATCACCCCCATCTTACAGAAGAGAAACCTGATGCTCAGAGAAATTCAGTGGCTTGCCCAAGGTGTTACTGCCACTCAAAGCCATGGTCGGTCTGTGACAACCTGCTTCAAATAGAGGGTCGTCCGGAAGTCTTGACTGGCAAAATGAATGAATTGAGCGCTCAACTGAGCAATCAATGAATGGACCAACGTGGTCTCACATTGGTAGCACAGAGCTAGGAGAAAAAAGAAAGAGGAAAGCCGTTTTAGTGTCCCACCCCCTATCAATAGCTCCCATGGGCACGAAGCTCATGCCATGTGCTCCCTGCAGAAGCAATTTATTCCACCACATAAAGCAAGGGTGTTTCTGAGACGTCTATGGCAGAGAACAGGTGCCAGCTGCCCTGCTCAAATGTCAAAGCACACCAGGCT
Organism: Lipotes vexillifer; assembly: GCF_000442215.2. Taxonomy (NCBI): domain Eukaryota; kingdom Metazoa; phylum Chordata; class Mammalia; order Artiodactyla; family Lipotidae; genus Lipotes; species Lipotes vexillifer. Next base: position 2,576,660 of record NW_006799037.1, on the reverse strand, counting down.
GCCATGCCTTCCACCTGCCAGGTTAACACTGGAGTAGGCAGAAGCTGAGCTCAGCTTTTGTCCCCTGCCAGGGCCAGGATGTCCAGAGGGCTGGGGAAAGGCTGGGGAGTCAGCCAACTGCCCCCACAATGTGTTCCAGCCGCCTGGAGACATCCAGTCCAGCCCCAGGCCACCCAGGCTTCCTGCTTCACTGGGGAGGTCAAAGTGGGCACCAGATACCAAGGGCAGCACCCACCTGAAGGGGATATTCAGGTGCTTATGAGGTCACAGAAGGGGGAGAATCGGTCATTTCCGATGATGGCCCACAATGCCCTGTGAGCAGGTGACGCCTGCAGAAACGATTCTAACAAAGGAGGAGGGGCTCACCGAGGTCCCTGCCCAGCCCAGCTTTGCTGCCTCAGCCACGTGTAGGCAGGTAACCCCTGCTCCTGATCTACGGGTACCCACTGCCAGGGGCTCAGCACTCACGACCCCCAAATCCATCCCCCTCAGGCCGACCTCGAGGGAGGGGAATGACCTCCTATAGTGAGGTGGTGAAAAGCAGGGGCAGTTACCATTTTTCTGCAGAAGAAAGAGCTGCCAAAGCGCAGGACAGGCACACTTGGTGGCACAGAAAGTGACAGATGTCCCATATTCTAAGACCCTACCTGAGGGGTTCCAAATGGGCTGCCCTCCTGATCAACTGAAAGATAGGGGCTGCCCAAGCTGACCCCCTTCACAGGGAAGGTGGTGGGGCAAAAGCACAGACAAGGCCTTATTTGGGCCCAGCCTTAAGTGCCCCCGACCTCCCTGTTCCCCACCCCCCGGGCCACTCCTTGGTCCAGACCGACACCTACAGTCTGGTCAGTTTACCCATCCAACGCACGGAGGGCAGTGCAGGCCTCCTAACAGATCCCCCACCCGCGACTCCTACACAAGCTTATCCTGCACAGTCTGATCCGCCTGAAGGAACGCTCTGACCATCCCTCTCCAATGGCTGTCACTACCTGCAGGATTAGGGCCATACCCACCCCTTCCCCAGCACTCAGGGCTAGCCTGATTCCAGCCTCGGCTTCCACAGTTCCCCCAGGCAGCCCCCAGGTTTCCACCGCGTGACACCCTGAACATACCCTCATGTTTCTACATCTCTTTGTGCTCTACCTCTCCCCATCTCTGCCTATGGAAATCCTATCTTCCAAGGCCCATCTCAGGGACCAAGTGCCACCTCCTCCAGGAAGTCTCCTCTGACTCCCCCACACCGTGCGACTGTCTAAAGCACATTCCAAACTCTTATCTTGATGTGTGGGCATGAATGAACTTATCTAAGGTACCTCTATCCATGAGTTAGATGAAGGCTCTGCTCCTGTCATTCAGCACAGCACCCCTGGCACGGCAGCTGTGCACCGTGAGCTAAGGAGCCTAGGTCACAGTGCTCCATGCTGGCCCCGACAGCACCCTATTTACAGTCCTTTCTGATTCCCTCCTCAACCTACTTCCAGCTGACTCATCCCCCATTCTATCAAGGTTTAGCTCTCAGAGGACAGCTAATTGGAGATAAACTAATCAACATGGTATCCTTCCCAATTAAATTCTATATTTTTAACAAAGGCCCTCTGGAGACAAGGGCTGAAGACAAAGGTGGGAATTATAGGCCCCAGAGCTCTGGGGGAGGTATTTTTGATAAGGAAAGATCTTGCCCCAAACCATTGTGCAAGCCAGTGTTACCAGGGTATATATATCCTAAATTCAAAGCATGGGAGAGCTGCTAGAAAGCGGGGTGTCGCTTGGTGATACAAAAGGAAAGGCCACCGGCAAGTAAGGCTGCCTGAGGCTGGTCACAGGCTCACAGCCTGCCAGAAATGGAGGATGGAGAACAGACTTGACTCTGACCTGGTTAGGTGCCCTTGAGCCAGGAACCACACCTCTTGGCCTCCGCTCGTATCAAGAAGTCTCTGAGCCTCAGTTTCCCCATAGGTAAAAAACAAGGAGGCAGGAGTGAGAATGAGATGATCCCAGAGGGCCCTTCCAATCTGACATCCCAAGGCTCAGCCTCCGCCTCTTCCTCCCTCCTGGGAGGTATCATTTGAAACTACCCTACTTCCACTCCCTCCTTACCTTGAGCCCCACCTGAGTCCAAAGGGAAAACTAAGCCTAAAGATCTCCCAGCCAATCAGCAGGCAGCACGCAGGGGGCAGGCCTCTCCCAGCACAGGGGAAAGGAAGGGGCAGATGTTGGTTTCTGTGGACACAGAAATGCTACTCTCACTTACCCAATTTGTCCCAGCCCGGAAAAAGACAGTTGGCTGATTGCCTTTGCTTCCCTGACCTACCTTTTTAAGAGATTACAACTGCCTGCCAAATTTAAGTGCTGCCCTAAAATCAGGACATATAAGGTCTCTCAGCGTGGATCTGAAGGGTTTCAAAATGGGTAGAGAGTAAGCGTGATGAAGAATGAAATTTGGAGGCAATCTAGGCCAGGGTGTGCAGCCCTGTCAATTAAAGATCTTTAAAAATAGCCTCTCTTCTCTCATGCTGAAGATAAAGATGAAGTTTCAGCAATAAACAGACATCTGCTGGAGCTTCTGAAGAGATTACAGCATAAACAGCCCAGAGCTCTCTCCAGGTACCCACAGCATCCTGTTCACCAATGGCAGGGGAGGGCTTAGGGGATGGAGGGACAGAGAAGGAGGTGGTATTCAGAGGCTGGGGAGGATGCCCCAGGAAGAGGTGGTGCAGGAGAGCCCAACTTGGCAGAAAATGGAGAACTGGCTGCCTTCTGCAGGGAAATAAAAGCTCAGGGATCTACCAAGAAAATTTCCAGAGGATTCCATGCCAGTGTCATTCATTCTGAAAATGGGTCACTCCTTAAAATTAGGAAAAAAACTGACATTTTTGACTGCCTAGCTAAGCAGGGCACTTCACAAATATTTAAATTTTACCTCTACATCAGTTCCCCGAGATTGGTGTGATTACCACCTTTTTACAGACAAAAATACTAGGGTTCCTTGACGCCCAAGGCCACATGCCTAGGATTCAAACTCAGGTTCTGTCTTAGCACATTTGTTTGTCTTTGCCTATATCACCTGCACCTAGAACATGCCCCTGAGGTTTATTCTCAGTGCCCAGACTCTCTACACCCACAAATCTTAACACAAGGAGAGTCCTAAAGGGGAGAGGCAGCAAAGCAGAGTAGAGGGGCAGGAGTTAAGCCATGCGTGCCTAATTCAGATAACTGCTGAGTCTCGGCAGCCCTGTGGGTCCTATCGCTTCCCATCCCAGTGGCTTCCCAGCAGGCCTGAAGATGAACAAAGGGGGAAAGAGGCACAAACATATGCCTAGACTCTGTCTGGAAGGAGCCACAGGAGACTGGGGACAGCAGATGCCACTGAAGAAGAGAACTGAGGACCGGAGGACGGGAAGGAGAGAGACTTGCTTTTCACTGAATTCTCTCTGGACTGAGTGAATATGTTCCCCTGCACCCATGTATATATGGGGGGTGAATAGCACCATCTGTGTGTATTGGGGCGGTGAGTGCCACGCATCCACACGTGTGTGGGTGGGGGGCGGTGAGTACCAGCACCTGCGCATGTGTGTGTATGAGGGTGAGTACCCTCATCCATGCACGTGGTGTGAGGAGGGGTTAAGTCCTTTTTAAGAGAGTCCAAGATGTCAGGTACAAGGTAACAGACACATCCAAGCTGGTGAAAGCGACCTGGACCAAGCAGGAAGTCCTGGGTCCCCTGGTCGCAGCAAGCCTGGAATCCAGAGGAAGCCAAGGCGTCATCCAGAGCCTCCTCCTTCCCTCACAACAGGAACATGCTGCAACCCCAGGCAGATGGCAAGAAGCTCTCTGAGCATGAACCCCATGGCCCCCAAAGCCGAAATCAGTAGCACGAGCCCCCTAGGACATTCCCTGAGGAAAGAGATTGACTGAATCCTCTCCTTGAGGCTGTGGAGAGAGGCCTCTCCCGTTCCCCTGCTTATTCCTCTATTGTGTCCCTTTCTTCGTCTATTGGATTTCTCACCCCTCCAAGCAGGGAGCTCCTGACTGCTATCACCTTTGTATCAAGTTGAGCAAAAGCCCAGCTGTCCTGACACGCGGGGCCATCAGCACCCCAACTTTATAGCAGCTATGAACTCCACATACTCCACATGCTGCACCTTGACCCCCCCCCCATGCTGCTCCCCCGGGATGAAGCTGTCCAACAAAGGGGTCAACAGCTCTGCCAGGCCCCCAGCAGACCCTGGACCCACCCTCCTCCAAGGAACAGCTTTCCTTGGTGATCAAAAAGTCCAAGTGACTTTTTCGCAGGCAATTCTTCATCCTCCCCTCCACCTCATTCTCCTGGCCCTGGCACAACTTAAACCCTGAGATCCTGCAAATCTTCACCAGATTCAGTCAGTACTCAGATCAGTAGCCAAGGCCAGCCATTCAGACTCAGCAGAGCCAAGAAGCTGTTTCCGCATCTTAACACATTGACACTACGGTGCAGGACAAAATGTTCTTAGACTCCCACTCCCATCTCTGGCCTGGCTGGGCTTCTGCACTGGGTGTGTCAGGAGCTCAGGCCTGCAAACATCCCAAAAACCTGCTGTTGCGGCAGCTCAGGGACCAGGGGCCACCGGCCAACTCCCTGCCATTCTGTCTTGCTGCCAGCAGAAAGGACATGGGCACTGGACATCCTCCACTGAAAGGCAAGGGGAAAACCTGAGCCCCAAACCAGCAGGAAACGAGTCCCTGTTCTCAGGCCTGCCTTGATCTCTGTATTCCCCAGGAAGAAAGCTGACCTAGCCTTGAAAGGAATACAAGAGTGGCAAGGTCTCTGGACACCAATGGGAGAAGGTGGGTGAGGGAGACTACCCTGACCCTCAGGGGAGAGAGGACGGAAGTACGGAAGTATATTGCAAGTACGGAACACACTAAAAATCCCAACCCTAAGAACATCGGCACCATCCCCCACACACCACTCACTGCCAGCCACGCGGGAGACAGACAGGCTTTCCTGGGAGGAACTGTAGTAGTATTTAGATGCATGGATGGGTACAGAGCAATTGCATTTGAGAAACGAACGATACCATACCTGGTACTCACAAATGGCTCTTCATCTGGGAAACAGGGATGGACACTTCCTCAACAGCTAACAGCGAAGGGAAACATCGCAAAAATCAGACTCCACCGTGACCTAACCCTGCGATGAAGGTTTGTTTGTGACCAGAGGGCCCAAGTCCCCATCACCCCCACCAACTCTGAGTTCTGAGACCAGATGATCAGGGCTTGAGAAAGGAGGAGCCTTATCAGCGCAGACCAGCCATGCTTTCTACCTCTCAGGAGGTGGCAGGGAGGAAAACAGAAAACGGTGGAGGGAGGGGTCAGGGGCCCCCAAAGTGAGGTCAGTGGGGCGTTTGGCCATCAGGCACTTTCCCAAGAGGAGAAGACAGGCCGTCTGAGCCTGAAGCTTTGCCCTGCCTGCTTTTTCTTAACCCACTATGTTATTCTGTCTTCCTCTGATATCGCAAACTCTCTGAACAAAAAATCAAAATCAAGAGCCTAACATCAGAATGATTTCATTCTGGGGAAACCAAAACGAAATTCTCAGGAATGAAAGGGAAGTGGTAGACTAGGAGGGAGGGTGAGGCTACACGGATTTCATAGCTTCCCATCTCCTAAGCTCCAGCTTTCTTTGCTTTCTAACTTTTAAAAAGTACAGGTATGGGAATTTCCTGGTGGTCCAGAGGTTAGGACTCTGTGTTTTCACTACAGGGGCTGGGGTCTGATCGGTCAGGGAACTAAGATCCTGCAAGCTGCACCTCATGGCCAAAAAATTTTTTAAAAAAATTTTTTAAAGTACAGGTATGTTCTTTAAAATAATGTCATAAAATAAGCAAATATCAAAATCCCAATGGCTCTGTGACCTATCCACACATAAAACTGTACCAAATGCATGTATAATTTTGTCTACCCATCCAAATTGGTTGAAGGAAGCTCTCTTTTTTAAGAGGAAAAAAACCCCAAATATTTGGATTTTCCATTAGAAAAATAAAATATTTTTATTATAAAAATTTTAGAAAAATACTGAGAAATAAAAGATAAAGGACAAAATTAACTTTATCCCTGACATGCAGAGAGAAAGACAACATTTTCTTATACTTAATGCCTAGTGGAAAAGACTGCTTATGTTTAAGAAGAAAGAGGAGGAGGAGGAGGAAAAGAAAAAAGCCTCTTAATTTGGGGCCTGTGTGCAGAGAAAGGTCTTTTTTGGGTGGGTCAGAAGATGGCTATCAGAGTGCTTAGCACAGGGACTTCCCCAGTGGTCCAGTGGTGAAGACTGCCTTCCAATGCAGGGGGTGCAGGTTCGATCCCTGGTCTGGGAACTAAGATCCCACACACCGTGAGGTGTGGCCAAAAACAAACAAACAAACAAACAAAAAAGCACCCCCCTAGCACCTTGGGGAGATCTGACAAGGAAGCTAGATGTGAAGCCTGTTATCCAGGGGAGCAAGCACACGTTTTCCTTCCCTCCTGAGCCTCTGGTCTCCTTTATTAGGACACCCACAAAGGTGCCAATGGTGATACTATCTCTTCACCATAAATTCAGACCAGACAGTGAAAGGTCGTGTTTGTTTTCTGTCACAACCTGTCAGCTGCAGATGGATAATAACTTGAGAAAAACCCACACCTCGCCCAGGTGTGAGGCCAGATAGAGAAGGCTCCTGAAGGTACAAGGCAGAATCTTGCACTGCCCAGAGAGAGGCGGGCGGCATTCTCTGGGCAGCAAAGCCAAGTGCCTGGCTTTTAACGTGGTAATCCCTGCAGCTGAATAGGTCAGGATTCAGAGCTCCGGCAGAAATGACCTCAGTCCCCGTCAGTCCCACATGTGATCTGGGGAGGCCAGCTGCTGATCAGGGCACCACGGCGGCTGTCTGGGCTCCCCACACCGCAAACCAGAGCACGCAAGGGAGCACAGCAAATAGTTCTATTATTTCAGGATGTTTACAGGCTGACGCTTGCTGAGGAAATGTCCACACGTGAGCAAGTCATATTTTTTTAAAACCTCTTATCTAAACACAGGCATGGGCAGTCACAGAAACCTACCACTGGGTTAATTCATTCAAAATGCATTTCCCGAGTGGCTTCGGCACCACTGGGCAGACGCTCACCACGCCTCTGCCCTGTTCCAGACGCGGCACTGGGGATCCCCAACAGAGCACAGAAGTAGACTCCAGCATCAAAGCGGTCGCCGTCCAGTGGGAGATTTAAAACGGAGGGTAACAGCTGGTTAAAAGTGGGAGTGGGGCAGAGTGGGTGGTGCTCCAGATTAAAGTAGGCTTAAAAGGACTACCAACCAAATGCAGCATACAGACTTTGCTTGGATCCTGATTTAAACAAACCAGTGATGAAGGTCACTTCTGAGACAATGAAGGAAATCTGAATATGCACGGATGCGACCAAAGAATTACTGTTAATTCTGCTACATGCAGTAACAGCCATGTGGTCATGAAAGAACATTCTTTTCAAAATAGATATATGCTGGATTATATAGGGGCAAAATGACATGATATCAGAGATTTCCTTTTAAATATTTCAGGAATAAAAAATAGAAGGGAAGAAAAAGAGAGAAAGAGAGTGATGAAGCCAGCCTGGCATGATCTTGGTTGTTGAAGCTGGATAATGAGTGTTTGGGGCTCATTATACTATTCTCTCTATTTTTGTGTTTGAAAATGTTCTTTTTTTTTTTTTTTTTTAACTGTGCGGCTTGCAGAATCTTGGTTCCCCAATCAGGGATCGAACCCAGGCCCTCGCAGTGAAAGCACTGAGTCCTAACTGGACCACCAGGGAATTCCCTGAAAATGTTCATGATATTTTTAAACAGAGGACTGCAACACATCATGGTAGATATCCTAATGAAGACTGGTATAAAAGGCAAAAGGGGACCTCCCTTGTGGTGCAGTGGATAAGAACCTGCCTGCCAATGCAGGGGACACAGGTTCAATCCCTGGTCCAGGAAGATCCCACGTGCCACGGAATAAGGAAGCCCATATAGCACAACTACTGAGCCTGCGCTCTAGAGCCTGCACGCCACAATTACTGAAGCCCGCGCGCCTAGAGCCCGTGCTCCGCAACAAGAGAAGCCATTGCAAGAGTAGCCCCCGCTCGCCACAACTAGAGAAAGCCCACAAGCAGCAACAAATACCAAACGCAGCCAAAAAAATAAAAATTAAATTAAATCTTCAAAAAAATAAAATAAAATAAAAGGCAATGGGGATATAGAGCAAAGAGCAAGGAGAATTTGTGAGAACCAGAAAATAAACCTGCCAAGTTTATGAGTGTTTTAAATACCATTTCATAGTGGGGTAGGAAGACATGTTCACAAATAATTACAATATAAGATGCGGAATCATAAGCACAGCAGACGGCTGCACACACCAAGCCTCCAGAGTCCAGAGGATGGCCACACGGTTTTTTCCTGTTTCCCTTAGTGTTTAATTCACCACACAGACCTCACTCATGCAGAAAGAGGCCAGAGCCCTAGCTTGGTCACTCACTAGCTGTGTGATTGGGGGAAAGTTCCTGAGCCTCAGTTTCCTCATCTGTAAAATGAGAATAATCCCACCTACTTCTTCAGAGGGCTAAAGTGGGCCAGAGCGCCCAGGCAAGCAAATTGAGAGCCAACCGACTGCTGGCTTTTTTTCCCACGGGGCCTGCCCAGAAGGGGGCTGGTTAGTGGCCTCATCCTTCACAGAAACCACCGAGGATTGTACTGAGTACGCAAGACTAACAGCAAGAGGTCCCCACACTGCTTAAGGTCCCAGCAGGGCCCGACGCGCCTCCAGATAAAAGCTCTTTGGGCTTTAAGAACCCACGCTTTAGAATAAAACAATATGGAAAGAGACACAAGTTTACTCTGGTTTCAACAGCCTCCTCCTCATCCAGTAAAGGCCATTCCCAGTTCTGTCGAGAGGCTGGTCTAGGATAAAGTTAACCCCACCTGCCCCGGCCTGGAAGGCAAGTCAGCGGCGCTTCTACGCAGGGCCAGTCGGCAAAGGCAAGGCGGGAGCCTGGGCCGCCCCGACAGGGGTGCTCCCGGGCCTGGGGAGAGCGCAGGCTGCTGGAGGCGCGACGCTCAGAAAGGACAGCGCCACGTCCCCTCGGGCCACCGCCACCGTCCCAGACGCAGTCTCGCCCGCAGGCGGCCAGGCCACCGACATCTGGCCCAACTTAACTTCCTGTTGTTAAGGAGGGGAACCGGGCGGGGGTTGGTAGGCGGGCGGGGGTTGGTAGGCGGGCGGGGGGGGGCGCCCAGTTAAAAGCCGGGAAAGAACGTGACCGGCGAGGAGCCCAAATCGTGGGAAGATAAGTTTAGGGATGATCTTCTGCCCGGGCGGCAGGCGGTACTGATGGCGCGTCGCGCCCACTCCATGTCGACGTTTGGGTATATTCTAGGCTTAGAATTGAAGAATTTGGGTGTTGGGGGGCGGAGTAAGAGGAAGTTCGAGGTACTGGGTTCTAATGGATTCGGAGAGCGATAGGGGTACCCCGGCCTCCCTGGGCAGTGCCACCTGCCCGCTAGGCGCCCCGTGGGGTGGGTCTGAGGCGGGAGATGCTGCGGCGCACCTGACCCTCTCCGGCGCGGGCCAGGCACAGAGTCCAGGCTCGGCCGCCACGGTCCCCGCCCGCCCTCCTCAGAGCCCCGCGCTCCCCTTACCCTCCCCCCGGTCTTACCGAGAGCCGCGCCGAACGCCGAGCCTCGGGTGAGCCCTTGTCTTTGCCTAGGGCCGTGTGCGCAGCGGTCTGCAACCAGAGGCCGCCTGCGGAGCTGTGAGCTACCTAGGCGGCCCCGCGCAGGCTTAGCCGGGCGAGCGCCTGCGGTTCTGCGCCGCGCCGCCAAGGGGACGGGGAGCCACCCCCATCGGCGGCGCGGCCAATGACAGGTCAACCGGGGGGCGCATCCCCGCCCCCAGCCTGAGGCCCATAGCCAATGGCAGCGCGGCGCGGAGCCACCCACGCTCCTCGCCCGCCCCGCCCCTTTGGGGCCAGCTGTCACCGCGGCTGCAGCGGGCGCACGTGGGCTGCAGCCAAGCCCCAAGGTAGGGAGCAGCCCTACGCTCCTACCCAGACCAGTGCAGGTCTGAGACCAGCAGAGGGCCGGTGGGGGCGAGGCTTGGTGTTGCTGCTAGATGAAAACCCCGGTGCTGGTATCCAAATGTCAGGGTAGGGAGGCGAGGGCTGGGCTATACGCTCCTTGGCCTAGACAGCGGGAAAGCAAGCCTCAGCGTCCCCTTTTGGACTTGGGGGAGCAGCATAGCACTTCCCTTACCGGCTGTGGACCTCCCTTCTTGCTTTGCTCCTTGACCACCCTGCTAGAGGATAGTCCCTTACCCTCACCTGGACTGGCCTTGCCTAGAATAAAACTGGTGGGAAGAGGGGCAGTGGTGCAGTGTTACCTTCGTCACATCACCCAAGCACCCTCTTTTCTTGGCTGTCAGATGGCCGCCTTAACCTCTGCTCTGCCCACCCTCACTGGTTGCCCACAGCTCCAGAGAGCACCGTTCACAGTGTGAATAGTGTGAGGGGCGTGAAGCCGCTTTGTGAACTGCAAATTCTGCAAACACCTTGGGCAGACTGCTCTGGTAGCAGTGACCATGAAACAGGGATCCCACAGGCAGGAGCTGTGTCTTACTCACCTCTGGGGCCCAGGGGCCTAACATGGGCTTGGCCCAATATAAATGTTCTTGCAACAGAGCTGACCCAGCGGGAGAACAGGCAGGCTTGGGCAGTGAGAAAACAGTATTGTGGCTCCAGGCTGCTGGAATTTCCACAGCATCAGACCACCCTCTGGAGAAACTACATTCCCTTGCCAGGCAAGCACAAATAGAGCAGTTTGCCCCCATCAAACCTGGGGCTTATTTTTTTTTCCATACTCCTTACCATGTGATCCTACGTGAGGCCTTTTGGGTTTTCCCAGAGATTGTCCTCCTTGGTTGCTCTCTTAGCATCTTCAGAGTTCAGTCGACTTCCTGAACATGAACTTTCAGCAAAAGCCGCCCCTGTTCAGTTTGCAAGACTCAGTCAGCACTGATTCTCAGAGGGGCAGCTCTCCGCTCTGATGGTACTCTGCCTGTGATGCCAGTTGACGAGGTATCCTCTACGCACATTATCTCATTTAATTCTGAGATAATGGAATGGTATGGTGACAGTGGCTCTGCATGGTATGCATTTTTATTATCATTCCCTTTTGCAGATGGGAAAACTGAGCCTCAAAGAGGTAACGTAGCTTATCAAGGTCACATGGTTAATAAGTTTCAGAGCCTAGATTGATTCTGGATTCCAGAATCTGCATGCCTAACCACTATGCAATGCAGCCTCTGCCATCCTGCCCTTAATTCTAGAGTGCTGGACAGACCAGGCCTATCCCTGAAGGAACTGCTCTGGGGCCTGACCTGACCCCAGTCCATCCAAATGTTCTGTTGAGTCAGGCCTGGGCACTGTTGGGGACAGAAGATGAGGTCAGCATGGCCCTGCCTTATTTACAGAGTGACTGATAGAGGAAACAGCATTACCTCTGCCCCCCAGCCCAAATCCTCACTGGACAGAGACCTCTTGCTTCTGGCCTGGGCCTGAGACACCCATGCTAGGGATGGAGATGGAGACAGAACCATTCATTCATCTCACAGATGCTACTGTGAGCTAGATATGGTTCTTGCATTCATGCAGCTTATTCGGCTGATAAATAATCAGAAGTACACAGTGCTATGGGAGCTGTATTCTTTATCACTTACGTTTTTTATCATTCCCATCACCTTATCTATGGCACGTGTTCTCCAAATTAAACAAGGGTAACAGACATTCTATTAGCTCAAAAACTAAAAGTTAGCAATGTGTCCCTGGGACCTCTGCCTCCTCTCTTCCCAACCTTTTTAACTTGGGGGGGGCTCAGGTGAAAAAGAATCTTGGGTCTGAGGGCTGAAGAGTGAATTTTCCTTGGATGTAGGGCAAGTTGGGGGCTGATGGAGGCTGATTGCAGGAAGGGGGATAAGCCTTGAGTCCTCTTGAATCAGTGGTCAGAGTCCCTTGCCACCACATACAAGCCACCCTTGCTGGCCATCTCCCTGGGGGGGTGGACAGGAATGGGGACAGAAGATCACAATTGTCCCTTCTCTGGACAAAGCAGTAGCCATGCGCTATCCTGCCGGACTCTGTGTCTGGGAGTTTATACAACTAAGATCTTCAAAGAAAAGATCATGCAATGTTAGAGTGGACTTAAATATTATCTAAGCCCTTCACTGAACAGATTAAAGAAATTGAAAAATTAATGGGGAAGGGAAGGCACCACGAAAGTCACAGAGCATGGAACTGGGTTCCAGGTCTCCAACGCCTCTGCTTCACTCTGAGCACGCCAGGCAAACTCAACCTCCTTGCGCCATGGCTCAGTGTTCTATATTTAATAACAATCTCTTCCCAGCCCACTCTTCTGGGATGGCGAATGTGTGCTTGTGAAGGTTGTCTGGGAGATGCAGATGGCCACATTAGCATCAGAGGGAGGGAGAGAAGGAAGGCCCAGATTCATCCCTAAAAATATCTACATCTCAGACTGGAAGCAATGGGTCTCAGCAGCACCACGCATGCCTCCCCGGAAAGAACTCCAGCTGGTGATCTCCATCATCATTGTTTATCCACCTGATGGCATCCTGCAGGGGCTGGAGGGGTGGTGTGTCAGGCCTGGCTTCTTTTTATTTCCAGCCGAGCAGTTGGCTTGAAGAAAGGTCAGAGTTGAACTAAGTGGATTCCCAATGCAGAGATTTCCTGCAAAGAAGTCCAAGTGGGTCTCACAGCGTGGGAATGGCAGGGGAAGGAGTGACCACCTCTGCCTCCTCCTCCAAATGAAAAAGGATCTGTGCCCTCGGACCCCTTCCTTACATGCATATGTTCCAGGAAGGGGTAAAACAGTGAGTGTGGTCTCACCAGCTTTCTCCCCAAGCCGCTATCAAAGGGCTTCAGTCTTTCAGAAGGAAGAGGAAGGCCGATATCTATACAGTCTGGTGACCTCGTTAGATGATGAGAAAAGGCTGATTGGCCCCAGTCTGCCTTGGGAGCTATCTCTGGAGAAGGGTTTTCTAAGGAAGTGGAAACATTTCTACCTCCCTCAGGCTCAGGAGTGTGAGACAAGCAAGGTCACTGGGGCCTTGTTCCAGCCCCTTATCATCCAGATAGGCCTCAAAAGGCACTATTTTTCATGGATAAGGGGTCTCTAGGTCTCATCAAGCGTACCACACATTCAGTGTGCTTTCCAGAGACAGTTTGGAGAAAAACTGGCACATGTCAAAATCAATAAGGCCCTCAGAGCCACTGCAGCACTTTGGGGAATATGTGTATTTGGCTGCAGTGATGGGAAGGTCAGTGCTGGAGAGATGAGGCCACAGGCAGGAGGTGACGTAGCAACCAGAGCAAATAGAGAGCGGGTGTGCGGAGCAGAGGGGAAGAGACACAGGGTCATGAAAGTAGTCTGGCCCCGGCTCCAAACAGTCTGGGGAGAGGCAGAGGTACATACACACGTACTCAAAGCCAACTGTGAAATCTGAGGGCACAAATTCTGGTCTCTAGAGACTCAGAAGTCTAACCAATACCACCAAACCCACTACACCCTCATGGCAGGCTGGGCCATACCTGCTGCCCAGGCAGACTCTTGTTCATGCAATCCTAAAGCCCATTCTAGGACACACTGCTGTTATTGACTGAAGCGCCCAAAACCTCCACAGGGTAGGGGCAAGGACGGGGACACTCTTTTCTGTTCTAGCCCATGGAGGGGACTCACTCAGGTTCAACTGTCTATCCATCCAACATATACCCACCCCACAAATATATACAATGCAGTTATTCTAAGAGGCATCATAGCCGAGTAGTTAGGAGCACAAACTCTGAAGTCAAGATGCCTGAGTTTGAATCCCAGCTCTGCCACTTATTAACTGGGTGACCTTGGGCAATACTTAACCTCTCTGTACAGCAGGTTCCTCGCCTGTAATGGGGAATAGTAATAGCAAAGAGAGATGTGTGCTTCGAACACATATACATAGTAAATAATATACATAGTAAATAATATACATGGGTTTTGATTAAAATAATTTGGGGTCTAGTATCAAGAAGCGGGTAGAGAACTAGAGTCTCTAAGAGGCACCATTATGAACAACTCCAGATCAGGGACATGGCCACTCCCAGCACTACACTTCTGTGTGTATCTCTCAGCCACATTTTAAGGTGGATAATTGTCATCCACACCTTAGAGGTGAAAAAATGGAATCTTGGAGAAGTGAAGTCACTCGCCCAGATTCTCCCAGGAGCTGGCATATGACAGGGTGAATCTAACTGGCTGACTCTCTACTCCTGGCTACAAGACTGGACACAGCACCCAGGCCCGGCCAACCACATAGCCCCAGGGGTGACTGGTCCAACAGACATGTATATGGTCCAAGCAGATTTCTTCTTCAGGACCAGTTGTATAGGTAGCATGAGAGAAGCTCTCTGTCCCTGGAACTCAGGGCTACCAGTAGTCCCACATGCAGTGGAGGAGGATCTGACTACAGCAGGAAAGAAAGAGACTCCTCCGACTGAAGTAAAGCTCCGGCTATTCTTTGCAATTCTCTTGACTCCACCCTCCTCTGTGTTGGTTTTGTCTTCAGGCTGGTTTTCCTTACTGTAGCCAGTGCCAAAACAGCTCTCAGTGCCAGAAGCTACCTTCTCAAAAAAAGAACATTTCTGACCCAGCATTCCAAGCAGGAGTCCTGAGATCCACTCTGATTGGATTGGGTCACATGCCCACTTGAACCCGTGCCATAGCCCAGAGGTCTGGAATGTGCTGATTGGCCATGCCAGTCAGGGCCCCTGACTGGACCTGGGGTGGGATCAGCTTCCCCTGAGACACACAGGCTGCATGGGACAGACGTGGACACCCGAACGAAAACTGAGTATGGTTAGGAAGGGAGAAGGAAGGATAGATTGTTATATGTTGGGTGGGTATAGCAGATGCTTCTGGTTTCCGTATACACCAGTGGCTTTCTATTGCAAGCACCTGTGACTCCATACCTGTGGGTTTCCTCTGGCTTCTGCAGTAAGCTTAGCCAATGCAGAGGGCAGTCCAAAGTATGAGATTTAACACCACTGGAGCAACCTTCAAACAAGAGTGAGCAAGGGTTGGCGGATACATACCCCAAATGTCTCGCCCTCAGGTGGGATATCTTGGAGGCGTGTGCTCTATCTCTGTCTCTGTCCCAGAGATCTCCAGCAGGACTGGGCCCAGGTAATTGCTTGTTAACATGTCCTCTATTGCTTCCCTACCATCACTTCCTCAGTTCTTCACTGGTGCTTCCCAGGATTACTTCCCAAATAAACTACTTGTACTCACATTCCTTTCTCAGGGTCCGCTTCTGGGGGAGCCCATCCTAAGATAGTAGGATCAGCTCATCTGAGCCCCAAACTTAAACTCCTCGAGATGAGCAACAGTGTGGTATTCAAAGCTGTACACTCCGTGTGTGTTACCTAAACAGCACCAACACATGGGAGGTGTCAGTAAATGTTTTTTGAAGGAATAAAAGAGGAAGCTATTTAAAAGCAATATACAAACAAGGTGTTCGTACCACCCACCCACTGTTTCTTCCATGGGTCTGGACCACAGCCAAAGACTTGGGCCCATATGAATGCTCAGAAGGAATTTGTGCTTTTTACCTCTCAGAAAGTACATCATCCACTCTCCACATACCACCTCCCATGAAGCTTTTCTTGCATTTTTTAGCCGATAAATACATTTTAATTAAAATTAAATTCCTGCACAATCACTCTTCTATTCAAATCTTTCTCCTAGATGTAGCTTAGATGACCAGAGATTACCCAGTGCGGCCCAACCTCTGATTGTTTCAGATGAGTGGGGTCTTCAGGGGCACTCAGGATTACTGCAGTGGAGCTGGAACCCCCAAGTAGAGAGGCCCAATCCAGCTTCACATGTCAAATTCTGATGGAAAGTGCTCAGGTTCCAACCTCTGCTCCACCTACCAGTGTGACTTTGAACAATCCAGGTGATGGAGATAATAAGCTTTATTTGGTAGGAACAGAGTATAGATCAAACGAGGTGACATACTTGAAGGTGTATTACTGGCTCTGACTAAATGTTAGTTGTTCTCCCTCCTATTTGTAAGTGTGGTGGTTTTATATTTTAGCAACTTACAAAGCTAGAACTGGGTTTCCCAGAGCCCTCTTGGGGTCATAGGGTAGTCAGAGGAGGAGGTGGCGAGAAATAGACACGAATTCCGGCTTCCCCTCAAGAGTTGTCTGTGTTCCATTTGCTCTTGATTTCTTCTGCTTCATATCTGTGTTTTCTTCTCACCTGCCAACCCTGCTGACCAACACAACTTCAGGCCCCGAGCAGGCAC
>NW_006799037.1:2550222-2560256 GCF_000442215.2 Lipotes vexillifer | reverse complement strand
TCCCAGATCTCTTCACCAGCCGCCACAACTGTGTGAACTCTACTCCCTGTAATCACCCGTTATTCCATATCACAGTATGACCCTGCTTCCCTGATCAAACCCGAACTGATACAATAGGTAAATAAAACCGCCACTTCTCATGGGCCTACAGTGGGCCCATAATTACCTTATATAGCTTCACATCATCCATACAGGATTACTTCTTAGGATTAGGGACTGAGATTATTAACCCAGTTTTATACTTGGTGTATTAGTCAGGGTTCTCCAGAGAAGCAGAACCAATAAGAGATTAGATATAGATAGATTTATCATGAGACATTCGGTCATTTGATTATGGAGGCTGAGAAGTCCATGGCCTGCTGTCAGCAAGCTGGAGACCCAGGAAAGCAGGTGGTGTAGTTTCATACCAAGTCTGAAGGCCTGATAACCAGGGGAGCCAATGGTGTGAGTCCCAGTCCAAGGGCAGAAGACCAACATTCCAGCTCAACAGTCAGGCTAAGAGAGTGATTTCTCCCTTCTTCCGTCTTTTTGTTCCATCCAGGCCTTCAAAGGACTGGATGATGCCCACCCACATTGGGAAAGTCCATCTGCTTCACTCAGTCTATGGATTCAAATGCTGATCTCATCCAAAAACACACTCACAGAGACACCTAGAAATAATATTTAACCAAATATCTGAGTACTCTGTGACCTGTCAAGTTGACACATAAAATTAACCATCACACTTGGAGAAACCAAAGATCAAGAAGGTTAAATACTGTGTCCTAGTATCTGGCAGAACTAGGATTTAAACTCCGGTCTGTCTAGCTCCTGAGCCTAATCTCTGAC
Organism: Lipotes vexillifer; assembly: GCF_000442215.2. NCBI lineage: Eukaryota > Metazoa > Chordata > Mammalia > Artiodactyla > Lipotidae > Lipotes > Lipotes vexillifer. The sequence continues at coordinate 2,559,428 of NW_006799037.1, read as the reverse complement.
CACTTGGTCACTCTGAAACTTATCGGAAGCATGTATCTCATTAATTATAAAATTACTGCAAATGTGATATATTCTTATTAGAAAAAAGGAAGGGAATTCTCTGGCAGTCCAGTGGTTAGGACTTGGCACTTGCACTGGGGTGGCCCGGATTCAGTCCCTGGTCGGGGAATAAAGATCCCACAAGCCATGCCGTGAGGCCAAAAAAAAAAAAAGAAAAGAAATAGGAAAGACTCTTAGACATGCTAGTTTAAAATGTTTAACATGTCAAACACATGGCGAAAAAAAAAAAAGGGATGGGTGCAGCCCCAAAGATGTAAAAACACCGTCAAGAGGGCATAAGTTGTAGACCTGCTGGTCATCGGGCAAGTTGTTTGTTAGGCAAAACTGGTCTCATCTGAAGGACTCTGATCCCTCTCTGCATAGGCATGTCAGAAAAGAAATTTGACTTTTGGCCCAAAGAAATGCAATCGTCGTTTCTCTGCTCAGTTCACCACTCAGCACCCTCCCACTGGCCAACAAGCCCTGACAGTCTAACTGGGTGAAAATCAAAGAAGTGATTGAGTGAGGACTGCTCTGGGTTTGTGCCCGAGTCACAGGATCCCAGGACAAAGCAGGAAGGCATGGCCACAGTGGCCTTCTAAGAATGCCTGAGAGGCCAGCCCTCGAGGTTTTCTATTCCCCCGAGAATGAGGAAAGCATCTCAGAACAAGGCTGTGGCTGCCCCGTGAACGGCAAGGAGTAAAGCAAATTTATGATGCGTGGTTCACTCAGGGCAGAGTAGGAGAAGGACCTGGGGTGGGGTGGGCGGCAGACGGAGGCCTGGGAAAGAGGTGCCATGAAACATGGCCCGATTGGATCCAGACCCTCCCCCTCCTGGCCTCAGGGCTTCATGCCTGCTGTTCCCTCTCTTCCTTTCCACCCACAAATGACAGTCACTCCCTTGTAGACTTGTGCCCTGGGTCACCCCCTTCTTCCTTATTGCCTTGGTTCATGCTCCTTCCACATTCTGCAAATAGACTCATCTGTGTCCCTGTGAAGTTTTACATGCTCTCTAGTTGTTCCCTTAATGTCTCCTTCAGAGAAGTGCTGTATCTCTAGAATCTTTTTCTTCCTTATATTAAAATTAGGCTTTTTTCTGGGAAGATGGAGTGGGTGAATTTTTCCCCTATTCTTCCTGTTAAGTACACCTAACAACACTTGATGAGGGAATCCCCATAATGTTATCAGCTGATTTTTTCAGCCGAAACTCTAAAGGCCAGAAGGCAGTGGCAAGATATATTTAAAGTGATGAAAGGGAAAAATAAAATAAAATAAAATAAAAATAAAGAGTCTTTATCTTTTTTTAAACAAAAACTGTGCCCAATCAAAAAGAATAATATAAACTGTATAATCTTATCACTCAGAGATTTGGATCATCAACACCTTGAATATGGATCCATTCATATTATCAATATATACACCTGTGAAATCGTGTAGCTATAGAGGCAGTATGAGAGAGGGTTTAAGAGTTTGGGTTTTGTAGTTAAATCAGCTTGGGGGCTTCCCTGGTGGCGCAATGGTTGAGAGTCCACCTGCCGATGCAGGGGATGCGGGTTCGTGCCCCGGCTGGGAAGATCCCACATGCCGTGGAGCCTGCGCGTCTGGAGCCTGTGCTCCGCAACGGGAGAGGCCACAACAGTGAGAGGCCCGCGTACCGCAAAAAATAAAGAAAAAGAAAAAAATCTACAAACAATTAATGCTGGAGAGGGTGTGGTGAAAAGGGAACCCTCTTGCACTGTTGGTGGGAATGTAAATTGATTCAGCCACTATGGAGAACAGTATGGAGGTTCCTTAAAAAACTAAAAATAGAACTACCATATCACCCAGCAATCCCACTACTGGCCATATACCCTGAGAAAACCATAATTCAAAGAGTCATGTACCACAATGTTCATTGCAGCTCTATTTACAATAGCAGGACATGGTAGCAACCTAAGTGTCCATCATCAGATGAACGGATAAAGAAGATGTGGCACATATATACAATGGAATATTACTCAGCCATAAAAAGAAACGAAATTGAGTTATTTTTAATGAGGTGGATGGACCTACAGTCTGTCATACAGAGTGAAGTAAGTCAGAAAGAGAAAAACAAATACCAAAAAAAAAAAAAAAAAAAAAAATCAGCTTGGATTGGAACCTCTAATCTAGTTGTGTGATCTTGGATAAAATAATCAATCTCTCTGAACCTCAGTTTTCTCTTGTGTAAAATGGGAATCATCAAGTAGTTACAAAGTTGTATTCATTTTGTCTGTATTAATTTTTGTTGTTAGGATTAAATGAAATGATCCACATGAAACCCACCAAGCAAGGTATATAAAATCACTATGTGTGTGTGCGTGTGTATGTCTGTGTGTGTCTGGGGAATGGGACATTTAAAATATACATAACAAAAAATTCACCATTTCAACCATTTCAAAGTTTTACACATTTCAAAGCGTAAAACTCAGTGGATTTAGTAAATTTACAATGTTGTACAACTATCACCACTATCCAGTTCCAGAACACTTTTATCACCTCAAAAGGAAACCTCACACCCATTAAGCCATCCCCCCTCTCCCTCTCTCCAGCCCCTGGTAACCAGTTATCTGCTTTCAGTCTCTATGGAAAATCACTTTCTCTTCAGCCTTTCTCTCTCTTTCATTTTTTTTTCCTGACAGCTTGGTCACACCTCTCTCATCAAACAGACCAAATCAAACTTAGAAAAAGGAAACAAAACTAATAAAAACAGAAAACTACAAAACAAAGATGAAAATGATTTGACACAGCTCCTTTAGCCAGGGCTCTCACAGTCTCATCATCAGACTTGAAGAGTGAGATCCATCCATGCTTGGTCTGTCTCCATCCTCCAGGCTCCCTCACCCTATACCCTGTACCCAGGCTCTTGTTGGGTGACTGGGGCCTCCTGGTTGTCAAATCTGTGTTCTATTTCCAGCCTTCACCCTCCTCGATACCGATGTTGTGGTACCACATGATGCTGCGGATTAGCATTCTTCTTCAAATCCTCTTACCTTTGTTCCTAAAACACCCCCGTCCCTCTCTCTGGCCCCCCCCACCCCCGTGCTGGCAAGTGTTCTTCCCACTCTTCTGCCTCCGTCTCTCTCCTTGGGCGATCGCATCCATTGCCCCTGCTTCCTCGACACATCTCAAATTCAACACGTCCGAAAATTGTCCAAAGCCCACTTAATGATCTATATTCCTAACTTCACTAATGGTATTCCAACAGCCCAATTTCTCAAACTAGAATTTTCAGTCATCTGCGATTTCTCTCTTTTTCTAAATTTTTTTCCAACTGGATAACAAATTCCGTTAATATAGTTCAGAGACATCTCGAGTCCCCTCCCACCTATCCATGCTTATGGCCACTTAGTTCAGGTCCCCAACCTCTCTTCTCTCAACAACTACAATAACCTGTTTAGTCACATACATCCTTTCCATAACTGTCAGAGTTGTAGTCTTTTTTTGTGTGTGTGGCCACACCACGCAGCATGTGGAACTTCCCCGACCAGGGATCGAACTTGTGCCCCCCGCATTGGAAGAGCAGAGTCTTAACCACTGGACCACCAGGGAAGTTATACTCTTAAAATACAAAAGTGATCATTTCGTTCTCCTCTGTAAACATCTGTCTCCTTAGAAAATACACCCACATCCTATCTGGCCCTGACTACCTCCTGACCCTCAGCTCCCAGAACATGCCAGGACGTGCCACAAATCCTCCACTCTCCACCATGGGCTTCTAGGTGAAGCCGCCTCTAATTTCTGGCCCCAGAGTTGGGACACATGACCCAGCTTGAGCCAATCAGCAGTCTCTACCTCTCCGGCCCCAGTAATTGGTTCAAGCCCCAGTCAGTCAGTGAAATACAATCCTGGGCTTTATTTGAGCTAAGAGGAAATCAGACCTCTTCTTTGCAACAGACATGAAGAAACAAGGTACAGAGACCAGAACTGCTACAGCTTGCAACCAAGGGGAACCTGTGAATACAGCCATCACTGGGAAAAGAGGAAAACCTCACTCTGGTGACATCTTTTGAGGCTTGGATCAAACTCTCAAAACCATATACCCTTTGTCTCTCTCTCTCTCCTTTTTTTAAAAATTGAGGTATAATTGACATATAACATTATTTTAGTTTTGGGTGTACAACATAATGATCAGATATTTATCTATGGTGAAATGATGGCCTAGTTAACATTTGTCACCATATGTAGTTATAAAAAAATTTTTTTTCTTGTGATAAGGACTTTTAAGATCTAATCTCCCAGCAACTTTCAAATACATAATATGGTATCATTAACTATACTCACCATGCTGTACATTACGTCTCCGTGACTCATTTATCTTATAACTGGAAGTTTGTACCTTTTGCCTTTGTCCCTTTTTAAAATGTAAGCCAATACATTCAGCCACGTGCCCCTCCTTTTCTTTTTTTGCTTAAGATAGTTCCAGTTAGGTTTTGTGTTGCTTGCAAACCAATTTATGACACTTTAAGCCAGTTTCCCAAATTTTGCTGAACATTAGAATCACCTGGGGAGCTTTTTAAAACTCCCAGTACCAATTAAATCATAAAGACTGGGGGTGGGAGCCAGGCTTCAGTCATTTTTAAAGATCTCAGGTGATTTCAATGCAGAGTGAAGCATGGGAACCACTTTAAGCAAAGCAAGCTGCTTCATCTTTGCTTCCCCAGGTCAGCACCTTCCAATTTTCCAGAGTTCTTCATGCCACCATATTCCTGGCCTGGCTCTGTCTTTGGGCTCAGAGCATCTTAACGGCAAGAATCATGTTTTTTATCCCCTCTGCCTTGCACACGGTAAGCCCTCAGTAAGTATTAAATAATGAACAAATGAATGAATGAATGGGACAGGTTCATACCATCTTCATACGTATATTTTTCCTTCAAGGCACCTTGTGCTGAGTACAAAGTATAAGAAAGTTCAGGCTCTGGAACCAGAGTGCCTTTGTCCAAATGCTGGTTTGATGGGACCCAGGGTAGGTATTCAACTGCTCTGGGCCTTCTTTCCTCATCTATAAAATGTTAATAACGATAGCGCTTACATCACAGTGATGTTGTCAGGAGTTCAGGGTTAATACAGGTAAAATTCTCAGAACATTGCTTGGTACACAGCAAGCACGCAGTAAGTGTCAGCCTCTACCTTCATTCATTCATTTATCCCTACCAGAGAACTGGGTCTCCCTCCAGGCCAGAGGAATCACGGAGAGGATGGGTGCGGAGATCTTCATACCTGTGTGCTCTGTGGAGGTGGTTTTGCTTTGCATGCAGCCTGTTAATGCAGGTTAATTTTGTTCAGGTGGCTGGAAGTTTACTATGTTGGGGTGGAGAGCCAATTACTGCTTGGTGGCAGAACAAAAGACTTGTAAAGTTCTCATTACTGCTGGACTTGCCCTGCTCACAGTGCCAACTGGCACACAATCAGGTGTTTTCAGAGTCACCTGAATAGAGCCTGTTATTTGGATCCAGGCCAGGTAAAGGGCTATTGTTTTGTATTATTCATCTCAGGGAATTTAGCCTGTTTTAAAGGAACTCTTTTTCTGTCTAAGGGGAAAAGAAAGCACTTCCTCATGAAGAACACAGATTTATTGGTTGTAATGGAAATTTACCTGTCTAGGCTTTGTCTTTAAAAACCTACGTGCTTATTAATTTGTTAGCAGAGTGGCTGCAGGGCTCTTTGCTGTTTTAGGGGGAGACAGTAAGCTTCTAGCTAAGGATGTCCTTGAAAACATCACTCCTCTCCTACTGTCAGCCTTCTTATCTGTCAAAGCATGGGGTGGGGGGTAGGGGGGGCTGCCTGCTTCCTGTCCCCCTCCCTTCCACTCAACTTGTATTCATTGAGCTCCTGTCATATGCAGGGTACACCTGTAGGAGCGGTGGGGTACACACAGATAAACAAAAGCTGATTAAGCCATTGCCCCACCTTTAGTTAATTTGTAGTTTTGCAGGGAAACTATAACCAAAATCACTGTGTCGTAGTTAAGGTTTTCCATACCTCCCATTGAAACAGTTTTTCAGTGGCTTCCTAACCAATCTCCCCGCCTTCATTCGGGTTTTCTATCCTCTACCACTGCCAGAATGTTCTTTCTGAAGCACACGTCCAATCAGGATGCTGCCCTCCAGCCCTGTAACACAACAGGCACTCCAGGCCTTGTTTGCTTTTCTCATTCTATACTCTCCTCATCCTCTTTGTCTTGCAAATTCCTACTCAAGTTTCAAAGCCCAGCTCCTTGCTTTTCCTGTACCCATCCCCTTGGCAGAATGAATTATGAATCACTCCCTCCTACTGTGGTATCCCACACATTTTTTTTAAATAATAAAACCATAAACCTTTAAGCACACCTCAGTTTTAGCATTTATCACAGTAAGATCCTTCACCTGCCTGTCTCCTCTAATAGCCTACAAGCTCCTACATAGAAGAGGGACCGCTCTTAATTTTTGTTTCCTCGGCGTATGGCACTGTGCTGGTGCTGCACTGGTGATTTCGAAGTCAATGAACATCGTAGGCGAGAAGTGCGTTAAGGAGATGCACAATCTCTAGGAGCACTACTGGATATAATACAGGGGCAAAAAACATTTCTGCCTTTTGCTTTCCCAAGCCATAACCATGCATTTTGGGGAAACTCAGAGACCAGGGACCTGAGGGCTTTCCCCCTAATATTTCAAACATAAGAAAATAAAGTATAACACACCAAACACTCATGTACTCACCATACAGCTTTAATGAATCTTACTTTGCCATACTTGCTTCAGATGAATTTTTTCTTTTTAAAAACATAAATATTATAGTTAATGCATGCTGTTAAAGGCATCCATTTCCTCATGAATTTAATGTTTATTCTAATATGTTTTTATACTTTTCCTACATAAGCATGTATTTCTAAACAATGTTTTGTGCTGTTTTTCACATTTTTAAACATATTAACTTGATATAGATTCATACTATATGAAATGACAATTTGTTTTTTCTCTTGACATTATGTTTTTGAAATTTATCCATGTTTATATTTGAGATTTACTCATGAGGATGTGCTAATTTGTTTCGACTGTTGAGTGACACACCACTGAGTGAATATACCATGCTTTATTTGCTCATTCCCCTGTTGATAGATATTTTTTGCCTCCATAATTGATATTGCAAAACATTCTTACATATGTCTCTTTGTGTACGTGTATAAGAGTTGTCCTTTAAATCTAGAACTGGTATTTCTGGGTCATAAGGAATATTCCTTCTCAACTTTACTCACTAGTAACACATTGCTCTCCAAAGTGATTGTACCATTTACTCTTATCTTTGCCGTTCCATCCAGCATGAACCACTGCCGCCCACACTTTAAAGGTCTTGTCAGCCTGATGGGGATGAAATGATACCTCATTGTGATTTGAACGTGCATTTCCCCAATTACTGTGGAGGTGAAGCTTCTTATGTTTATTGGACACCTGGTGTCATTTATTTGTGAATTTCTAATTCATACCCTTTGCTGATTATCCTCCTGGCTGGCCTTTTCCTTACTGATTGTGGGAGTTCTTGATATATTCTGGATAAAGTTTGTGACTAGTCTTTTTACTTGGTTTGTTGTGTCTTTTCTTGAACAATAGTTGTAATCTTAATTTAGGCAAATTTATTGTTTCCTTTATGGCTTGTGGGTTTGTTATTCTCTATTTTAAAAAACATTTCCTTACACCAATGTCATAAATCTATTCTCTTATGTTTACAGTCTCTTCCAAAAAGTTTTACATTCTACTTTAAAAAAATTTTTTTTATTTTGCATTCCACTTTTTGTTTTCTGTTTTTTTGTAATTAATTTTTATTGGAGTATAGTTGATTTACAATGTTGTGTTTCTGCTGTACAGCAGAGTGAATCAGTTATACCTATACATATATCCACTCTTTTTTAGATTCTTTTCCATACAGGTCATTATGGAGTAATGAGTAGAGTTCCCTGTGCTATACAGTAGGTTCTTATTAGTTATCTATTTTATATATAGTAGTGTATATATGTCAAGCCCAATTGCATTCCATCTTGAATTGTGACTTTTCCATATGGATAACCAATTACCCAACATTGTTTATTGAATGGTCTGTCCTTTCCTTATTAATGTCACCTCTGTCATGTATCAGGTATTCAGATACATGTGAGTATATTTCTGGGCCCTCTGTTCTATTCCATTGGTCTATTTGTCCATTCCTGCACTAATTCCTTTATGTCAATGGCTTTGTAATAGGTCTTAATAACTGGCAGGGTCGGTCTCTCCTCTTTGTTCTTCAAAATCATTTTGGCCATTCTTTGGCCTTTTCTCTTCCGTATGAATTTTAGATCCAGCTTGTAAAGGTCTAGGATAATCCTTACTGAGATTTTGATGAGCATTTCTTTAGACGTATATATTAATTTGGGAGATGTCCTCATATTTATGGTACTGCATCATCCAATCCATGGGTTAGGTAGAGCTCTCCATTGATTCCGGTTTCCTTTTGTGTGGGATGTGGCGATGAACCGCAGAGCATCATTCCCAAAGAAATTTCCAGTGGAAGAGTAAAGAGCATCTAGAAAGTGATCACTGGGTGTGAGCAGAGTCGAATAGCAGGAAATGAAAGTAAGCTCTTCAAACCGATTGCTGAGGTTTGGCTAAGCCAGGGATGGTAAACAAGCTCCCACTTCCTAATCCCACAGTGGCAGGTACAGCTAGTCCACCAAAGCAGGACCTCCGAGCCTGGGGCTCTCGGCTTCCTTCCCAACCTGGCCCTTTAGGCAGCTCCCAAATTAGTCAGAGCTGGCACGGCAAGCAAAACTAGCCTAACCTCTCTGGAGGAGGCATTTCTGGGACCCTTGAACAGCCCAACACTGGTGGCTCTGCAGGCCTGCAGAGGGCTCTGAGCTTGCTGTCTTCTAAGACAGAAGTGCAGAGGCCATCAGACTTGTGATCTCCTATTTTAGAGATTGCTGCCTCCTGGAGAAATGGTAGATTTTATGCAAACCAATTAGCTCTGTAGACTGAATGGAGGTATAATTTGCTGCAGGATCTGGTTTTGACTTCATTCCAGCCACCGGTCTACTCTGTGTTGTTAAGTGTGCAGAAGCCCTTGAAATCTGGTCCCTGAGTGCCGGGCATTGGAAGCTACTTAGTTTCCTTACACCTTTTTTTTTTTTTTTTTTTTTTTTT